>NC_086449.1:235727276-236072276 GCF_028390025.1 Pseudophryne corroboree | reverse complement strand
TCAGACCACTTGGACGGGTTAGCACCCTTCTTGGTGAAAGCAGTAATAGGCGCCACAATGGTGGAAAAGTCTCGTATAAACTTTCGGTAATAATTGGCGAACCCTAAGAACCTCTGGACCCCTTTGAGGGTTAAGGGTACCGGCCAATTCTGGATTGCTTGTAGTTTCTCAGGATCCATCTCTAGTCCGGAACCGGACACAATGTACCCTAGAAACGGAATGGACTTGACTTCAAAGACGCATTTCTCTAATTTGCAATAGAGATGATTGACACGGAGACGGGACAGAACCTCCTTTACCCAAAAACGATGTTCCTCTAAATTGTTGGCAAAAATGAGGATATCATCTAGATAGACCACGACATGACGGTATAGAATGTCTCTGAAGATCTCATTGACGAAATGCTGGAAGACAGCTGGAGCATTGCTCAATCCGAAGGGCATGACGAGGTACTCATAATGTCCGTCACGGGTGTTAAATGCGGTCTTCCACTCGTCACCCTCACGGATCCGGATGAGATTGTATGCACCTCTCAAGTCCAGCTTTGTAAAGATGGTAGCTCCGCTAACTCTGTCAAAGAGCTCAGTAATCAGGGGTAAAGGATAGCGGTTCTTGATGGTAATGTCGTTCAAACCTCTGTAGTCGATGCACGGCCGCAGACCACCATCTTTCTTTTTTACAAAAAAGAAGCCTGCGCCGGCTGGAGAAGAAGAAGGTCGAATGAACCCCTTTGCTAGGTTCTCTTTAATGTATTCCTCCATAGAATGCGTCTCGGGCAGAGACAACGGATAAGTTCGGCCTCGAGGTGGAACCTTCCCTGGAACGAGATCAATCGGGCAGTCCCATTCTCTATGAGGAGGAAGGATATCAGCAGAAGCCTTACTGAACACATCCGTGAAATCTTGATATGGAGGAGGTGGAACATCAGACGACCTGGGGGAGGAAGAACAGACAGGCAACACTTTAAACAAACATGTCTCAGCACAGGAGGGACCCCATGCCAGGATTTGCGTAGTCGTCCAATCAATTGTAGGATTGTGAAGACGGAGCCATGGAAGGCCCAGGACCACAGGATGTGTGGCTCTTGGAATCACTAAAAGTGAAATAAGTTCGGAATGAAGAACTCCCACTCTCAGACGAACTGGTAGAGTCCTTAGAGCAATAACTGTATCAAAAATTTTACTGCCATCCACGGCAGTTAAGGAAAAGGAGGAAGGAAGTCTCTCGGTGGGTAGGGACCACCATTTAACATAGGCTTCGGTAATAAAGTTCCCAGCTGCTCCGGAATCAAGGAGGGCAATGACGTTCTGATAACGTTGAGCAACTTGAAGCGAGACTGGGAGATTACAATCTTGAGGGGATGGAGAGGAGATCATTACTCCTAGCCGGCCCTCTCCTTGGCGAGCTAGGGTCTGGAGTCCCGGACGTTTGGGACAAGCATTAATGGTGTGAGACGGAGCTGCACAATAAAGACAGAGAGACTCGGAGAGACGTCTTCGGCGCTCAGCAGGAGTTAAACGGGAACGGCCAATTTGCATGGGCTCATCTTTAGTTGGTGACAGTTGGCGAGGAGGAGGAACAGAAGATTTTGGAGCAGATGATCTTGCATGCTCAGTTGCTCTCTCTCTGAAACGTAAGTCAACTTTTGTACAAAGTGAGATTAGCTCATCTAACTTGGAGGGTAAGTCTCTGGTAGCTAACTCGTCTTTAATACACTCAGATAAACCATGCCAGAATGCAGCATACAGGGCCTCGTCGTTCCATGCCAGTTCGGATGCCAGGATCTGGAACTGTATAAGATATTGTCCTACAGTACGTGATCCCTGGCGTAAACGGAGAATCTCAGACGAAGCTGAAGTTACCCGGCCTGGCTCGTCGAAGATGCGCCTGAATGTTGACACGAATGCAGTGTAAGAAGATAGCAGGGTGTCGGACCTCTCCCATAACGGTGATGCCCAATCAAGGGCTGAGCCACTGAGAAGAGAGATGATGTAGGCAATTTTTGTACGGTCACTGGGAAAATTGCCAGGTTGTAGCTCAAACTGAATCTCACACTGGTTGAGAAATCCCCTGCAGAATCTTGGAGAACCGTCAAATTTTGCTGGCGTTGGAAGATGAAGACGTGGAGCAGAAACGGGTAAGGTGGATGGGGTTATAGCTGGAGTCACTGTGGTTGACGCACCGGACGCGTCTGATCCACGGAGAGTTGTCTGAATCCCATCCAGCCGAGTAGAGAGATCCTGGAGACAGCGGATGATGTGGCCCTGTGCAGCCTCCTGATGTTCAAGTCGGGCTGCCAGTTCTTGCATCGGCCTGGCCGCTTGATCCTGGTCTCCGGCTGGATTCATTTGGTCAGTGCTTACTGTCACAACTGAGGGCCTGAGCTGACGGAAGGCAGCCTCAGTTGTAGGGGCTGAGATGTACCGGAACCTGGGAGGTTGTATCAGACCCCTGGACATGTAAGTAACATGAAGAGAAACCGCCCGAAGGCGTGACCACGACAACTTGAGTAAAAGTCAATGATATTTATTTATGACAAACTCCATGCATCACAGTAGCAGTAAAAAGAAACATAAAAATCAGCAGAGAAATAATAATACAGTTCCTGGGTACTACAGGGTGGCAGGGGCCACAGAGCTCTGGTGGTATGAGACAGTTCTTATTATCTGCAAGTTGGAAAGTCCTTACCAGGCTCAACTGTAGCAATGAGGAAAGCCCAGGGTCGTACCAGCTGGTGTTCCAGGGAAAGCTGGACTGCTGTAGATAAAATGCTGCTGTGGGTACTGGTTAGAACCAGACAGGTGTTGGCACGGAGTGGATACTGGCTGGAACCAGTTAAATAATAGATAAAGCTTGAGAGCGATGCAATATAGATGAAATGTAGAATTTGAGAGCGGAGAAATAATAATACCGGTGGAGAGTGGTAAACTGCAGAAAGGACACCGGCCCTTTAAGAGAAGCTGTACACTGCTGGAAGCTGAGCTGGAAGCAGGTGATGTTGTAGCTGGAAACAGGTGAGTCCAGAATGGATCGGAGAGTCAGGCTACACCGCAGATGGAATGCTGGTGCGGGTCTCTATAGCAGAAGTCTGGAGACTGGAGCTGGAACCTGGAAGACATTCACAGGAGAGAGACAAACTGGAACTAGGTTTGACAACCAAAGCACTGACGCCCTCCTTGCTCAGGCACAACCTATTTATACCTGCAGCAAGGAAGGCATTGGCTAGGCAATTATGCAAATTAATAATACAGACAGCAGATTGGTGAATATGATCAGATGACAGAATCCAAGATGGCTGCGCCCATGCAGACACTTGGAGGGAAGTTTGGTTTGTAATCCATGTGGTCTGGAAAACAGTAATGGCGGCGCCGGCCACCGGAGACAGGAGACGCCAGGCTGACAGGTGCACATCCAACCACGCGGACACAGCGGAGGCCGCGGCTGACGTAATCGCCACTCTGAATGCAGAAGCTCAGGAACGGCGGCGGAGGCCGCGGGAGACGCCATGCCAGATGTATAAGGCGTTACTGTGACAGCGTCCAGAGAGACAGGAGAGGATGCGGGAATATGCACATCAGGATAACAGATGGGATCCGGTCCTGGAGCGCTGAGCCAGCCTTAGGAGGCATCTGATGGGTAAGAAATGGCGTCCAGATACCCGGATCGTGAAAACCAGGATCTAATCCTGAATACCGAATCTGCGTCCCTCCAGAAGGTGAGAACTGTGTAGCCACCACAGAAGGGAAATTCTGGTCCTGGAAGATAGAATTATTTTGGAACCTGCCATACGGAATGGCCTTGTAGGCCGCCACTATCTTCCCCAGCAACCGAGTGCAGTGAAGAACTGACACCCTTGCCGGTTTCAGAATCTGTTTTACCATGTTCTGTATTTCAAAAGCTTTTTCCACTGGAAGAAAAACTCTCTGTAAGTATGTATCCAGAATCATGCCCAGGAACGACAGCCGTGTCGTTGGATCCAACTGTGATTTTGGCAGATTTAGGAGCCAACCGTGTTGTTGCAGAATCGTCAGTGAAAGGGCAACATTTTTCAACAATTGCTCCTTGGACCTCGCCTTTATGAGGAGATCGTCCAAGCACGGGATAATTGTGATTCCCTGCTTGCGCAGGAGAACCATCATTTCCGCCATTACTTTGGTGAAAATCCTCAGAGCCGTGGACAGACCAAACGGCAACGTCTGAAAATAAGATTTTACTCACCGGTAAATCTATTTCTCGTAGTCCGTAGTGGATGCTGGGACTCCGTAAGGACCATGGGGAATAGCGGCTTCGCAGGAGACTGGGCACAACTAAAAGAAAGCTTTAGGTCTACCTGGTGTGCACTGGCTCCTCCCTCTATGACCCTCCTCCAGACCTCAGTTAGGATACTGTGCCCGAAAGAGCTGACACAATAAGGAAGGATTTTGAATCCCGGGTAAGACTCATACCAGCCACACCAATCACACCGTATAACTCGTGATACTATATCCAGTTAACAGTATGAACAATAACTGAGCCTCTCAACAGATGGCTCAACACTAACCCTTTAGTTAAACAATAACTTTATACAAGTATTGCAGACAATCCGCACTTGGGACGGGCGCCCAGCATCCACTACGGACTACGAGAAATAGATTTACCGGTGAGTAAAATCTTATTTTCTCTGACGTCCTAAGTGGATGCTGGGACTCCGTAAGGACCATGGGGATTATACCAAAGCTCCCAAACGGGCGGGAGAGTGCGGATGACTCTGCAGCACTGAATGGGCAAACTCTAGGTCCTCCTCAGCCAGGGTGTCAAACTTGTAGAATTTAGCAAATGTGTTTGACCCCGACCAAGTTGCTGCTCGGCAAAGTTGTAGAGCCGAGACCCCTCGGGCAGCCGCCCAAGAAGAGCCCACCTTCCTCGTGGAATGGGCTTTCACTGATTTAGGATGCGGCAGTCCAGCCGCAGAATGTGCAAGCTGAATCGTACTACAGATCCAGCGAGCAATAGTCTGCTTTAAAGCAGGAGCACCCAGCTTGTTGGGTGCATACAGGATAAATAACGAGTCAGTTTTCCTGACTCCAGCTGTCCTGGAAACATAAATTTTCAGGGCCCTGACTACGTCCAACAACTTGGAAGCCTCCAAGTCTTTAGTAGCCGCAGGCACCACGATAGGTTGGTTCAAATGAAAAGCCGATACCACCTTAGGGAGAAACTGGGGACGAGTCCTCAATTCTGGCCTATCCATATGGAAAATCAGATAAGGGCTTTTACAGGACAAAGCCGCCAATTCTGACACACGCCTGGCCGAAGCCAAGGCCAACAGCATGACCACTTTCCACGTGAGATATTTTAATTCCACGGTTTTAAGTGGCTCACACCAATGTGACTTTAGGAAATCCAACACCACATTGAGATCCCAAGGTGCCACTGGAGGCACAAAAGGGGGCTGAATATGCAGCACACCCTTAACAAAAGTCTGAACTTCAGGTAGTGAAGCCAGTTCTCTCTGGAAGAAAATCGATAGAGCCGAAATCTGGACCTTAATGGAACCCAATTTTAGGCCCATAGTCACCTCTGACTGTAGGAAGTGCAGAAATCGACCCAGCTGAAACTCCTCCGTTGGGGCCTTCCTGGCCTCACACCACGCAACATATTTTCGCCATATGCGGTGATAATGGTTTGCGGTCACCTTCTTCCTAGCTTTAATCAGCGTAGGGATGACTTCCTCCGGAATGCCCTTTTCCTTCAGGATCCGGCGTTCAACCGCCATGCCGTCAAGCGCAGCCGCGGTAAGTCTTGGAACAGACAGGGCCCCTGCTGCAGCAGGTCCTGTCTGAGCGGCAGAGGCCATGGGTCCTCTGAGATCATTTCTTGAAGTTCCGGGTACCAAGCTCTTCTTGGCCAATCCGGAACAATGAGTATAGTTCTTACACCTCTTCTCCTTATTATCCTCAGTACCTTGGGTATGAGAGGAAGAGGAGGGAACACATAAACCGACCGGTACACCCACGGTGTCACTAAAGCGTCCACAGCTATCGCCTGAGGGTCTCTTGACCTGGCGCAATATCTTTCTAGCTTTTTGCTTAGGCGGGACGCCATCATGTCCACCTGTGGCCTTTCCCAACGGTTTACAATCAGTTGGAAGACTTCTAGATGAAGTCCCCACTCTCCCGGGTGGAGGTCGTGTCTGCTGAGGAAGTCTGCTTCCCAGTTGTCCACTCCCGGAATGAACACTGCTGACAGTGCTAACACGTGATTTTCCGCCCATCGGAGAATCCTTGTGGCTTCTGCCATCGCCGTCCTGCTTCTTGTGCCGCCCTGTCAGTTTACATGGGCGACTGCCGTGATGTTGTCTGACTGGATCAGTACCGGCTGGTTTTGAAGCAGGGGTTTTGCCTGACTTAGGGCATTGTAAATGGCCCTCAGTTCCAGAATATTTATATGTAGGGAAGTCTCCTGACTTGACCATAGTCCTTGGAAGTTTCTTCCCTGTGTGACTGCCCCCCAGCCTCGAAGGCTGGCATCCGTGGTCACCAGGACCCAGTCCTGTATGCCGAATCTGCGGCCCTCTTGAAGATGAGCACTTTGCAGCCACCACAGCAGAGACACCCTGGTCCTTGGAGACAGGGTTATCAGCCGATGCATCTGAAGATGCGAACCGGACCACTTGTCCAACAGGTCCCACTGAAAAGTTCTCGCATGGAACCTGCCGAATGGAATTGCTTCGTAGGAAGCTACCATTTTCCCAGGACTCGCGTGCAGTGATGCACCGACACCTGTTTTGGTTTTAGGAGGCCTCTGACTAGAGATGACAGCTCCTTGGCCTTCTCCTCCGGGAGAAACACTTTTTTCTGTTCTGTGTCCAGAACCATCCCCAGGAACAGTAGACGTGTCGTAGGGACCAGCTGTGACTTTGGAATATTTAGAATCCAACCGTGCTGTTGTAGCACCTCCCGAGATAGTGCTACCCCGACCAACAACTGCTCCCTGGACCTCGCCTTTATCAGGATATCGTCCAAGTATGGGATAATTAAAACTCCCTTTGTTCGAAGGAGTATCATCATTTCGGCCATTACCTTGGTAAATACCCTCGGTGCCGTGGACAGACCAAACGGCAATGTCTGGAATTGGTAATGACAATCCTGTAACACAAATCTGAGGTACTCCTGGTGATGATGGTAAATGGGGACATGCGGGTAAGCATCCTTGATGTCCAGTGATACCATGTAATCCCCCTCGTCCAGGCTTGAAATAACCGCCCTGAGCGATTCCATCTTGAACTTGAATTTTTTTATATATGTGTTCAAGGATTTAAAATTTAAAATGGGTCTCACCGAACCGTCCGGTTTTGGAACCACAAACATTGTGGAATAGTAACCCCGTCCTTTTTGAAGAAGGGGCACCTTGACTATCACCTGCTGGGAATACAGCTTGTGAATTGCCTCAAGCACTGCCTGCCTGCCTGAGGGAGATGTTGGCAAGGCAGATTTGAGGAAACGGGGGGGGGGGGGGGACGTCTCGAATTCCAGCTTGTACCCCTGAGATACTACTTGAAGGATCCAGGGATCCACCCGTGAGCGAGCCCACTGATTGCTGAAGTTTTTGAGACGGGCCCCCACCGTACCTGGCTCCGCCTGTGGAGCCCCAGCGTCATGCGGTGGGCTTGGAGGAAGCGGGGGAGGACTTTTGCTCCTGGGAACTGGCTGTATGCTGCAGCTTTTTCCCTCTACCTCTGCCTCTGGGCAGAAAGGACGCGCCTTTAACCCGCTTGCCTTTCTGGGGCCGAAAGGACTGTACCTGATAATACGGTGCTTTCTTTGGCTGTGAGGGAACATGGGGTTAAAATGCTGACTTCCCAGCTGTTGCTGTGGAAACGAGGTCCGAGAGACCATCCCCAAACAACTCCTCCCCCTTATAAGGCAAAACTTCCATGTGCCTTTTAGAATCTGCATCACCCGTCCACTGCCGAGTCCATAATCCTCTCCTGGCAGAAATGGACATTGCACTTATTTTAGATGCCAGCCGGCAAATATCCCTCTGTGCATCTCTCATGTATAAGACTGCGTCTTTAATATGCTCTATGGTTAGCAATATAGTGTCCCTGTCAAGGGTATCAATATTTTCCGACAGGGAATCTGACCACGCAGCTGCAGCACTGCACATCCATGCTGAAGCAATAGCTGGTCTCAGTATAATACCTGTGTGAGTATATACAGACTTCAGGATAGCCTCCTGCTTTCTATCAGCAGGTTCCTTTAGGGCGGCCGTATCCGGAGACGGTAGTGCCACCTTCTTTGACAGGCGTGTGAGCGCTTTATCCACCCTAGGGGATGTTTCCCAACGTGACCTATCCTCTGGCGGGAAAGGGTACGTCATTAGTAACCTTTTAGAAATTACGAGTTTCTTATCGGGGGAAGCCCACGCTTCTTCACACACTTCATTTAATTCCTCAGATGGGGGAAAAACCACTGGTAGTTTTTTCTCCCCAAACATAATACCCTTTTTTGTGGTACCTGGGGTAACATCAGAAATGTGCAACACATTTTTCATCGCCTCAATCATGTAACGTGTGGCCCTATTGGAAGTTACATTAGTCTCATCGTCGTCGACACTGGATTCAGTATCCGTGTCAACATCTGTGTCTGCCATCTGAGGTAGCGGGCGTTTTAGAGCCCCTGATGGCTTTTGAGACAGTTGGGCAGGCACGAGCTGAGAAGCCGGCTGTCCCACATCTGCTATGTCGTCAAACCTTTTATGTAAGGAGTCGACACTGTCGCGTAATTCCTTCCACATAACCATCCACTCAGGTGTCGACCCCGCAGGGGGTGACATCACATTTATCGGCATCTGCTCCGCCTCCACATAAGCCTCCTCATCAAACATGTCGACACAGCCGTACCGACACACCGCACACACACAGGGAATGCTCTGACTGAGGACAGGACCCCACAAAGTCCTTTGGGGAGACAGAGAGAGAGTATGCCAGCACACACCAGAGCGCTATATATACACAGGGATTAACACTATAACTGAGTGATTTTCCCTTATAGCTGCTTATATGTATACTACTGCGCCTAAATTTAGTGCCCCCCCTCTCTTTTTTACCCTTTGTAGTCTTGAAACTGCAGGGGAGAGCCTGGGAGCGATCCTTCCTGCGGAGCTGTGAGGGAAAAATGGCGCCAGTGTGCTGAGGGAGATAGCTCCGCCCCTTTTCCCGGCGGACTTCTCCCGCTTTTTTATAGATATCTGGCAGGGGTATTTTTCACATATATAGCCTCTAGGACTATATTATGTGATTTTTATGCCAGCAAGGTGTTTAATATTGCTGCTCAGGGCGCCCCCCCCCCCCCCCCCCCAGCGCCCTGCACCCATCAGTGACTGGAGTGTGAGGTGTGCATGAGGAGCAATGGCGCACAGCTGCAGTGCTGTGCGCTACCTTGTTGAAGACCGAAGTCTTCTGCCGCCGATTTCCAGGACCATCTTCTTGCTTCTGGCTCTGTAAGGGGGACGGCAGCGCGGCTCCGGGACCGGACGATCGAGGTCGGGCCCTGTGTTCGATCCCTCTGGAGCTAATGGTGTCCAGTAGCCTAAGAAGCCCAAGCTAGCTGCAAGCAGGTAGGTTCGCTTCTTCTCCCCTTAGTCCCTCGTAGCAGTGAGTCTGTTGCCAGCAGATCTCACTGAAAATAAAAAAACCTAAAATTATACTTTCTTTTCTAGGAGCTCAGGAGAGCCCCTAGTGTGCATCCAGCTCAGCCGGGCACAAGATTCTAACTGAGGTCTGGAGGAGGGTCATAGAGGGAGGAGCCAGTGCACACCAGGTAGACCTAAAGCTTTCTTTTAGTTGTGCCCAGTCTCCTGCGGAGCCGCTATTCCCCATGGTCCTTACGGAGTCCTAGCATCCACTTAGGACGTCAGAGAAATTGGTAATGACAATCCTGCACAGCAGATCTCAGGTAAGCCTGATGTGGAGGATATATGGGGACATGTAAGTAGGCATCTTTTATGTCGACCGACACCATAAAATCCCCCTCCTCCAGACTGGAGATCACTGCTCGTAAGGACTCCATCTTGAACTTGAATTTTTTCAGAAAGAAATTGAGGGATTTTAGGTTTAGAATCGGTCTGACTGAGCCATCCGGCTTCGGGACCACGAACAGGCTTGAATAAAACCCTTCCCCCTGCTGAGACGGGGGTACCGTGACAATTACTTGATTTTGACACAACTTTAGTATCGCAGCGCTTACTATCTGCCTGTCCGGAAGAGAAGCTGGTAAGGCCGATTTGAAAAATCGGTGAGGGGGCAAGTCTTGAAACTCTAACTTGTACCCTTGGGATACTATGTCTACTATCCAAGGATCCAGGTCCGAGTGCACCCAGACCTGACTAAAGAGCCTGAGACGTGCCCCCACTGGCACGGACTCCCGCAACGGAGCCCTAGCGTCATGCGGTGGATTTGGTAGAAGCCGGAGAAGACTTCTGCTCCTGGGAACTTGCTACAGCCTGTGACCTTTTTCCTCTTCCTCTCCCCCTCACAGCAAGGAAGGAGGACCCACGTCCTTTTTTGAATTTGTTGGGCCAAAAGGACTGCATCTGATAGTGAGGCGATTTCTTCTGCTGTGCAGGAACATAAGGTAAAAATGACGACTTACCCGCTGTAGCCGTAGAGACCAGGTCAGTGAGTCCATCACCAAACAAGACCTTACCGTTAAACGGTAAAGACTCCATTGCCTTCTTAGAATCAGCATCAGCATTCCATTGATGAATCCACAATGCTCTCCTAGCAGAGACTGCCATGGCATTGGCCCTTGATCCCAAAAGGCCAATATCCTTTACTGCTTCTTTTAAATACGCTGCAGCGTCCTTGATATGAGCCAAGGTTAAAAGCACACTATCCCTGCTAGGGAATCTACCTCCGATGACAAGTTATCCGCCCACTTTTCAATAGCGCTACTCACCCATGCCGCAGCAACAGCGGGTCTGAGTAGCGACCCTGTAGTGACATAAATGGACTTCAGGGTATTTTCCTGCTTACGATCCGCAGGATCCTTCAGGGCTGCCGTGTCAGGGGACGGAAGAGCTACCTTTTTGGATAAACGCGACAAAGCTTTATCTACCGTGGGGATTGACTCCCAGCTGTCCCTGTCCCCAGAGGGAAATGGATAAGCCATTGGAATTCTTTTGGGAACATGTACCCTTTTGTCGGGATTTTTCCAAGCTTTTTCAAAAAGTGCATTCAGTTCATGAGAGGGAGGAAACGTTACCGTAGGTTTCTTGCCTTTAAACATACAGACCCTCGTATCAGGAACAGCAGGGTCCTCAGTGATATGTAATACGTCTTTTATCGCCACAATCATGTACTGAATACTCTTAGACAGTTTTGGATGTAATCTGGCATCACTATAGTCGACACTGGAATCAGAGTCCGTGTCGGTATTCGTATCTGCTATTTGGGCAAATGCACGTTTCTGCGACCCCAAAGGGGTCTGGTCCTGTGACAAAGCATCCTCCATGGATTTCATCCATGTCTGGTTCTTAGACTCAGATTTATCAAACCTCTTAGCCAACTTAGTCACATTCGTATTTAAAACCCTCAGCATATTGACACAATCATCCGTCGGCGGTGCCGACACTGTCACTCTCTCAGAACTGTCAGTCCCCACGCCAGCCTCCTCCTGGGAAGAGCATTCAGCCTCAGACATGTCGACACACACAGGTACCGACAGCCACAAACACACTGGGCTATAGGGGACAGACCTACAGCAGAGCCTGTTAGAGAGACACAGAGAGAGTTCTGCCAGCTCACACCCAGCGCCTATCCCGGTTCTGAAGTCAGCAATAATACTGCCCAGACCTGCTAGCGCTTTTATCAATATATATAATTCACCAATTGAGTGCCCCCCCGTTTTGCACCCTATCACTTGCACAGCAGTGTGGAGGATCAGGGCCAGCGTCTCTGCAGCCTTCTGTGAAGAGAAAAAATGGCGCTGGTGAGAGCTATGCGGCTAAGCCCCGTCCCCCACATGGCGTGCTTAGGTCCCGCTCAAAAATCTTTATACTGGCGGGAGTCCCTAACAAGTGCCTGCGGTACTGTTATATTGCTTGCCAGTGTATTTGCTGCCCCCCTGCTCCCTGCAGTGCCGTGAACTGTATGTGAGCATGGTGCACAGCGCGCCCGCTATGCGGTACCTCAAGCCGTCTTCTGATCTTCACATACTCACCCGGCTTCTATCTTAAGGCTCTGTGAGGGGGTGACGGCGCGGCTCCGGGAACAAGCAGCTAGGCGTACCATAGTGATCGAACCCTCTGGAGCTAATGGTGTCCAGTAGCCTAAGAAGCAGAGCCCTTGAACTCTAAAGAAGTAGGTCTGCTTCTCTCCCCTCACTCCCACGCTGCAGGGAGCCTGTAGCCAGCAGGTCTCCCTGAAAATAAAAAACCTAAATAAAGTATTTTTCTGAGAAACTCAGGAGAGCTCCTCAGTGTGCCTCCAGTCTCGCTGGGCACAGAATCTAACTGGAGTCTGGAGGGGGGGCATAGAGGGCGGAGCCAGTTCATACCCATTCAAAGTCTTATAGTGTGCCCATGTCTCCTGCGGATCCCGTCTATACCCCATGGTTCTTGAAGCATCTCCAGCATCCTCTAGGACGTATGAAAAAACAAAATTAGTGTTGCTGTCTTAACAAAGGTGCAAGAATGTTATTTGTAATCCAAGTCTGATACCAATCCCCAAAATGTTTTTCCAATTAGGATTCCCTGCTGGGGAAATAGTTTGCGGATAATACCGTATGTAAATACGTACGTGCATCTGCTTTTATTTCCCACCCCAGTCTGGGGTTACATACTGGAGGTTAACAGCAAAACACTTCTAATGTGGTCATGCAGCATTATAATAATGGGACAAAATAAGATTTTAAACCTACCGGTAAATCTTTTTCTCCTAGTCCGTAGAGGATGCTGGGGACTCCGTAAGGACCATTGGGTATAGACGGGCTCCGCAGGAGACATGGGCACCATAAAGAACTTTAGATGGGTGTGCACTGGCTCCTCCCTCTATGCCCCTCCTCCAGACCTCAGTTAGAGAAACTGTGCCCAGAGGAGACGGACAGTACGAGGAAAGGATTTTTGTTAATCTAAGGGCAAGATTCATACCGGCCCACACCATATAACATGGAATATACGCAACCAGTTAACAGTATGAACAAAACAGCATCAGCCAAAGACTGATCTTAACTGTAACATAACCCTTATGTAAGCAATAACTATAAACAAGCCTTGCAGAAATATTTCCGCAATGGGACGGGCGCCCAGCATCCTCTACGGCAGGCATTCCCAACCACGGTCCTCAAGGCACACCAACAGTGCAGGTTTTAGTGATATCCAGGCTTCAGCACAGGTGACTTAATTAGTAGCTCAGTTATTTTGATTTAACCATCTGTGCTGCAGCCTGGATATCACTAAAACCTGCACTGTTGGTGTGCCTTGAGGACCGTGGTTGGAAATGCCTGCTCTACGGACTAGGAGAAAAAGATTTACCGGTAGGTTTAAAATCTTGTTTTCTCTTACGTCCTAGAGGATGCTGGGGACGCCATAAGGACCATGGGGATTATACCAAAGCTCCAGACCGGGCGGGAGAGTGCGGATGACTCTGCAGCACCGATTGAGCAAACATGAGGTCCTCCTCAGCCAAGGTATCAAACTTGTAGAATTTAGCAAAGGTGTTTGAACCCGACCAAGTCACCGCCCGGCAAAGCTGTAATGCAGAGACGCCTCTGGCAGCCGCCCAAGAAGAGCCCACCTTCCTAGTGGAATGGGCCTTTACCGAATTTGGTAACGGCAATCCAGCCGTAGAATGAGCCTGCTCAATCGTGTTACAGATCCAGCGAGCAATAGTCTGCTTAGAAGCAGGAGCGCCAACCTTGTTGGCTGCATACAGGACAAACAGTGCCTCTGTTTTCCTAACCCGAGCCGTCCTGGCTACATAAATTTTTAAGGCCCTGACTACATCAAGGGACTTGGAATCCTTCAAGTCATTCATAGCCACTGGTACCACAATAGGTTGGTTCATATGAAACGATGAAACGACCTTAGGCAAAAATTGAGGACGAGTCCTTAATTCTGCCCTGTCCATATGGAAAACCAGATAGGGCTTTTATATGACAAAGCCGCCAATTCTGACACATGCCTAGCCGAAGCTAAGGCCAATAGCATGACCACTTTCCACGTGAGATACTTTAACTCCACGGTCTTAAGTGGCTCAAACCAGTGAGATTTCAGGAACCTTAACACCACGTTAAGATCCCAAGGTGCCACTGGTGGCACAAAAGGGGGATGAATATGCAGCACTCCCTTTACAAACGTCTGAACCTCAGGTAGAGAAGCCAGTTCCTTTTGAAAGAAAATGGATAGGGACGAAATCTGGACCTTTATGGACCCTAATTTTAAGCCCATAGTCACTCCCGACTGTAGTTAGTGAAGGAAACGGCCCAGCTGGAATTCCTCTGTAGGGGCCTTCCTGGCCTCACACCAAGCAACATATTTTCGCCATATACTGTGATAATGTTTTGCTGTCACGTCCTTCCTAGCCTTTATCAGCGTAGGAATAACTTCATCCGGAATGCCTTTTTCCGCTAGGATCCGGCGTTCAACCGCCATGCCGTCAAACGCAGCCGCGGTAAGTCTTGGAACAGACAGGGCCCCTGTTGCAACAGATCCTGTCTGAGAGGCAGAGGCCATGGGTCCTCTGTGAGCATTTCTTGCAGTTCCGGGTACCAAGTCCTTCTTGGCCAATCCGGAACAATGAGTATTGTTCTCACTCCTCTATTTCTTACGATTCTCAGCACCTTGGGTATGAGAGGAAGAAACACATAAACCGACTGGAACACCCACGGTGTCACTAGTGCGTCCACAGCTATCGCCTGAGGGTCTCTTGACCTGGCGCAATACCTTTGTAGCTTTTTGTTGAGGCGGGATGCCATCATGTCCACCTGTGGCAGTTCCCATCGATTTGTAATCTGTGTGAAGACTTCTTGATGAAGTCCCCACTCTCCCGGGTGGAGGTCGTGCCTGCTGAGGAAGTCTGCTTCCCAGTTGTCCACTCCCGGAATGAACACTGCTGACAGTGCTTGCACGTGATTTTCCGCCCAGCGAAGAATTCTGGTGGCTTCCGCCATCGCCACCCTGCTTCTTGTGCCGCCCTGGCGGTTTACATGAGCCACCGCGGTGATGTTGTCTGACTGAATCAGCACCGGTTGGTTGCGAAGGAGAGGCTCCGCTTGACTCAGGGCGTTGTATATGGCCCTTAGTTCCAGGATATTGATGTGCAGACAAGTCTCCTGACTTGACCACAGCCCCTGGAAGTTTCTTCCCTGAGTGACTGCCCCCCACCCTCGGAGGCTTGCATCCGTGGTCACCAGGACCCAGTCCTGTATGCCGAACCTGCGGCCCTCGAGAAGGTGAGCACTCCGCAGCCACCACAGAAGAGACACCCTGGCCCTGGGGGATAGGGTGATCAGCCGATGCATCTGAAGATGCGATCCGGACCACTTGTCCAACAGATCCCACTGAAAGGTCCTCGCATGGAACCTGCCGAAGGGAATGGCTTCGTATGACGCAACCATCTTTCCCAGGACTCGCGTGCATTGATGCACCGACACCCGTTTTGGTTTTAAGAGGTCTCTGACCAGAGTCACGAGCTCCTGGGCCTTCTCCTCCGGGAGAAACACCTTCTTCTGGTCTGTGTCCAGAATCATGCCCAGGAAGGGCAGTCTCGTCGTAGGAATCAGCTGCGACTTTGGAAACATTTGTGACGAATTCTCTGAATTTTATTACCAGATAGATTCAGGGATGGTTACAGGTAATTTTCAGTGTGCGGAAGGGAATTTGGGGGTGGGGATTTGCACCCCCCTTCCTCTTTGTTTGTTTGTGACCCCTCCCCCTTCCAGCACCTGATATATAATTATCTCCAGGTATGATTGAGCAGCTTCCAAATTGTTTGTCTGCTTGTGTGCATGAGGCATTGAATGGGAGCAGCATTTGGAAGGCATGCTGTTCCTTGTAGTGCCAATGGGAGATCCTGGGGGTGGCTCCCTGGTAAGTTAGCTCTCAGTCTGGAACTGTTTTAGTAATGGCCTTTATTATGAGGCATACTGTGACAAATTACATGGCCCAATGTGGGCACTGCTATCAAGTAGTTAGGACTGCTGTATCAGAGAAGCCGTGAAGTGGCCAGCAGCTAAACATGTGTTTGCAAACATTTGTGACGAATTCTCTGAATTTTATTACCAGATAGATTCAGGGATGGTTACAGGTAATTTTCAGAGTGCGGAAGGGAATTTGGGGGTGGGGATTTGCACCCCCCTTCCTCTTTGTATGCGACTTTGGAATATTCAGAATCCAGCCGTGCTGTTGTAACACCTCCCGAGAGTGTGCTACGCTGATCAGTAACTGCTCTCTGGACCTCGCCTTTATGAGGAGATCGTCCAAGTATGGGATAATTGTAACTCCTTGCTTTCGCAGAAGCACCATCATTTCTGCCATTACCTTGGTAAATATTCTCGGTGCCGTGGACAGACCAAACGGCAACTTCTGGAATTGGTAATGACAGTTCTGTACCACAAATCTGAGGTACTCCAGGTGAGGTGGATAAATGGGGACATACAGGTAAGCATCCTTTATGTCCAGAGACACCATAAAATCCCCCTCTTCCAGGCTCGCAATAACCGCCCTGAGCGATTCCATCTTGAACTTGAAACTTTTCAGGTAAATGTTCAGGGATTTTAAATTCAATATGGGTCTGACCGAACCGTCCGGTTTCGGAACCACAAACATTGTGGAATAGTAACCCCTTCCCTGGTGAGGGAGGGGAACCTGTACCACCACCTGCTGGAGATAAAATTTGTGAATTGCCGCTAACACTACTTCCCTTTCTATGGGGGAAGCTGGCAGGGCCGATTTGAGGTAACGGTGTGGGGGCATCACTTCGAATTCCAGCTTGTATCCCTGAGACACAATCTGTATAGCCCAGGGATCCTCCTGTGAGCGAACCCACTGGTGGCTGAAATTTCGGAGACGCGCCCCGACCGCTCCTGGCTCCACCTGTGGAGCCCAAGCGTCATGCGGTGGATTTAGTGGAAGCCAGGGAGGACTTCTGTTCCTGGGAACTAGCTGTATTGTGCAGCTTCTTTCCTCTACCCCTGCCTCTGGCAAGAAAAGACGCACCTCGGACTTTCTTGCCTCTTTGCGATCGAAAGGACTGCATTTGGTAATACGGTGCCTTCTTCGGATGTGAGGGAATATATGGCAAAAAATTTGACTTCCCAGCCGTAGCTGTGGAAACTAGGTCCGAGAGACCGTCCCCAAACAATTCCTCACCCTTATAAGGTAAAACCTCCATGTGCTTTTTTGAGTCGGCATCACCTGTCCATTGCAGAGTCCACAGGACCCTTCTGGCAGAAATTGACATTGCATTTATTCTAGAGCCCAGTAGGCAAATGTCTCTCTGGGCATCCCTCATATATAGGACAGCGTCTTTTATATGCCCCAGGGTCAGTAATATAGTATCCTTGTCCAAGGTATCAAGTTCCTCAGACAGAGTATCTGTCCATGCTGCTACAGCACTACACATCCAGGCCGACGCAATTGCCGGCCTCAGTAGGGTACCTGAATGTGTATAAACGGACTTCAGGATACCTTCCTGCTTCCTATCCGCAAGATCCTTTAGGGAGGCCGTATCCTGTGACGGCAGGGCCACCTTCTTAGATAAGCGTGTCAAAGCTTTGTCTACCCTAGGGGAGGATTCCCAGCGTAACCTGTCCGTTGGCGGGAAAGGATACGCCATAAGTAACCGTTTGGAAATCTGCACTTTTCTATCAGGAGAATCCCAAGCTTTTTCACATAACTCATTTAACTCATGTGAAGGGGGAAAAGTCACTTCTTGCCTTTTTTCTCCAAACATATAAACCCTCTTGTCAGGGACCGGGTTTACTTCTGAAATGTGCAATACATCCTTCATTGCTATAATCATGTAGCGGATGGCTTTAGCCATTTTAGGCTGCAACTTTGCATCATCGCCATCTACACTGGAGTCAGAATCTGTGTCGATATCTGTGTCAACAATCTGGGATAGTGGGTGCTTCTGAGACCCTGACGGCCTCTGCGCTGTAGGATCAGGCATGGGTTGAGACCCTGACTGTCCCAAGGCTTCAGCTTTATCCAACCTTTTATGCAAGGAGTTTTCATTATCATTTAACACCTTCCACATATCCATCCAATCAGGTGTCGGCGCCGTCGGCGGAGACCCCACATTCATCTGCACCTGCTCTGCTTCCACATAGCCTTCCTCGTCAAACATGTTGACACAATCGTACCGACACACCACACACACACAGGGGATGCTCTATTTGAGGACAGAACCCCCACAAGGCCTTTTGGAGAGACAGAGAGTATGCCAGCACACACCCCAGCGCTATATAACCCAGGAATTACACAGTAACTTAGTGTTTACCCAGTAGCTGCTGTATTAGTGATTTTGCGCTAAATTTATGTGCCCCCCCTCTCTTTTTACCCTCCTTCTACCGTGATTCTGCAGGGGAGAGCCTGGGGAGCTTCCTCTCAGCAGAGCTGTGGAGAGAAAATGGCGCTGGTGAGTGCTGAGGAAGAAGCCCCGCCCCCTCAGCGGCGGGCTTCTGTCCCGCGATTTTGTGAAAAATAATGGCGGGGTCTCATGCATATATACAGTGCCCAGCTGTATATATATGCTCTATTATGCCAGGAGGTACTCAATTGCTGCCCAGGGCGCCCCCCCCCCCCCCCTGCGCCCTACAGTGACCGGAGTATGCGGGTTTAATGTGGGAGCAATGGCGCACAGCTGCAGTGCTGTGCGCTACCTCATATGAAGACAGGAGTCTTCTGCCGCCGATTTTGATGTCTTCTTGCTTCTCTCGCCGGCTTCTGTCTTCTGGCTCTGCGAGGGGGGCGGCGGCGCAGCTCCGGGATCGGACGACCAAGGGTGAGTTCCTGTGTTCGATCCCTCTGGAGCTAAAGGTGTCCAGTAGCCTAAGAAGCACGACCTATCCGCAGTTAGTAGGTTTGCTTCTCTCCCCTCAGTCCCACATAGCAGAGAGTCTGTTGCCAGCAGATCTCTCTGAAAATAAAAAAAATCCTAATAAAATACTTTCTTATTAGCAAGCTCAGGAGAGCTCACTAAAGTGCACCCAGCTCTGACCGGGCACAGATTCTAACTGAGGTCTGGAGGAGGGACATAGAGGGAGGAGCCAGTGCACACCAGTAGTCCTAATTCTTTCTTAGAGTGCCCTGTCTCCTGCAGAGCCCGTCTATTCCCCATGGTCCTTACGGAGTCCCCAGCATCCACTAGGACGTTAGAGAAATAGATTTTTAAGGTAGTTTCCGGTCTGCGATCAGCAGGATCCTTGAGGGCTGCCGTGTCTGGAGACGGTAGCGCCACCTTTTTGGACAAGCGCGTTAACGCCTTGTCCATCCTGGGTGAGGATTCCCACCGTAACCTGTCCTGCGCAGGGAAAGGATACGCCATAAGAATTCTTTTGGGAATCTGCAGTTTCTTGTCTGGAGTTTCCCAAGCCTTTTCAAATAACGCGTTCAGCTCATGAGATGGGGGAAAGGTTACCTCAGGTTTCTTTTCCTTAAACATGTGTACCCTCCTGTAAGGGACAGAGGGGTCATCTGTGATATGTAAAACATCCTTTATTGCAATAATCATATAATGAATACTTTTGGCCACCCTTGGGTGTAACCTCACATCATTGTAGTCGACACTGGAGTAAGAATCCGTGTCGATATCAGTGTCTGCTACTTGGGACAGGGGACGTTTCTGAGACCCTGAAGGCCCCTGTGACACAGCCAAAGCCATGGATTGACTTCCTGTTCTATAGAACAAGAAAAGTGGCTGCGCTGTGTGTCAGCAGCTATATAAAATAGAGAGCACAACGTATAAAATGTAAAGAATTTATTCTCTTAATCAATATAGTTATAAAACATGTAGGTTAATAATACACCTATATCTGTCTCAGGTGATATAAAGGTTCAGCCGTGTGAAAAAAATGGCTATCCAATATATTAAATCCTAATTGTGCAATAGGGAGGGAACAGGATAATTTGTAGATGTAGTTAGAGATAAATGTAAACATATACTACCTCTCCGGCAAGGGCTGGTATAAACTTGGCCGGGCGTCCCCGGCTAGTGAGTCCTGCGTTGCCCGATGTTCTGCACAGAGGAGAGGAGTATTGCGGTGCCCAGTGCCGAGCACCTCCCAATAGAAAGAGATGTATGATCGTCTCCTGTATTCCTGATCGCCAGCCGGCGATGAAGCAAGCTGCTGAAATGCACAATGTGATTGCACAGCGGAGCGGAAAGGTGGGTAACCCAATGCTGAGTACCTGCCGCCAGGAGGAAATGTGCGGTCGTCTCCTGTTCTCGTGATCGCTGGCCGGCGGTTATAGCAAGCTGCTGTCGGAAAGTCAAAGGCGGTTTCTTGCCGCGGTCAGCCGGTCAGCTGGATGGAAGAGAAGCTGTGTGGATTGCACAGGATAAATTCACCTGGACCAGGTGTATGGAAGGCGGGGTCCTGACGCGTTTCGTCACGATCACGTGACTTTATCAAAGGTATAATCCTGCCTCCAGGCCAGTCAGTATTTATGGCCCCAGTGTCTCATCAAAAACAGGTGTCAGTAATGAAGGATAAAATAACACATTCAATATACGTTGGCTCTCATAGTAAAACAGAACTTATAAAAGTTATAAAGCAACCAAATATATGGCAGAAACATTACAATAATGAGGTATAATAACTTATATCATATTAAGGAATACAGATTGGACATATAAAGAGGTTTTGAATGTTCCCATGATATACATGGGAACTCTTAAAATATGGACTAATCAGATATCATCAGCTTGTCTTAATCTTCAATCAGAGATCTAGTGATAGCAGCCACAGGAATCTCTAATGATATCAGGTGAGAGAATACCTCTCCAGAGATAGCACTGGTCATAGGAGTATGATACAGAAAAGAAAAAATCATATTTGTAGATATATAACTATATATAAGCGGCTATATTAGTTTTCCTTCATATTTATTTTATTTATATTTCTATACAGCGTTAATTCACCAAAATGCATAAAGGGCTGAATGTATTAAAAATAAAGCACCTAACATATACAAGTGTTACCAGCATGGATTCGAACTCAGATCTAGACAAACACATTGTTCAGTGGTTTAACCTCTTGCACCACTGATTTAGTAGATGTGAGGAAGGGAAAGTTTCAAAGTTATGTATTGTCATTCCGAAATGAGAGATCTCATGTTATAAACCCAAGAATGTTATTAACAAAGAGTTGAGAGATCAAATAAACGTCTAATACTACAATAGGTGTGTAGATGCATGAAATAAAAAAATTAAACTATAATGGATAAAACTGTACAGATACCTGGAACATTCTATCCGATATCCTAATACTGAAATATTGAATTTATTTACTCTATCAGAGACTTGGAGGTCAGGTGCCTCTAATTAGCACCAGCTAAAGTGCTTGAAAGGCAAACAAGAATCTAACGGACATTGTGTGTTCATGTCCCACATAATATTCCAATCCTCCAGAGATAGCACTGGTCATAGGAGTATGATACAGAAAAGAAAAAATCATATTTGTAGATATATAACTATATATAAGCGGCTGTATTTGTTTTTCTTCGTATTTATTTTATTTATATTTCTATACAGCGCTAATTCACCCAAATGCATAAAGGGCTGAATGTATTAAAAATAAAGCACCTAACATATACAAGTGTTACCAGCATGGATACGAACTCAGATCTAGACAAACACATTGTTCAGTGGTTAAACCTCTTGCGCCACTGATTTAATAGATGTGAGGAAGGGGAAGTTTCAAAGTTATGTATTGTCATTCCGAAATGAGAGATCTCATGTTATAAACCCAAGAATGTTATTAGTAAAGAGTTGAGAGATCAAATTAACATCTAATACTACAATAGGTGTGTAGATGCATGAAATAAAAAAATTAATTAAACTATAATGGATAAAGATGTACAGAAACCTGGAACATTCTATCCGATATCCTAATACTGAAATATGGAGTTTATTTACTCTATCAGAGACTTGGAGGTCAGGTGCCTCTAATTAGTACCAGCTAAAATGCTTAAAAGGCAAACAAGAATCCAACGGACACTGTGTGTTCATGTCCCACATAACATTCCAATCCCACTAGATTAATACAACTAAACTGTAAGGACTATATTGTGTGAATATACGGTAGATAAGATTTTTGAAGAGGACTACAGTCAGAGGAGCATAGATGAACCAATGCATTTGAACTATCATACATCAAATTCAATGCACTCATTTAGGCCATCTGGCATTAAGGTTCTTAGTTTATGGATCCAATAATTTTCTCTGAGGCAGAGTTTTCTATATCTGTCTCCTTCACGTACTGTTGGTGTAATGCTTTCAATACCAATTAGTTGGATATCATCTGGATTTTTATGGTGTTTTTCCATAAAGTGTCTGGAGACACTATGGAATAAAAAGCCTTTTTGGATATTGCGTCTGTGTTCAAGGAATCTAATTCGTAGTTTTCGCGTTGTTCTACCAACGTACATCAGGTTACATCTGCAGATCAATGCATATATTGTGAACGAACTATTACAGTTTATGTGTGAACGAATTTCTACCTTAGAGGAGTTAGGGGTGTTGAAAATTTTCACATTATTCATGATATACGCACAGGTAATACATTGTTTTGCCCCGCATCTAAAGCATCCAATGATCTTGGGGAGCCACTGTACATTTTCAGTGGAATTGATGTTATTCTCTGTTTTTCTTTTATCCACAAACAAACTGGGTGCAAGGTGTTGTTGTAGATTATGAGATTTCTTAAAAATAACCGAGGGTGCATCTTTTAACTCTGTTCTCAAAACCTGATCTGTCAGAAGTATTGAATAATTGTTATATATGATATTCTTAATTTTAGATGAGGAACTATTGAATTGCGAGATAAAATGAGGTTGATCCTGTTCAAACTCTCGGGGAGGGTTTTTTTGTATCAAGAGATCCTTCCTATCTAAAATGTCTGCCCTATCACGAGCTGATTTAATAAGAGTATCAGGATATCCTCGGCTCCGAAACGAGGTTGATATTTCATCTGCTTGTGATGTATAATCTAACGGATCACTACAATTACGTTTGATACGTCTAAATTGTCCGAATGGGATATTATTTAACCATGGTTTATAATGGGAGCTGTTGTACTGTATAAAATTAAGAGTGTCCACCTCCTTACGATAAGTTTTGGTGGAGATTCTACCATCAACTACACTGAGTGTAATATCAAGGAATGAAATAGACGTGTTGCTCGTGGTTTCCGTAAAGCAAAGATTATATTCATTAGTGTTCAATTGTCTAATAAAGTCAGCAGAGAGCGAGATATCCCCATCAAAAATAAAAAACATGTCATCTATGTAACGGCCATAGTAGACGAGGTCCGCGCCAAAGCTCCGCCCCCAAACATGCTGGTCCTCGAAGGCACCCATGTACAGGTTGGCGAAGCTAGGCGCGAACCTCGTCCCCATGGCCGTCCCCAGTGTCTGTAAATAATATTTCTTATTGAAAACAAAAAAATTGTGTGATAAAATTAAAGCAATGGAGTCTATTATAAATTGCTGTAGCCCAGGCTCAATATCATTAATTCTGGAGAGGTGATTTTTGATAGTTGATAGGCCCTTTTGATGTGGGATATTCGAATAGAGAGCCTGTACATCACAGGTCATAAAGAAAAAGGTGTTTTGCCATTCAATCTTGGAGATGGCATTCAAAAAAGTGGTGGTGTCCTTGATATGTGAACGTAGGGAAGATGCAAGTGGCTGTAAGAAAAAATCAACAAAATGGGATAAATTGGAAGTGAGGGACCCAACACCAGAAATAATGGGACGACCAGGAGGTGCACTAAGTGATTTGTGGATCTTCGGTAAATGATAATACGTGGGAGTGATAGGGTGTGAGGGAATGAGGTACCTGTATTCCTCCTTCGTGATGGTGCCTCTCACTAGTGCTTCCTTGACTAAGATTGTCAAGGATATGAGATAGTCTTGAGAGGGATTGCTGGATAATTTGGTGTATGTGTTAACATCTTCAAGCTGTCTATACGCTTCCATTAGATAATCCTCTGTATTCTGGATGACAATACCCCCTCCCTTGTCAGCCGGCTTAATGACAAGGGAGGGGTCACTGATCAGTCTTTGGAGAGCTAATCTCTCTTGGACTGTAAGATTCTGTCTATATTTGAATCGTCTGTGTTCCTTGGAGCATAGGACATTGAAATCATCTAGTGTTTTTCTATAGAAAATATCTATGGGTGGACTTCTGTGATGTAATGGAAAAAATTTGGATTTATTCCTAAATTTTGAGGATCGTTCATTGGTGCGTTCTTGATTATATATAGGAATAGTAGTTTCAGTGGGGGTACTTTCTAGAAGTAAAGATTCTAGCATTTCCAAACCAGTTCTATCTTGGTCATCCAATATAATGGGAAGGCCATCTATTTTGTGATGGGTTAGTTTTTTTGTAGCAAAATATCTTTTGCGTGTTAGTGTTCGGACATAAGTGTTTAACTCAACAAACAAATTAAAAAAGGCAGGTGGTTTTGAAGGGGCAAATTTTAAGCCTTTGGCTAAGAGTTGTGTTTCAGACTCCCCAATGTTTGCAGAGGATAGATTGTAAATATTGGTGGAACTTACGTTCTTAAGTCTCGCTTTTTTTCTCTGTAACCTGCACCCTCCTCGACATCCTCTGAGTTTTCTTCTCTTAACCTTTTTGGTGAGTCCGGTCTCAGTACTTCGTAACGATTGGGCATATGATATGGGGGTCTGAATTTGAGGGTCCTCTGTTCCTTCTCTAAAAAATTATTGGATTGAGTAGCTGTGGAACCAATTTTTGTCGGGGAATAATGATGAATTGGGATTTTTGATCTGACAGCCGGATCAGCTTTTGGGGCTGTCTGAATAGAGCTGTATCCAACTGACTGTCTATTTTGAGAATATTGGGAATTAAGATCCACGTACATATTGTTTTTCTGATATCTGTTGGTAGTTTTATTAAAGTTAGTATAGAACCTATTGGGTCTCCGGTTGGAGGTACTCCTAGATCTACCCCTATTGGTGGGGTGACGCTGTGTATTGAAATTGCGTACTCTGTTAAGACTATAATCTTCTATGTCCCTATTAAATTTTCTGTTCTTGCCATCCATGATTTCTTTTTCATATATTTGTATTTTATGATTCAGTTTTAAATCATTATGTTTAAACTGGGGATGGCTGGAGAAAGAGCTAAGCTTTTTCTTGATATCCTCAATCTCTTGGGATAATGATATGGTTTTTTCCTTACGATAATTTATTAATAGCTCCATTAATGAAAAGGAGCAGATATCCAATAAGGTATCCCATTTATCTTTCAAAGTGGGATCATCTACAAAAGACAAGGTTTTGAAGATCCTGAGACCCCTTGGAATCCTTTTATTTTTAATATATTTTTGTAATGTGACCATGTCCCACCAATGGCGGGTTTCCATTTTCATCAGATCTTCTAATTTATAAAAAAGGGTGTTAAATTCCTTTTCATGGTCATTTTGGCTTTGGGGGATTTCAGTGGTATCAGAATTTTCAATGGAATCAGCTTCATAGCATAGCCTCCTCCTAGCACATTCCAAAACACAAGTTAACTCTGCCATATATTTGGATGCTAATAAAACTAATATAAAAAATTCTTTTGATAAATGAACAATTATTAGTAAAAGAACTTTGAGGCTGCTAGTAGAATATGCACAAAAGTAATACAGAACAACAAAAGAAACTACTTGTTCAGCGCCTCAAACAAATCAATCATTTAAATAAAACCAACAGATTAAGGTACAACAGGCTCCTGAGACACTGCGCTTGCCACACCACTATGTGAGATGGATTGGAAGACTAAAGAACAAGAAAAGTGGCTGCGCTGTGTGTCAGCAGCTATATAAAATAGAGAGCACAACGTATAAAATGTAAAGAATTTATTCTCTTAATCAATATAGTTATAAAACATGTAGGTTAATAATACACCTATATCTGTCTCAGGTGATATAAAGGTTCAGCCGTGTGAAAAAAATGGCTATCCAATATATTAAATCCTAATTGTGCAATAGGGAGGGAACAGGATAATTTGTAGATGTAGTTAGAGATAAATGTAAACATATACTACCTCTCCGGCAAGGGCTGGTATAAACTTGGCCGGGCGTCCCCGGCTAGTGAGTCCTGCGTTGCCCGATGTTCTGCACAGAGGAGAGGAGTATTGCGGTGCCCAGTGCCGAGCACCTCCCAATAGAAAGAGATGTATGATCGTCTCCTGTATTCCTGATCGCCAGCCGGCGATGAAGCAAGCTGCTGAAATGCACAATGTGATTGCACAGCGGAGCGGAAAGGTGGGTAACCCAATGCTGAGTACCTGCCGCCAGGAGGAAATGTGCGGTCGTCTCCTGTTCTCGTGATCGCTGGCCGGCGGTGATAGCAAGCTGCTGTCGGAAAGTCAAAGGCGGTTTCTTGCCGCGGTCAGCCGGTCAGCTGGATGGAAGAGAAGCTGTGTGGATTGCACAGGATAAATTCACCTGGACCAGGTGTATGGAAGGCGGGGTCCTGACGCGTTTCGTCACGATCACGTGACTTTATCAAAGGTATAATCCTGCCTCCAGGCCAGTCAGTATTTATGGCCCCAGTGTCTCATCAAAAACAGGTGTCAGTAATGAAGGATAAAATAACACATTCAATATACGTTGGCTCTCATAGTAAAACAGAACTTATAAAAGTTATAAAGCAACCAAATATATGGCAGAAACATTACAATAATGAGGTATAATAACTTATATCATATTAAGGAATACAGATTGGACATATAAAGAGGTTTTGAATGTTCCCATGATATACATGGGAACTCTTAAAATATGGACTAATCAGATATCATCAGCTTGTCTTAATCTTCAATCAGAGATCTAGTGATAGCAGCCACAGGAATCTCTAATGATATCAGGTGAGAGAATACCTCTCCAGAGATAGCACTGGTCATAGGAGTATGATACAGAAAAGAAAAAAATCATATTTGTAGATATATAACTATATATAAGCGGCTATATTAGTTTTCCTTCATATTAATTTTATTTATATTTCTATACAGCGTTAATTCACCCAAATGCATAAAGGGCTGAATGTATTAAAAATAAAGCACCTAACATATACAAGTGTTACCAGCATGGATTCGAACTCAGATCTAGACAAACACATTGTTCAGTGGTTTAACCTCTTGCACCACTATATTTAGTTATAAGTTATTATACCTCATTATTGTAATGTTTCTGCCATATATTTGGTTGCTTTATAACTTTTATAAGTTCTGTTTTACTATGAGAGCCAACGTATATTGAATGTGTTATTTTATCCTTCATTACTGACACCTGTTTTTGATGAGACACTGGGGCCATAAATACTGACTGGCCTGGAGGCAGGATTATACCTTTGATAAAGTCACGTGATCGTGACGAAACGCGTCAGGACCCCGCCTTCCATACACCTGGTCCAGGTGAATTTATCCTGTGCAATCCACACAGCTTCTCTTCCATCCAGCTGACCGGCTGACCGCGGCAAGAAACCGCCTTTGACTTTCCGACAGCAGCTTGCTATCACCGCCGGCCAGCGATCACGAGAACAGGAGACGACCGCACATTTCCTCCTGGCGGCAGGTACTCAGCATTGGGTTACCCACCTTTCCGCTCCGCTGTGCAATCACATTGTGCATTTCAGCAGCTTGCTTCATCGCCGGCTGGCGATCAGGAATACAGGAGACGATCATACATCTCTTTCTATTGGGAGGTGCTCGGCCCTGGGCACCGCAATACTCCTCTCCTCTGTGCAGAACATCGGGCAACGCAGGACTCACTAGCCGGGGACGCCCGGCCAAGTTTATACCAGCCCTTGCCGGAGAGGTAGTATATGTTTACATTTATCTCTAACTACATCTACAAATTATCCTGTTCCCTCCCTATTGCATAATTAGGATTTAATATATTGGATAGCCATTTTTTTCACACGGCTGAACCTTTATATCACCTGAGACAGATATAGGTGTATTATTAACCTACATGTTTTATAACTATATTGATTAAGAGAATAAATTCTTTACATTTTATACGTTGTGCTCTCTATTTTATATAGCTGCTGACACACAGCGCAGCCACTTTTCTTGTTCTTTAGTCTTCCAATCCATCTCACATAGTGGTGTGGCAAGCGCAGTGTCTCAGGAGCCTGTTGTACCTTAATCTGTTGGTTTTATTTAAATGATTGATTTGTTTGAGGCGCTGAACAAGTAGTTTCTTTTGTTGTTCTGTATTACTTCCTGTTCTATCCCTGGACTCTGCTTTGTCCAACCTCTGATGTAATAAAGACACATTTGCATTTAAAACATTCAGCATATCCAACCAAGCAGGTGTCGGCGTTGCCAACGGAGACACCACAATCATCTGCTCCACCTCCTCCTTAGATGAGCCTTCCGCTTCAGACATGCCGACACACACGTACCGACACCCCCACACACACTCAGGGACATATCTATATGGAGACAGGTCCCCAATAAGGCCCTTTGGAGAGACGGGGAGAGAGAGTATGCCAGCACACACCCAGCGCCAACTGACACTGGAAACAAAATTCCCAGACAAAACAGGATAGATACACACACTGCACCAATTAAAAGTGCCCCCCTCTTTTTTGCCCTCTGTTACCGTATTCAGCAGGGGAGAGTCCGGGGAGCTAGCTTCTCTGCAGTGTGCGGAGGAGAAAATGGCGCTGGTTAGTGCTGGAGGATCAAGCTCCACCCCCTCAGCAGCGGGCTTCGGTCCTGCTCAAATTTCCAATACTGGCGGGGGATTATAATATATACTGCCTCCGCAGCCTATATATACACACACACACACACACACACACACACACACACATTAGCCAGTCCCTAGAGGTGTATTATTGTTGCCCAGGGCGCCCCCCCTGCGCCCTTCAGTGCCTGCTGTGTGTGGGAGCAATGGAGCGCAGCGTTACCTCAGAGAAGATCTGAAGTCTTCTGCCGCCTTTCTTCTTATACTCACCCGGCTTCTATCTTCCGGCTCTGTGAGGAGGACGGCGGCGCAGCTCCGGGACGTAACGGTGAGACCTGCGTTCCGACCCTCTGGAGCTAATGGTGTCCAGTAGCCTAAGAAGCAGAGCCTATCATTTAAGTAGGTCTACTTCTCTACCCTCAGTCCCACGATGCAGGGAGCCTGTTGCCAGCAGTGCTCCCTGAAAATAAAAAACCTAACAAAATTATTTTTCAGAGAAACTCAGGAGAGCTCCCCTGTAATGCACCCAGTCTCCTCTGGGCACAGGATCCAACTGAGGTCTGGAGGAGGGGCATAGTGGGAGGAGCCAGTGCACACCCATCTAAAGTTCTTTATGGTGACCATGTCTCCTGCAGAGCCCGTCTATACCCCATGGTCCTTACAGAGTCCCCAGCATCCTCTAGGACGTAAGAGAAATACTGTATGAAAAATAAGAATTTACTTACCGATAATTCTATTTCTCGTAGTCCGTAGTGGATGCTGGGGACTCCGTAAGGACCATGGGGAATAGCGGCTCCGCAGGAGACTGGGCACATCTAAAGAAAGCTTTAGGACTATCTGGTGTGCACTGGCTCCTCCCCCTATGACCCTCCTCCAAGCCTCAGTTAGGATACTGTGCCCGGACGAGCGTACACAATAAGGAAGGATCTTGAATCCCGGGTAAGACTCATACCAGCCACACCAATCACACCGTACAACTTGTGATCTGAACCCAGTTAACAGCATGATAACAGAGGAGCCTCTAGAAAAGATGACTCACTACAGCAATAACCCGATTTTTTGGTAACAATAACTATGTACCAGTATTGCAGACAATCCACACTTGGGATGGGCGCCCAGCATCCACTACGGACTACGAGAAATAGAATTATCGGTAAGTAAATTCTTATTTTCTCTAACGTCCTAAGTGGATGCTGGGGACTCCGTAAGGACCATGGGGATTATACCAAAGCTCCCAAACGGGCGGGAGAGTGCGGATGACTCTGCAGCACCAAATGAGAGAACTCCAGGTCCTCCTCAGCCAGGGTATCAATTTTGTAGAATTTTACAAACGTATTTGCTCCTGACCAAGTAGCTGCTCGGCAAAGTTGTAAAGCCGAGACCCCTCGGGCAGCCGCCCAAGATGAGCCCACCTTCCTTGTGGAGTGGGCATTTACAGATTTTTGGCTGTGGCAGGCCTGCCACCGAATGTGCAAGCTGAATTGTACTACAAATCCAACGAGCAATAGTCTGCTTAGAAGCAGGAGCACCCAGCTTGTTGGGTGCATACAGGATAAACAACGAGTCCGTTTTCCTGACTCCAGCCGTCCTGGAAACATATTTTCAGGGCCCTGACAACGTCTAGCAACTTGGAGTCCTCCAAGTCCCTAGTAGCCGCAGGCACCACAATAGGTTGGTTCAGGTGAAACGCTGAAACCACCTTAGGGAGAAACTGAGGACGAGTCCTCAATTCCGCCCTGTCCGAATGGAAAATCAGATAAGGGCTTTTACAGGATAAAGCCGCCAATGCTGACACGCGCCTGGCCCAGGCCAGGGCCAACAGCATGACCACTTTCCATGTGAGATATTTTAACTCCACAGATTTAAGTGGTTCAAACCAATGTGACTTTTGGAACCCAAAAACTACATTGAGATCCCAAAGTGCCACTGAAGGCACAAAAGGAGGCTGTATATGCAGTACCCCTTTAACAAACGTCTGAACTTCAGGGACTGAAGCTAGTTCTTTTTGGAAGAAAATTGACAGGGCCGAAATTTGAACCTTAATGGACCCCAATTTCAGGCCCATAGACACTCCTGTTTCCTACATTTCCTGCAATCGACCCAGTTGAATTTCCTCCGTCGGGCCTTACTGGCCTCGCACCACGCAACATATTTTCGCCAAATGCGGTGATAATGTTTTGCGGTTACATCCTTCCTGGCTTTGATCAGGATAGGGATGACTTCATCCGGAATGCCTTTTCAGGATCCAGCGTTCAACCGCCATGCCGTCAAACGCAGCCGCGGTAAGTCTTGGAACAGACAGGGTCCTTGCTGGAGCAGGTCCCTTCTTAGAGGTAGAGGCCACGGATCCTCCGTGAGCATCTCTTGAAGTTCCGGTTACCAAGTCCTTCTTGGCCAATCCGGAGCCACGAATATAGTGCTTACTCCTCTCCATCTTATCAATCTCAGTACCTTGGGTATGAGAGGCAGAGGAGGGAACACATACACTGACTGGTACACCCACGGTGTTACCAGAACGTCTACAGCTATTGCCTGAGGGTCCCTTGACCTGGCGCAATACCTGTCCAGTTTTTCCCAACGGTTTATAATCATGTGGAAGACTTCTGGGTGAAGTCCCCACTCTCCCGGGTGGAGGTCGTGCTGAGGAAGTCTGCTTCCCAGTTGTCCACTCCCGGAATGAATACTGCTGACAGTGCTATCACATGATTTTCCGCCCAGCGAAGAATCCTTGCAGCTTCTGCCATTGCCCTCCTGCTTCCTGTGCCACCCTGTCTGTTTACGTGGGTGACTGCCGTGATGTTGTCCGACTGGATCAACACCGGCTGACCTTGAAGCAGAGGTCTTGCTAAGCTTAGAGCATTGTAAATGGCCCTTAGCTTCAGGATATTTATGTGAAGTGATGTCTCCAGACTTGACCATAAGCCCTGGATATTCCTTCCCTGTGTGACTGCTCCCCAGCCTCGCAGGCTGGCATCCGTGGTCACCAGGACCCAGTCCTGAATGCCGAATCTGCGGCCCTCTAGAAGATGAGCACTCTGCAACCACCACAGGAGGGACACCCTTGTCCTTGGTGACAGGGTTATCCGCTGATGCATCTGAAGATGCGACCCGGACCATTTGTCCAGCAGGTCCCACTGGAAAGTTCTTGCGTGGAATCTGCCGAATGGGATTGCTTCGTAGGAAGCCACCATTTTACCCAGAACCCTTGTGCATTGATGCACTGAGACTTGGCTCGGTTTTAGGAGGTTCCTGACTAGCTCGGATAACTCCCTGGCTTTCTCCTCTGGGAGAAAAGCCTTTTTCTGGACTGTGTCCAGGATCATCCCTAGGAACAGAAGACAAGTCGTCGGAACCAGCTGCGATTTTGGAATATTGAGAATCCAATCGTGCTGCCGCAACACTACCTGAGATAGTGCTACACCGACCTACAACTGTTCCCTGGATCTTACCCTTATCAGGGAATCGTCCAAGTAAAGGATAACTAAAATTCCCTTCCTTCGAAGGAATATCATCATTTCGGCCATTACCTTGGTAAAGACCCGGGGTGCCGTGGACCATCCATACGGCAGCGTCTGAACTGATAGTGACAGTTCTGTACCATAAACCTGAGGTACCCTTGATGAGAAGGGTAAATTTTGACATGAAGGTAAGCATCCTTGATGTCCCGAGACATCATGTAGTCCCCTTCTTCCAGGTTCGCAATCACTGCTCTGAGTGACTCAATCTTGAATTTGAACCTCTGTATGTAAGTGTTCAAAGATTTTAGATTTAGAATCGGTCTCACCGAGCCGTCCGGCTTCGGTACCACAACAGTGTGGAATAATACCCCGTTCCCTGTTGCAGGAGGGGTACCTTGTTATCACCTGCTGGGAATACAGCTTGTGAATGGCTTCCAAAACAGTCTCCCTGTCAGAAGGAGACATCGGTAAAGCCGACTTTAGGAAACGGCGAGGGGGAGACGTCTCGAATTCTAATTTGTACCCCTGAGATATCACCTGAAGGATCCAGGGGTCTACTTGCGAGTGAGCCCACTGCGCGCTGAAATTCATTGAGACGGGCCCCCCACCGTGCCTGATTCTGCTTGTAAAGCCCCAGCGTCATACTGAGGGCTTGGCAGAGGCGGGAGAGGGTTTCTGTTCCTGGGAACTGGCTGATTTCTGCAGCCTTTTTCCTCTCCCTCTGTCACGGGGCAGAAATGAGGAATCTTTTGCCCGCTTGTCCACGAAAAGACTGCGCCTGATAATACGGCGTCTTCTCATGTTGAGAGGCGACCTGGGGTATAAACGTGGATTTCCCAGCTGTTGCCGTGGCCACCAGGTCTGAAAGACCGACCCCAAATAACTCCTCCCTTTAATAAGGCAATACTTCCAAATGCCGTTTGGAATACGAATAAAGTGCCCATGTCTCCTGCGGAGCCGCTATTCCCCATGGTCCTTACAGAGTCCCCAGCATCCACTTAGGACGTTAGAGAAATATGAGGTGGTTATCATCAGACGAGCACAATTAATCTTTCCCATCTCCACCCCTTTAATTGTAACCTGACAGGGGTCCAAGCAGCACTTATACCCCTTTCACACTGCCAATGCCGGATCCCACCAGGGAATAGGAGACGGGTCCTTATCGGGTAGGAACCAGCGTTGGTAGCTGCTGCAGACTTCCCCGACCCAGCAATATGCTGGGCAGTTTGCCATAGCAGTGGGGGGCGGAGCTGGGAGATGAGATCATCTCCGCACCGCCTCTCCATGCTTTAGTAAACTGGTCCCGGGATGCATCGACCCGGGAGCCCGTTTACGCAGCCACTGACATGGTATTCAACCCGAGTATAACACTGCTTTATTAATGGGTTGAATTGCCAGGTCAGGCGACCCGCTATTTCAAGTATGCCCCTTTCACACCGCACGCCGACCCGGCACTATCGGGTTATTTGTGCGGTGTGTAAGGGGTATTAGTCAGCAGAATGGTTCTGAAATAGATGACAAGTTTAGGGTACACTCACCATAATGGTAGTCGGAATGAATGACTAAACGTGGAGTAAAATTGATCTTCATTAAATGTTAAACATGTGTGACAAAATCATTCAGTTCCTGCCACCTTAACTAAAATTTCAAATGAGCACTGAATATCATGATACTAGTAGTGTCCAGAGTCACAGGACACCTCATATAACCCGTTCCCCATCCTGTTCAGGGTGCGACGTTCATCAGATCTACTCACTGATATCTCTATCAGATTTACACTAAGAAAACAGTGTCTAATATCTTTTGGATACAATTTACACTGAACCTATTTGATAGCAAAATAGTACACTCCCTGGTTTAAAAGAAAATAAATCAGAAATGAGGGTTTAATTGACAAGGCAAAAATAAATTCCCTTATTCTTTTGTACTTTTGGATAGGGAATTAGTGTATCTAATCTTAAATGTAATGGAAAATAACAATTCATCTAAATGTACTAATGTAGGAGATGCATCTGCATACACATATATAAAGCCAGATGATATTTACATGGTGGGATTATACATGGTGGCGGGCAAGATATAGAAGCTATGGTGATATCTGGGAAGGAGGGAGGCAACCACAGTTGTTTGGGTACATGTTACAGTGAGAAGCAGTAGAATATGAAACCCGTGGACAACAGAAGAAAAGTAAAGCATCCACTTTTAATACTGGGTACAGTGCTTAGATGGAACAGAGATTTTAACTTTGTATGTGAAGGTCAAGTAATACTGCAGACACGGGAAAGACAAGCAATGTACTACAACTCATTCCATTAACTTCCATTTAATAAGTTATCATTTACTATATTTACTATAGTCAAACACAGTCCTCACCAAGGATGAAGAGGAATGGGTGATCTGCAATAATGAAACTGGGCTAGCAGCAGTATAGTAAATATCTTTCTTTGGCATATTAATCACTGTTCCAGGGTCACTGTGCCTCAGGCAAATGTGCAAGTGCTGGAACAGTACACAAGGCAAAAAGCAGGTTTTTTTTTATCAATTGGAAAAGACCCAATTTTAAAATGATTGTAAGTTCTGTACCGATGACCCGGTTGAAAGCCGTAAGTGGTTGGGGAAACCATGCACATCAACCAAGTTTGATCAACAATATGCTCCAGTAAGTCTTAAAAACCATCCAAATAAATACTAATCAATCACAATAATTTAGCAGGTCCCAATAAAATTTAACGTACATCGCAATCCAATAAATCATAGTTTTCATTTAAATCTGATGGCCAGTACTGATCATCCAAGTATTGTTTGTTGTCTGGAACACTGTCCACCTTGGGGTTGATGCAAGTGTTCAACTGGGAGCAACTGAGGAAGTCTCGCTCCACCTGCTCCTCCACCAATTTATACAGCTCCATGCATGTCTGAGCATCTTCAACTGACGAGTGCCCTTTTCTACCCATCTGTATTATAGAAATGAAAAGATAAATGAAAAACCATTATTTATTTTATTTTATAGCTCAGTTGATAAACCAATTGTTCTTTCATACGCAATATGTTCCATTGCCATTTGTAAAAGGCCTTGTCCACATTCTCCATAATCATTAAACAAAAAAATAAGATTTTACTTACCGGTAAATCTATTTCTTGTAGTCCGTAGTGGATGCTGGGGACTCCGTAAGGACCATGGGGAATAGACGGGCTCCGCAGGAGACATGGGCACTTTAAGAAAGAATTTGGATTCTGGTGTGCTCTGGCTCCTCCCTCTATGTCCCTCCTCCAGACCTCAGTTAGAGAAACTGTGCCCGGAAGAGCTGACAGTACAAGGAAAGGATTTTGGGAATCCAGGGTAAGACTCATACCAGCCACACCAATCACACCGTATAACTTGTGATAAACTTACCCAGTTAACAGTATGAACAACAACAGAGCATCAGATCTACCCTGATGCAACTATACATAACCCTTATTTATGCAATAACTATATACAAGCATTGCAGAAGAAGTCCGCACTTGGGACGGGCGCCCAGCATCCACTACGGACTACGAGAAATAGATTTACCAGTAAGTAAAGTCTTATTTTCTCTGACGTCCTAGTGGATGCTGGGAACTCCGTAAGGACCATGGGGAATAGCGGCTCCGCAGGAGACTGGGCACAAAAGAAAAGCTTTAGAACTACCTGGTGTGCACTGGCTCCTCTCCCTATGACCCTCCTCCAAGCCTCAGTTAGATTTTTGTGCCCGACCGAGCTGGGTGCAATCTAGGAGGCTCTCCTGAGCTTCTTAGGGAAAGTTAGTTTTAGGTTTTTTATTTTCAGTGAGACCTGCTGGCAACAGGCTCACTGCATCGAGGGACTAAGGGGAGAAGAAGCGAACCTGCCTGCTTGGGCTTCTTAGGCTACTGGACACCATTAGCTCCAGAGGTACCGAACACAGGCCCAGCCTCGGAGTCCGGTCCCAGAGCCACGCCGCCGGCCCCCTTACAGAGCCAGAAGCAAGAAGAGGTCCGGAAAATCGGCGGCAGAAGACATCAGTCTTCACCAAGGTAGCGCACAGCACTGCAGCTGTGCGCCATTGCTCCTCATGCACCACACGCTCCGGTCACTGATGGGTGCAGGGCGCTGGGGGGGGGGGGCTCCCTGAGCAGCAATATAAACACCTTGGCTGGCTAAAATACATCACATATAACCCCCAGGGCTATATGGATGTATATTAACCCCTGCCAGATTCCTGAAAAAAGCGGGGAAAAAGTCCGCCGAGAAGGGGGCGGAGCCTATCTCCTCAGCACACTGGCGCCATTTTCCCTCACAGCTCCGCTGGAAGGACGTCTCCCTGACTCTCCCCTGCAGTCCTGCACTACAGAAAAGGGTAAAACAAGAGGGGGGGGGGCACTAATTAGGCGCAGTATAATATACACAGCAGCTATAAAGGGAAAAACACTCTGTATGGTGTTATCCCAACATATATATAGCGCTCTGGTGTGTGCTAGCATACTCTCCCTCGGTCTCCCCAAAGGGCTAGTGGGGTCCTGTCCTCTATCAGAGCATTCCCTGTGTGTGTGCTGTGTGTCGGTACGACTGTGTCGACATGTATGAAGAGGAAAATGATGTGGAGGCGGAGCAATTGCCTGTAATGGTGATGTCACCCCCTAGGGAGTCGACACCTGAGTGGATGAGCTTATGGAAGGAATTACGTGAAAGTGTCAGCTCTTTACAAAAGACGGTTGATGACATGAGACAGCCGGCTACTCAGCCAGTCCAGGCGTCTCAAAGACCATCAGGGGCTCTAAAACGCCCGCTACCTCAGATGGCAGATACAGACGCCGACACGGATACTGACTCCAGTGTCGACGATGAAGAGACGAATGTGACTTCCAGTAGGGCCACACGTTACATGATTGAGGCAATGAAAAATGTTTTACACATTTCTGATAGTACAAGTACCACTAAAAAGGGTATTATGTTTGGTGAGAAAAAACTACCTGTAGTTTTTCCTGCATCTGAGGAATTAAATGAAGTGTGTGATGAAGCGTGGGTTTCTCCCGATAAAAAACTGATAATTCCTAAAAAGTTATTGGCATCATACCCCTTCCCGCCAGAGGATAGGGCACGTTGGGAAACACCCCCTAGGGTGGATAAAGCGCTCACACGCTTGTCAAAACAGGTGGCACTACCGTCTCCTGATACGGCCGCCCTCAAGGAACCTGCTGACAGAAAGCAGGAGAATATCCTAAAATGTATATACACTCGCACGGGTGTTATACTGCGACCAGCAATCGCCTCAGCCTGGATGTGCAGTGCTGGGGTGGCTTGGTCGGATTCCCTGACTGAAAATATTGATACCCTGGATAGGGACAGTATATTACCGACTATAGAGCATTTAAAAGATGCATTTTTATATATGCGTGATGCACAGAGGGATATTTGCCGACTGGCATCAAGAGTAAGTGCGCTGTCCATATCTGCCAGAAGAGGGTTATGGACGCGGCAGTGGTCAGGTGATGCGGATTCCAAAAGGCATATGGAAGTATTGCCTTATAAAGGGGAGGAGTTATTTGGGGTAGGTCTATCGGACCTGGTATCCACGGCAACTGCTGGGAAATCCACATTTTTACCCCAGGTAGCCTCTCAACATAAAAAGACGCCGTATTATCAGGCGCAGTCCTTTCGGCCCCATAAGGGCAAGCGGGCGAAAGGCTCCTCATTTCTGCCCCGTGGCAGAGGGAGAAGAAAAAGGCTGCAGCAAACAGCCAGTTCCCAGGAACAGAAGCCCTCTCCCGCTTCTGCCAAGTCCTCAGCATGACGCTGGGGCTCTACAAGCGGACTCAGGCACGGTGGGGGCCCGTCTCAAGAATTTCAGCGCGCAGTGGGCTCACTCACAAGTGGACCCCTGGATCCTTCAGGTGGTATCTCAGGGGTACAAATTGGAATTCGAGACGTCTCCCCCTCGCCGTTTCCTAAAGTCTGCCTTACCGACGTCTCCCTCCGACAGGGAGGCGGTATTGGAAGCCATTCACAAGCTGTATTCACAGCAGGTGATAATCAAGGTACCCCTCCTGCAACAGGGAAAGGGGTATTATTCCACGCTGTTTGTGGTACCGAAGCCGGATGGCTCGGTGAGACCTATTTTAAATCTAAAATCTTTGAACACTTACATACAGAGGTTCAAATTCAAGATGGAGTCACTCAGAGCGGTGATCGCGAACCTGGAAGAAGGGGATTATATGGTGTCTCTGGACATCAAGGATGCTTACCTCCATGTCCCAATTTACCCTTCTCACCAAGGGTACCTCAGGTTTGTGGTACAGAACTACCACTATCAGTTTCAGACGCTGCCGTTTGGATTGTCCACGGCACCCCGGGTCTTTACCAAAGTAATGGCCGAAATGATGATACTCCTTCGAAGGAAGGGAGTTTTAATTATCCCTTACTTGGACGATCTCCTGATAAGGGCAAGATCCAAGGAACAGTTGGTAGTCGGAATAGCACTATCTCAAGTAGTGCTGCGGCATCACGGTGGGATTCTCAATATCCCAAAATCGCAGCTGATCCCGACGACACGTCTTCTATTCCTAGGGATGATCCTGGACACAGTCCAGAAAAAGGTGTTTCTCCCGGAAGAGAAAGCCAGAGAGTTATCCGAGCTAGTCAGAAACCTCCTAAAACCAGGCCAAGTATCAGTGCACCAATGCACAAGGGTCCTGGGAAAAATGGTAGCTTCCTACGAAGCAATCCCATTCGGCAGATTCCACGCAAGAACATTCCAGTGGGACCTGCTGGACAAATGGTCCGGATTGCATCTTCAGATGCATCAGCGGATAACCCTGTCCCCAAGGACAAGGGTGTCTCTCCTGTGGTGGTTGCAGAGTGCTCATCTTCTAGAGGGCCGCAGATTCGGCATTCAGGACTGGGTCCTGGTGACCACGGATGCCAGCCTGCGAGGCTGGGGAGCAGTCACACAGGGAAGAAACTTCCAGGGCTTGTGGTCAAGCCTGGAGACATCACTTCACATAAATATCCTGGAGTTAAGAGCCATTTACAATGCTCTAAGCCAAGCAAGACCTCTGCTTCAAGGTCAGCCGGTGCTGATCCAGTCGGACAACATCACGGCAGTCGCCCACGTAAACAGACAGGGCGGCACAAGAAGCAGGAGGGCAATGGTAGAAGCTGCAAGGATTCTTCGCTGGGCGGAAAATCATGTGATAGCACTGTCGGCAGTGTTCATTCCGGGAGTGGACAACTGGGAAGCAGACTTCCTCAGCAGACACGACCTCCACCCGGGAGAGTGGGGACTTCACCCAGAAGTCTTCCACATGATGATAAACCGTTGGGGAAAAACCAAAGGTGGACATGATGGCGTCCCGCCTCAATAAAAAACTGGACAGGTATTGCGCCAGGTCAAGGGACCCTCAAGCAATAGCTGTGGACGCTCTGGTAACACCGTGGGTGTACCAGTCAGTGTATGTGTTCCCTCCTCTGCCTCTCATACCCAAGGTGCTGAGAATTATACGGCGGGGAGGAGTAAGAACTATTCTCGTGGCTCCGGATTGGCCAAGAAGGACTTGGTACCCGGAACTTCAAGAGATGCTCACAGAGGACCCGTGGCCTCTACCTCTGAGAAGGGACCTGCTCCAGCAGGGACCCTGTCTGTTCCAAGACTTACCGCGGCTGCGTTTGACGGCATGGCGGTTGAACGCCGGATCCTAAAGGAAAAAGGCATTCCAGACGAAGTCATCCCTACTTTGATAAAAGCCAGAAAGGATGTAACCGCAAAGCATTATCACCGCATCTGGCGGAAATATGTTGCGTGGTGCGAGGCCAAAAAGGCCCCGACGGAGGAATTTCAACTGGGTCGATTCCTGCATCTCCTGCAAACAGGAGTGTCTATGGGCCTAAAATTAGGATCCATTAAGGTCCAGATTTCGGCCCTGTCGATTTTCTTTCAGAGAGAACTGGCTTCAGTGCCTGAAGTCCAGACGTTTGTTAAGGGAGTGCTACATATACAGCCTCCTTTTGTGCCTCCAGTGGCACCCTGGGATCTGAATGTTGTTTTGGGTTTCCTAAAATCACATTGGTTTGAACCACTCAACACTGTGGACTTAAAATATCTCACATGGAAAGTGGTCATGTTGTTGGCCCTGGCTTCAGCCAGGCGTGTGTCCGAATTGGCGGCTTTATCCTGTAAAAGCCCTTACCTGATTTTTCATACGGACAGGGCAGAATTGAGGACTCGTCCTCAATTTATCCCAAAGGTGGTTTCAGCGTTTCATCTGAACCAGCCTATTGTGGTACCTGCGGCTACTAAGGACTTGGAGGACTCCAAGTTGCTGGACGTTGTCAGGGCTCTGAAAATATATGTTTCCAGGACGGCTGGAGTCAGAAAATCTGACTCGCTATTTATCCTGTACGCACCCAACAAGCTGGGTGCTCCTGCTTCTAAGCAGACTATTGCTCGCTGGATTTGTAGTACTATTCAGCTTGCGCATTCTGTGGCAGGCCTGCCACAGCCAAAATCTGTAAAAGCCCACTCCACAAGGAAGGTGGGCTCATCTTGGGCGGCTGCCCGAGGGGTCTCGGCTTTACAACTCTGCCGAGCTGCTACTTGGTCAGGGTCAAATACTTTTGTAAAATTTTACAAATTTGACACTCTGGCTGAGGAGGACCTGGAGTTTTCTCACTCGGTGCTGCAGAGTCATCCGCACTCTCCCGCCCGTTTGGGAGCTTTGGTATAATCCCCATGGTCCTTACGGAGTTCCCAGTATCCACTAGGACGTCAGAGAAAATAAGAATTTAATTACCGATAATTCTATTTCTCGTAGTCCGTAGTGGATGCTGGGCGCCCATCCCAAGTGTGGATTATCTGCAATACTTGTACATAGTTATTGTTAACAAATCGGGTTATTGTTGTTGTGAGCCATCTATCCAGAGGCTCCTCTGTTATCATGCTGTTAACTGGGTTCATATCACAAGTTGTACGGTGTGATTGGTGTGGCTGGTATGAGTCTTACCCGGGATTCAAAATCCTTCCTTATTATGTACGCTCGTCCGGGCACAGTATCCTAACTGAGGCTTGGAGGAGGGTCATAGGGGGAGGAGCCAGTGCACACCAGGTAGTCCTAAAGCTTTTCTTTTTGTGCCCAGTCTCCTGCGGAGCCGCTATTCCCCATGGTCCTTACGGAGTTCCCAGCATCCACTACGGACTACGAGAAATAGAATTATCGGTAAAGTAAATTCTTATTTTCTCTAACGTCCTAGTGGATGCTGGGGACTTCGTAAGGACCATGGGGATTATACCAAAGCTCCCAAGCGGGCGGGAGAGTGCGGATGACTGCAGCACCGAATGAGCAAACACAAGGTCCTCCCTCAGCCATGGTAACAAACTTGTAGAATTTTGCAAAGGTGTTTGAACCTGACCAAGTAGCCGCTCGGCAAAGCTGTAATGCAGAGACCCCTCGGGCAGCCGCCCAAGAGGAGCCCACCTTCCTTGTGGAATGGGCCTTAACTGATTTAGGCAGCGGCAACCCTGCCGCAGAATGAGCCTGCTGAATCGTGTTAAAGATCCAGCGAGCAATAGTTTGCTTTGAAGCAGGCGCCCCAAGCTTGTTGGAAGCATACAGGATAAACAACGATTCTGTTTTCCTGACCTTAGCCATTCTGGCTACATAAACCTTCAAAGCCCTGACCACATCCAGTGACTCGGAATCCTCCAAGTCAGTAGTAGCCACAGGCACCACGATAGGTTGGTTTATATGAAAGGATGAAACCACTTTCGGCAGAAATTGTGGGCGGGTCCGCAATTCTGCTCTATCCGCATGGAAAACCAAATAAGGGCTTTTATGTGACAAAGCCGCCAATTCTGACACACGCCTAGCCGAAGCCAAGGCTAGTAGCATGACCACCTTCCACGTGAGATATTTCAATTCCACCGTCTTGAGTGGTTCAAACCAGTGTGATTTCAGGAAACTCAACACGACTTTAAGATTCCAAGGTGCCACCGGAGCCACAAAAAGGGGGCTGAATATGCAGCACTCCCTTTACAAAACGTCTGAACTTCAGGCAGAGAAGCCAGTTCTTTTTGAAAGAAAATGGATATGGACGAAATCTGGACCTTAATGGAACCCAATTTTAGGCCGCAAGTCATTCCCGACTGTAGGAAGCGAACGAAACGGCCCAGCTGGAATTCCTCCGTAGGGGCATTCCTGGCCTCACACCAAGCAACATATTTTCGCCATATACGGTGATAATGTTGAGCCGTCACGTCCTTCCTAGCCTTTATCAGCGTAGGAATGACCTTATCCGGAATGCCTTTATCTGCTAGGATCCGGCGTTCAACCGCCATGCCGTCAAACGCAGCCGCGGTAAGTCTTGGAACAGACAGGGCCCCTGTTGCAACAAGTCCTGTCTTAGAGGCAGAGGCCACGGGTCCTCTGTGGGCATTTCTTGCAGATCCGGATTGGCCAAGAAGGACTTGGTTTCCAGAACAATGAGTATTGTTCTCACTCCTCTTTATCTTATGATTCTCAGCACCTTTGGTATGAGAGGAAGAGGAGGAAACACATAGACCGACTGGAACACCCACGGCATCACCAGTGCGTCCACCGCTATCGCCTGAGGGTCTCTTGACCTGGCGCAATACTCCTGTAGCTTTTTGTTGAGGCGGGATGCCATCATGTCCACCTGTGGCAGTTCCCACCGACTCGCAACCTGCGCGAAGACTTCTCGATGAAGTCCCCATTCTCCCGGGTGGAGGTCGTGCCTGCTGAGGAAGTCTGCTTCCCAGTTGTCCACACCCAGAATGAACACTGCTGACAGTGCGCTTACGTGATTCTCCGCCCAGCGAAGAATTCTGGTGGCTTCAACTATCGCCACCCTGCTCCTTGTGCCGCCTTGGCGGTTTACATGAGCCACTGCGGTGATGTTGTCTGACTGAATCAGAACCGGTTGGTCACGAAGTAGGGACTCCGCTTGGCGTAGGGCGTTGTATATGGCCCTTAGTTCCAGGATGTTGATGTGGAGGCAAGTCTACTGACTTGACCACAGACCTTGGAAATTTCTTCCCTGTGTGACTGCCCCCCACCCTCGGAGGCTTGCATCCGTGGTCACCAGGACCCAGTCCTGAATGCCGAATCTGCGGCCTTCGAGAAGGTGAGCACACTGCAGCCATCACAGGAGAGACACCCTGGCCCTGGGGGATAGGGTGATAAACCGATGCATCTGAAGATGTGATCCGGACCACTTGTCCAACAGATCCCATTGAAAGGTCCTCGCATGGAACCTGCCGAAGGGAATGGCCCCGTATGATGCCACCATCTTTCCCAGGACTCGCGTGCAGCGATGCACCGACACCTGTTTTGGTTTTAATAGGTCTCTGACCAGTGTCATGAGCTCCTGAGCCTTCTCCATCGGCAGATAAACCCTCTTCTGGTCTGTGTCCAGAATCATGCCCAGGAAAGGCAGACGAGTCGTAGGAATCAACTGCGACTTTGGAATATTTAGAATCCAGCCGTGCTGTTGTAACACTTCCCGAGAGCGTGCTACGCTGATCAGCAACTGCTCTCTGGACCTCGCCTTTATGAGATCGTCCAAGTATGGGATAATTGTGACCCCTTGCTTCCGCAGGAGCACCATCATTTCCGCCATTACCTTGGTAAATATTCTCGGTGCCGTGGAGAGACCAAACGGCAACGTCTGAAATTGGTAATGACAATCCTGTACCACAAATCTGAGGTACGCCTGATGAGGTGGATAAATGGGGACATGAAGGTATGCATCCTTTATGTCCAGAGACACCATAAAATCCCCCCCCTTCCAGGCTTGCGATGACCGCTCTGAGCGATTCCATCTTGAACTTGAACCTTTTCAGGTATATGTTCAGGTATTTTAAATTCAATATGGGTCTGACCGAACCGTCCGGTTTCGGTAGCACAAACATGGTCGAATAATAACCCTTTCCTTGTTGAAGGAGAGGAACCTTGACCACCACCTGTTGAAGATACAATTTGTGAATTGCAGCTAACACTATTTGCCTCTCTAAGGGTGAAGCTGGCAGGACCGATTTGAGGTATCGGTGAGGGGGCATCTCTTCGAATTCCAGCTTGTATCCCTGAGACACAATCTCTATCGCCCAGGGATCCACCTGGGAGTGAACCCACTTGTGGCTGAAATTTCGGAGATGCGCCCCACACCGGGCCTAGCTCCGCCTGTGGAGCCCCGGCGTAATGCAGTGGATTTAGTGGAAGCCGGGGAGGACTTCTGTTCCTGGGAACTAGCTGTATTGTGCAGCTTCCTTCCTCTGCCCCTGCCTCTGGCAAGAAAGGACGCACCTCGGACTTTGCCTTTTTGTGATCGAAAGGACTGCATTTGGTAATACGGTGCTTTCTTAGGTTGTGAGGAAACATATGGCAAAAGGTTTGACTTTCCAGCAGTAGCTGTGGAGACCAGGTCCGAGAGACCCTCCCCAAACAATTCCTCACCCTTGTAAGGTAAAACCTCCATATGCCTTTTTGAGTCGGCATCACCTGTCCATTGCCGTGTCCACAGGACCCTTCTGGCAGAAATCGACATTGCATTTATTCTAGAGCCCAGTAAGCGAATGTCTCTTTGAGCATCTCTCATATATAGGACAGCGTCTTTTATATGCCCCAGGGTCATTAATATAGTATCCTTGTCTAAGGTATCCAGTTCCTCAGATAAGGTATCCGTCCATGCTGCTACAGCACTACACACCCAGGCCGACGCAATTGCCGGCCTTAGTAAGGTACCTGAATGTGTATAAATGGACTTCAGGGTACCCTCTTGCTTTATATCCGCAGCATCTTTTAGGGTGGCCGTATCCTGTGACGGCAGGGCTACCCTCTTGGATAAGCGTGTTAGAGCTTTGTCCACCCTAGGGGAGGATTCCCAGCGTAACCTGTCCGTTGGCGGGAAAGGATACGCCATAAGCATCCGTTTGGAAATCTGCAGTTTATCTGGAGATTCCCAAGCCTTTTCACATAACTAATTTAGCTCGTGTGAAGGGGGAAAGGTCACCACCTGCCTTTTTTTCCCCATACATATGAACCCTCTTGTCAGGGAATGGGGTTTCCTCTGTGATGTGCAACACATCCTTAATTGCTATAATCATATAACGGATGGATTTAGCCGATTTAGGCTGTAACTTTGCATCATCGTAATCGACACTGGAGTCAGAATCCATGTCGGTATCTGTGTCAACAATTTGGGATAGTGGGCGCTTCTGAGACCCTGACGGCCTCTGCGACATAGGATCAGGCATGGGCTGAGACCCCGACTGTCCTAAGGTTTCAGCTTTATCCAACCTTTTATGCAAGGAATTAACATTATCATTTAAAACCTTCCACATATCCATCCAATCAGGTGTCGGCCGAGACACCACATTCATTTGCTCCCGCTCTGCTTCCACATAGCCTTCCTCGTCAAACATGTCGACACAAGCGTACCGACACCACACACACACACACACAGGTGATGGTCTTTTTGAAGACAGTTCCCCCACAAGGCCCTTTGGAGAGACAGAGAGAGAGTATGCCAGCACACACCCCAGCGCTATAAGTCCCAGGAATCACACAGTAACTTAGTGTTAACCCAGTAGCTGCTGTATATTATGTTTTTGCGCCTAATTTATGTGCCCCCCCTCTCTTTTTACCCTCTTCTACCGTGAATCTGCAGGGGAGAGCCTGGGGAGCTTCCTCTCAGCAGAGCTGTGGAGAAAAAATGGCGCAGGTGAGTGCTGAGGAAGAAGCCCCGCCCCCTCAGCAGCGGGCTTCTGTCCCGCGATTTTGTACTATATTATGGCGGGGGCTCATACACATATACAGTGCCCAACTGTATATGTGTCCAACTTTTGCCAAGAGGTCCTAATTGCTGCCCAGGGCGCCCCCCATGCGCCCTGCACCCTACAGTGACCGGAGTATGTGGGTGTAGTGTGGGAGCAATGGCGCACAGCTGCAGTGTTGTGCGCTACTTCAGTGAAGACTGGAGTCTTCTGCCGCCGATTTCGAAGTCTTCTTGCTTCTGTCACCCGGCTTCTGTCTTCCGGCTCTGCGAGTGGGACAGCGGCGCGGCTCCGGGATCGGACGACAAAGGGTGAGATCCTGTGTACGATCCCTCTGGAGCTAATGGTGTCCAGTAGCCTAAGAAGCAGGACCTATCTTCAGAGAGTAGGGCTGCTCCCACGATGCAGGGAGTCTGTTGCCAGCAGAGCTCCCTGAAAATAAAAAAAACCTAACAAAATACTTTCTTATAGCAAGCTCAGGAGAGCTCACTAAACAGCACCCAGCTCGTCCGGGCACAGATTCAAACTGAGGTCTGGAGGAGGGACATAGAGGGAGAAGCCAGAGCACACCAGAATCCAAATTCTTTCTTAAAGTGCCCATGTCTCCTGCGGAGCCAGTCTATTCCCCATGGTCCTTACGGAGTCCCCAGCATCCACTAGGACGTTAAAGAAATCCCCCTTCCCATATAATCTTACTTCCTGGACTCTTGTATGAATTAACTAATAGGCCCTACACATTAGGCGACATCACTGAAAGATATGAACGATCTTGTTCATTAATGAACGAGATATCGCTATTATCTTTCAGTGTGTAGGCACCAACGATGAGCGGCCCCGCACTCATTCATCGTTGGTGCCAGGTCGCTTATACATGCAAGCCAATATAGACAATCTCGTCCATATTAGCATGCATTGCTATGGGGCCGGGTGGAGTGACTTCACTCCCCCGTCACTCTTCCCCTGTTGCCGGGTCGCTCGTCGAGCACCTCTGCAGCATATCGCCTAATGTGTAGGGCCCTTAAGTAGAGTTAACAAAATAACAATAACAAAAATAAAAAACACAATACTAATACAGTTGATTGGTGTCATTGTACTATATTCAGTAAGATGTTGGATGTAAGAGTTTTGTGCCATACAGAAATGTCGGACTACCCACATCATTCTAACTGGATTCCCACTGTGTGTGGTTTGTGGGGCAATGCTTATTCAACTACAACTATAAGGGGACAATATAATTAAACGCAATGGCCTGTTGCAGCATTGTGCATGGACTTATACCCCTTTAACACCACCACTAAAAACCCAGATTATTGCTATGATAACCCAGTAGTGGCTCGTGTAAAAGGGTTAACCCAGGCCCATTTCCCTGGGAACCCAACCTGGCTAGCTTGCAGGGTTGGTCCCAAGTCACAGTGCAGTGTAAACTGGTTAGCCGGGTCAATGCGACCCAGGACCCGTTCACTGCAGAGAGAAAAGGCAGCGTTTGGAGATAATTTCATCTCCAAGCGCCACCTAAACACATGACAACAGTGACATCACCAACCTGGCAATATGCCAGGTTGGGCTGCTGTCTGAAAGGGGTCTCTTGACGTGTTGCACCTGGGAAGCACCCCTGTACGGCCCCCGCGTGCGACCCGTCATTTTAGTATAAAATCGGTATCATTGGTTGCTACCCCATAGGGTTGCAAGTACTTTGGGTGATTCAGGGTGCGAATAGGCTGGCTGAAGAGTTTAAATGCTGCAGCAACGGCAGTTCACACCCTTCACTGGCAACTGAATTCCACCCTTAGGGGTATATTTAATAAGAGTCGGATCCATTCCGACATGCAGTTGTCGGAATGGGTAAGACAACCCCTATTCAATGGATGGCCAAATCCGACTGTCGGATTTGGCCGTACAAAGGGTCTGGTCAGGCCGCTGCTGTCAGCGGCTGCGCTGACAGCAGCGGCCAGGGGAGCAGAGATCGCAGCCGTGAGCGGGAGGGTCTGGCTGCGGGGGACGTGTGGAGCGGGACCTCTGCTCCCCCTGCCACCCGCAGCACCGCTCCTCTCCTCAATCCAACTTGTTTTCAAGTCGGATTGAGTTTGTCGGAAAGGGGGCCAAAACCTGACGGATTTGACCCCATTTCCGACAGAAGCACATGGATCGGCGTCTATACCGCCGATCCACGCGTTTTCCGACAAGTCAGGAATTCCCGACTTGCCGGAAAAATATCAGCCCCTACTGAATAGGTCGGAACTCCTTCCGACCTATTTCTGTCGGAAGCTGCCATCTTTCCGACAGTTATTGAATATACAAGTTAGTCTGTGAATTGTGCTGTCCCCGGTCACTTCAAAACTGGGACCTAGAGATAACGAAGACTATACCCTATGGAAACCCATATTGAATAAGGTATGGAAAAAGGAATACCGTTCTCTCTCTTAAGTCATGACAATATTTCAAGACCAAATACAGTGAAAGTACCTCTGAACTACAGTACATTTCACTTTAAAGGCTATATAATTTTAAGGGATTAGCTGCTCAATAAAAGTAAAATAAAAATCTAAATTCAGCGTGAAGGGCTTAGTTTGGGGGCAAACAAAAAATCAAATACCACTAAGCAATATTAGGTCTGGGGCAACAAGTTCTCCAGCTTCACAGGGACAGACCAAATATTCTAACCACATTTAATTGTGCCTATTGGGTATGTTCCTGTCCTAAGTATGCCCCTTCTCCCCCACGACACAACGCTATGGAGCCTTACAAATTAACAGCAATAATAATGTGTAAAAAATCCATGAAGATTCTTACCTGTATCTTCTTATGCAGGATATGCCATGCAAGGCATTTTAAAGAAGCGTTTTGTCTTGCTGGAAGTCCAGCAATTTGGTTCAGTACAGCTAATTTACTAGTGTCTCGCGTCTGCTCAGTGGGATGGAAATATTTCAGAACTTTGAAATCATTGTGTACCGCATGTCCAATTACCCTCTTATCCTTGAGGATCTGCAGAATCTAGAAAATAGTGCAAGTGTTTAGTACAGGTTGACAGAAGGCAACGAATTGGCAAAGCAAACATCAACATTTTGAACGTTACACTGCTGAATATTACAATGGATACTACATGGCGTAGAACATGCCAACATAAAAAAAAAAAAAAAAACAACTAAATATAAAAGAGGTGATAAAATAAGATTTAGGGGGAGATTTAATTCTCTGCAATGTCTGCAAAAAAAGTGTTCCCTGGAACAAAGCAATTAATTATTATTATTGCTTTTTTAACCAGTTCCCTGGAACAGTCCGACAAAGGCACTTGGTGACATTGCTAAATTACAGAATGAGTGTAGGAAAATTAGCAATGTTTGGCAACCATAACAAAAGGTTATGTACGCAGCAGAACATAATGAAGTCATATCGCTAAAGAATTGAATCCCCCCGCCCCATAGAAATCATTAGTCCCTATGCCTTCTACAAATCCTTGGCAGGACTCAAAAAGAACATCTGAAACCGTTGATTGAACAGAGGTTTACACTTTCAAGACAGTAAAATGCATCCTCCTCCACCAATTCAGGAAGAAATAGACAACCTTGCGTCTCCCACAAAAAAAACAACAGATATTTGATTTGCTAGTAGCCCATTGGTTCCACCTTGACCTGGACATGAAAGTGCTGCCTAACTATTAGCTGTCATTTGTACAGAAGTCAATAGATGCATCATCTTCCCTAGCTCCGAAGTCTGACCGACTAGTTCCCTAATTTCAAGTTTTGGTCTACCCTCCACAAATCCCAGCATCACAGTAATTACCTCTTTTTGTGCTGTTTTAAATGACACCGCATCTTTCATGTGCCTTTTGGTAATGCCACTCCACCGTGTTCTGTAGTCTGTAATTGGCAGCTCTGGAGTAATGTATTTGTCATACACAACGTCTCCCTTATAGTCGACCACACTGCATCGTGCCAACTCGCTGATTCTCCCGCCAGGACCAGTGCCAACCATTTCACAGTCTATGGCAACACACTTCCCAGGTTTTAGCCATACATCAGGAGACGAAGGCCTGCTAGAGGGTGAACTACCTGACACCGACACCCCGCTATCATAGTCATATGCTGTAGGATAAGCAGATGAACATGCAGCAGTGGGCAGGGCACCCAGCATAGCAGAGATCTTGAGTTTTGCAGACAGGTCATCTAAACAATTGATATTGCTGGACTGACCACTCTGCAAGCATGAGCAGCTGTTTACGTCACGAACACCCTCTGAATCTTTGACACTCATTTCTTCCATGATCCCATCTTCTTTCTTGACCAGCAGTCCACGGTGCTGTAGAAATGCCTTGCGCATCAGGAAGCGCTGGTGTTTCCGGCTCCTCCTACGATCCCTAGCACACGTGTCATCCATCGGGAGGATTATTTTACCATACGAGTTGATATAGTGACTGGAACCACTAAAACCGTGGAACAGATTGGACGCAGAGCTTTCCATTGATCAGAATTGCTAAAAACAGCACACAAAAAAAACACATATAGATTATTTGGAGCCTCGGACAAATACAAGGGTTCTCACAATACTGACACCAGACCAAGATTTCAGTGAGAAGTTTGACCAAATATAACAACCACCCAATGTATTAGTCATACTATTAACCTGTAACTGTGTGTGTGTGTATATATATATATATATATATATATATATATATATAAAATGAACATACTGTTAGTGGTTTCATCACAAACTTACTCTGTTTAAGTTTAGTATACTGTACATAAGCTGCTATGAATGCCTGATATACATTAATTGCGGGAAAAAGAACTATTGGATGCCCGCAGAGTACAGGGTACAATTCTCTCACTATGGGACCACCCTGCGGTGCTGTGACCCTATAGATATTGGGGAACTACAAGTACCAGCCAGCGCCGAGCCATACCCTGTAGCTACACAGATATACACAGTTCTCCACCACCTGCCCTCGCCTACCCGGAGCACAGGACCTCCGACCAACCGCTCACTGAACACTTATTGCAGGCTTCTCTCTCCTTACCACGTGTGTGTATATGGCTGTCTGGCCAGCCGGCCGGCTTCTCTCTTCTACTAGTATCATGTCCAGGCATGTTCCAGCAGCTGCTTGGCCACGATTGGCTGCCTGTCGGAGAGCACGCCCTCATTCTTTTGTGATTGGACAACAGTGGCATCATGATTTGGAAGTGGTAGTGAATGTGGAGCGCAGGAAGCGCCTGTGCCGCGTCACCACGGGTGAGTCATGCACAAATCACGTAATGAGATTACGCGGCGTCGTCACTAGGGCTAGGCACACATCGTCACGTGACCTGACATGCTGATGTTCTCTTCCTCCTCCTTTACATCCTGCTGTCTATATATAGTCTGAATGTACATATATGGATCGTGTATGTACAGCAGGCTAGGGACTGAGCAGCAGCTGTCTTTATGTCATACTTGCCTACCTGACCCTCTCCATGAGGGAGAAAATGCTCTGTTCCTGAACTTTCCTGGTAATGTATGATTGCCATCACCTGTGGTGAAACACCTTTCTTATCAATTAACTAGCTCACCACAGGTGATGTCAATCATACATTACCAGGAAAGTCCAGGAACAGAGCATTTTCTCCCTCATGGAGAGGGTCAGGTAGGCAAGTATGCTTTATGTGCAATGTGAGAACTTGTTCCTAAAGCTGGCCATATACACTGACTATACAATTATCTGGCAGATAATCTGCCAGATCTGGTTGGTTGGAATGGCAACCTGGTTATGGGTGAGATTAAAGGGACCTACAAACTGGGCGATCTCAGTGATTTTGACGACCAACGATATTATCGTTGGCCGATTTTTTTCACCAATGGTCGTTGGTTGTCAAAATCGCTGATATGGACGATATGACATTGACTACATCTATATCGTTCAAAATGACTTGCATGTATAATGTTCATCGTTGATGCATACGCACTGAACGATATGAACGATTTACCATTCATTTTTGAACAGTATCGTTCATATCTCATAGATGTCACCAAGTGTGTAGGGCTCTTTAATGACAGTTGACCATTTGCTCCCAAACACTGGAAAACTAACACTGTCGTTCATACAAATTGGTTAAATCACAGCTTTAGTTCTCACGTTTTGGTGCTTTTCAGTTTGTGTCCATATCAACTTCCTCCTGATGGTCAGGTCCTGCAAATGACGAAATGGGGTTGCGCTTTTATTTTTTTATTGAGGCTCATTTGTTTAGCTCATGACTGCTTATCGCACCAGAACAGCAGCTGCATTTTTTTTTATATTTGATAACGTTCATTTTAGTTGACAAGTTTTCTTAACAGCCATGTTTTTGTCTGTTTCTCCCTGTCACGATCCGGGTATCTGGACGCCATTTCTTACCCATCAGATGCCTCCTAAGGCTGGCTCAGCACTCCAGGACCGGATCCCATCTGTTATCCTAATGTTCACATTCCTGCATCCTCTCCTGTCTCTCTGAGACGCTGTCACAGTAACGCCTTTTCTCTAACGTCCTAGTGGATGCTGGGGACTCCGTCAGGACCATGGGGAATAGCGGGCTCCGCAGGAGACAGGGCACATCTAAAAAGCTTTTTAGGTCACATGGTGTGTACTGGCTCCTCCCCCTATGACCCTCCTCCAAGCCTCAGTTAGGTTTTTGTGCCCGTCCGAGAAGGGTGCAAACTGGATGGCTCTCTTAAGGAGCTGTTTAGTAAAGTTTTTTTTTAGGTTTCTAATCAGTGATTCCTGCTGGCGACAGGATCACTGCAACGAGGGACTTAGGGGAGAGACTTGCAACTCACCTGCGTGCAGGAGGATTGAAGTTTTAGGCTACTGGACACTGAGCTCCAGAGGGAGTCGGAACACAGGTCAGCCTGGGGTTCGTCCCGGAGCCGCGCCGCCGATCCCCCTTACAGACGCTGAAGAAAGACGGCGGAACGGAGGTCCGGAAACAGGCGGCAGAAGACTTCACAGACTTCACAGACCTCCGCCGCCGTCCCTGAGCTTCTGCATGCAGAGTGTCAGAGTGGCGATTACGTCAGCCGCGGCCTCCGCTGTGTCCGCGTGGTTGGATGTGCACTTGTCAGCCTGGCGTCTCCTGTCTCCAGTGGCCGGCGCCGCCATTACTGTTTTCATTACCACATGGATTACAAACCAAACTTCCCTCCAAGTGTCTGCATGGGCGCAGCCATCTTGGATTCTGTCAGCTGATCATTTCCTCCAATCTGTTGTCAGTATTGTTAATCTGCATAATTGCCTAGCCAATCCCTTCCTTGCTGCAGGTATAAATACACTGTGCCTGAGCAAGGAAGGCGTCAGTGCTTTGGTTGTCAAACCTAGTTCCTGTTTGTCTCTCTCCTGTGATTGTCTTCCAGGTTCCAGCTCCTGTCTCAAGACTTCCACCATAGAGACCCGCACCAGCATTCCACCTGCGGTGTAGCCTGACTCTCCGATCCATTTTGGATTCATCTGTTTCCAGCTACAACATTACCTGCTTCCAGCCCAGCTTCCAGCAGAGTACAGCTTCTCTTAAAGGGCCGGTGTCCTTTCTACACTTTACCACTCTCCACTGGTATTATAATTTCACCGCTCTCAAACTCCTAACTTCAGCTCATATTTCATCGCTCCCAAGTTCATTTATTATTTAACTGGTTCCAGCCAGTATCCACTCCGTGCCAACAACAGTCTGGTTCCAGCCAGTATCCACAGCAGCCGTTTTATCTTCAGCAGCCCAGCTTTTCCTGGAACACCAGCTGGTACAATCCTGGGTTATCTCCATTGCTACAGTCGGGCCTGGTAAGGACATTCCATCTAGAAGATTATAAGAACTATCTCACACTACCAGTGCCCTGTGGCTCCTGCCACCCTGTAGTTCCCAGGAACTGTATTTATTCTTTGCTGACTTTTATGTTTCTTTCTCTGACGTCCTAGTGGATGCTGGGACTCCGTCAGGACCATGGGGATTAGCGGCTCCGCAGGAGACAGGGCACAAAAAGAAAAGCTTTAGGACTAGGTGGTGTGCACTGGCTCCTCCCCCTATGACCCTCCTCCAAGCCCCAGTTAGGTTTTTGTGCCCGTCCGAGCAAGGTGCAATCTAGGTGGCTCTCCTAAAAAGCTGCTTAGAAAAAGTTATTAGGTTTTTTATTTTCAGTGAGTCCTGCTGGCAACAGGCTCACTGCAACGAGGGACTTAGGGGAGAAGAAGTGAACTCACCTGCGTGCAGGATGGATTGGCTTCTTAGGCTACTGGACACCATTAGCTCCAGAGGGATCGAACACAGGCCCAGCCATGGAGTCCGGTCCCGGAGCCGCGCCGCCGACCCCCTTGCAGATGCCGAAAAGTGAAGAGGTACAGAAACCGGCGGCAGAAGACTTTTCAGTCTTCATGAGGTAGCGCACAGCACTGCAGCTGTGCGCCATTGTTGTCAGCACACTTCACACCAGCGGTCACTGAGGGTGCAGGACGCTGGGGGGGGGGCGCCCTGGGCAGCAATGATAATACCTTGTTCTGGCTAAAAATACATCACATATAGCCCCTGGGGCTATATGGATGTATTTAACCCCTGCCAGGTCTCACAAACACCGGGAGAAGAGCCCGCCGAAATAGGGGGTGGGGCCTATCTCCTCAGCACACAGCGCCATTTTCCTGCACAGCTCCGCTGCGAGGAAGGCTCCCAGGACTCTCCCCTGCACTGCACTACAGAAACAGGGTAAAAAAACAGAGAGGGGGGGCACTTTTTTGGCGATATTGATATATTAAGCTGCTATAAAGGAAACAACACTTCTGTAGGGTTGTTCCTATATATTTATAGCGCTTGGGTGTGTGCTGGCAAACTCTCCCTCTGTCTCCCCAAAGGGCTAGTGGGGTCCTGTCTTCGATAAGAGCATTCCCTGTGTGTCTGCTGTGTGTCGGTACGTGTGTGTCGACATGTATGAGGACGATGTTGGTGTGGAGGCGGAGCAATTGTCGGTAATGGTGATGTCACCCCCTAGGGAGTCGACACCGGAATGGATGGCTTTGTTTATGGAATTACGTGATAATGTCAGCACGTTACAAAAATCAGTTGACGACATGAGACGGCCGGCAAACCAGTTAGTACCTGTCCAGGCGTCTCAGACACCGTCAGGGGCTGTAAAACGCCCTTTACCTCAGTCGGTCGACACAGACCCAGACACGGACACCGAATCTAGTGTCGACGGTGAAGAAACAAACGTATTTTCCAGTAGGGCCACACGTTATATGATCACGGCAATGAAGGAGGCTTTGCATATCTCTGATACTGCAAGTACCACAAAAAGGGGTATTATGTGGGGTCTGAAAAAACTACCTGTAGTTTTTCCTGAATCAGAGGAATTGAATGAAGTGTGTGATGAAGCGTGGGTTAACCCCGATAGAAAACTGCTAATTTCAAAGAAGTTATTGGCATTATATCCTTTCCCGCCAGAGGTTAGGGCGCGCTGGGAAACACCCCCTAGGGTGGATAAGTCACTCACACGCTTATCAAAACAAGTGGCGTTACCGTCTCCTGAAACGGCCGCCCTCAAGGATCCAGCTGATAGGAGGCTGGAAACTACCCTGAAAAGTATATACACTCATACTGGTGTTATACTGCGACCAGCCATCGCCTCTGCATGGATGTGCAGTGCTGGGGTGGTTTGGTCGGATTCCCTGACTGAAAATATTGATACCCTGGATAGGGACAGTATTTTATTGACTATAGAGCAATTAAAGGATGCTTTTCTTTATATGCGAGATGCTCAGAGGGATATTTGCACTCTGGCATCGAGAGTAAGTGCGATGTCCATATCTGCCAGAAGAAGTTTATGGACGCGACAGTGGTCAGGTGATGCGGATTCCAAACGGCATATGTAAGTATTGCCGTATAAAGGGGAGGAATTATTTGGGGTCGGTCTATCGGATTTGGTGGCCACGGCAACAGCCGGGAAATCCACCTTTTTACCTCAGGTCCCCTCCCAACAGAAAAAGACACCGTCTTTTCAGCCGCAGTCCTTTCGTTCCTATAAGAACAAGCGGGCAAAAGGACAGTCATATCTGCCCCGAGGCAAAGGAAAGGGTAAGAGAGTGCACCAAGCAGCTCCCTCCCAGGAGCAGAAGCCCTCCCCGGCTTCTGCAAAGCCCTCAGCATGACGTTGGGGCTTTACAAGCGGACTCAGGGGCGGTGGGGGGTCGACTCAAGAATTTCAGCGCACAGTGGGCTCACTCACAGGTCGATCCCTGGATCCTGCAGGTAGTATCTCAGGGTTACAGGTTGGAATTCGAGAAGTCTCCCCCTCGCCGGTTCCTAAAGTCTGCTCTGCCAACGTCTCCCTCAGACAGGGCGACGGTATTGGAAGCCATTCACAAGCTGTATTCTCAGCAGGTGATAGTCAAGGTACCCCTCCTACAACAGGGAAAGGGGTATTATTCCACACTATTTGTGGTACCGAAGCCGGACGGCTCGGTAAGACCTATTCTAAATCTGAAATCTTTGAACCTGTACATACAAAAATTCAAGTTCAAGATGGAGTCACTCAGAGCAGTTATAGCGAATCTGGAAGAAGGGGACTTTATGGTGTCCCTGGACATCAAGGATGCTTACCTGCATGTCCAAATTTGCCCTTCACATCAAGAGTACCTCAGATTCGTGGTGCAAAACTGTCATTATCAGTTTCAGACGCTGCCGTTTGGATTGTCCACGGCACCTCGGGTCTTTACCAAGGTAATGGCCGAAATGATGTTTCTTCTGCGAAGAAAAGGCGTATTAATTATCCCTTACTTGGACGATCTCCTGATAAGGGCAAGGTCCAGAGAACAGCTGGGGGACGTAGTAGCACTAACCCAAGTAGTGCTGCAACAGCACGGGTGGATTCTGAATTTTCCAAAATCTCAATTGACCCCGACGACACGTCTGCTGTTCCTGGGAATGATTCTGGACACGGTTCAGAAAAAGGTGTTTCTTCCGGAGGAGAAAGCCAGGGAGTTATCCGAACTTGTCAGGAACCTCCTAAAACCAGGAAAAGTGTCTGTGCATCAATGCACAAGAGTCCTGGGAAAAATGGTGGCTTCTTACGAAGCGATTCCATTCGGCAGATTCCACGCACGAACTTTTCAGTGGGATCTGCTGGACAAATGGTCCGGATCGCATCTGCAGATGCATCAGCGGATAACTTTGTCTCCACATACAGGACTGGGTCCTGGTGACCACGGATGCCAGTCTGAGAGGCTGGGGAGCGGTCACACAGGGAAGAAACTTCCAGGGAGTGTGGTCAAGCCTGGAGATGTCTCTTCACATAAATATACTGGAGCTAAGAGCGATTTACAATGCTCTAAGCCTGGCAAAACCCCTGCTTCAGGGTCAGCCGGTGTTGATCCAGTCGGACAACATCACGGCAGTCGCCCACGTAAACAGACAGGGCGGCACAAGAAGCAGGAGGGCAATGGCAGAAGCTGCAAGGATTCTTCGCTGGGCGGAAGATCATGTGATAGCACTGTCAGCAGTGTTCATTCCGGGAGTGGACAACTGGGAAGCGGACTTCCTCAGCAGACACGATCTACACCCGGGAGAGTGGGGACTTCATCCAGAAGTCTTCCACATGATTGTGAACCGTTGGGAAAAACCAAAGGTGGATATGATGGCGTCCCGCCTCAACAAAAAACTGGACAGGTATTGCGCCAGGTCAAGAGACCCTCAGGCAATAGCTGTGGACGCTCTGGTAACACCTTGGGTGTTCCAGTCAGTGTATGTGTTTCCTCCTCTGCCTCTCATACCAAAAGTACTGAGAATTATACGGCAAAGGGGAGTAAGAACGATACTCGTGGCTCCGGATTGGCCAAGAAGAACTTGGTACCCGGAACTTCAGGAGATGCTCACGGAAGATCCGTGGCCTCTACCTCTAAGACGGGACCTGCTTCAGCAGGGACCGTGTCTATTCCAAGACTTACCGCGGCTGCGTTTGACGGCATGGCGGTTGAACGCCGAATTCTAAGGGAAAAAGGCATTCCGGAAGAGGTCATCCCTACCCTGGTAAAAGCCAGGAAGGAGGTGACTGCACAACATTATCACCGCATTTGGAGAAAATATGTTGCGTGGTGTGAGGCCAGGAAGGCCCCGACAGAGGAATTTCAACTGGGTCGATTCCTACATTTCCTGCAAACAGGATTGTCTATGGGCCTCAAATTAGGGTCCATTAAGGTTCAAATTTCGGCCCTGTCGATTTTCTTCCAGAAAGAATTGGCTTCAGTTCCTGAAGTCCAGACTTTTGTAAAAGGAGTACTACATATACAGCCCCCGGTTGTGCCCCCAGTGGCTCCGTGGGATCTTAATGTAGTTTTGGATTTTCTCAAATCCCATTGGTTTGAGCCACTCAAATCGGTGGATTTGAAATATCTTACATGGAAAGTAACCATGCTACTGGCCCTGGCTTCAGCCAGGAGAGTGTCAGAATTGGCGGCTTTATCGTATAAAAGCCCATATCTGATTTTCCATTCGGACAGGGCAGAACTGCGGACGCGTCCTCAGTGTCTGCCTAAGGTGGTTTCAGCGTTTCACCTGAACCAGCCTATTGTGGTGCCTGCGGCTACTAGCGATTTGGAGGATTCCAAGTTGCTGGACGTTATCAGGGCATTGAAAATATATATTTCAAGGACGGCTGGAGTCAGAAAATCTGACTCGCTGTTTATACCGTATGCACCCAACAAGCTGGGTGCTCCTGCTTCTAAGCAGACGATTGCTCGTTGGATTTGTAGCACAATTCAACTTGCACATTCTGTGGCAGGCCTGCCACAGCCTAAATCTATCAAGGCCCATTCCACAAGGAAGGTGGGCTCATCTTGGGCGGCTGCCCGAGGGGTCTCGGCATTACAACTCTGCCGAGCAGCTACGTGGTCGGGGGAGAACACGTTTGTAAAATTCTACAAATTTGATACCCTGGCTAAAGAGGACCTGGAGTTCTCTCATTCGGTGCTGCAGAGTCATCCGCACTCTCCCGCCCGTTTGGGAGCTTTGGTATAATCCCCATGGTCCTGACGGAGTCCCAGCATCCACTAGGACGTCAGAGAAAATAAGATTTTACTTACCGATAAATCTATTTCTCGTAGTCCGTAGTGGATGCTGGGCGCCCATCCCAAGTGCGGATTGACTGCAATACTTGTACATAGTTATTGTTACAAAAAAATCGGGTTGTTATTGTTGTGAGCCGTCTGTTCAGAGGCTCCTACGTTTGTCATACTGTTAACTGGGTTCAGATCACAAGTTGTACGGTGTGATTGGTGTGGCTGGTATGAGTCTTACCCGGGATTCAAAATCCTTCCTTATTGTGTACGCTCGTCCGGGCACAGTATCCTAACTGAGGCTTGGAGGAGGGTCATAGGGGGAGGAGCCAGTGCACACCACCTAGTCCTAAAGCTTTTATTTTTGTGCCCTGTCTCCTGCGGAGCCGCTAATCCCCATGGTCCTGACGGAGTCCCAGCATCCACTACGGACTACGAGAAATAGATTTATCGGTAAGTAAAATCTTATTTTTACTGCTACTGTGATGCATGGAGTTTGTCATAAATAAACATCATTGACTTTTATTCAAGTTGTCGTGGTCACGCCTTCGGGCGGTTCTTCTTCATGTTACTTACATGTCCAGGGGTCTGATACAACCTCCCAGGTTCCGGTACATCTCAGCCCCTACAACTGAGGCTGCCTCCCGTCAGCTCAGGCCCTCAGTTGTGACACTCCCACAGTTATTTTGGGTTTGATTTTCATTAATGTTATTGTAAATAGAGCAAACGACAGAAGATCAGGGCCTGATTAAGGGTTCCAGCCGCCCTAGGCTAATACAGAAGTAGCCACACACCCCCCTCCTCCAATTTTTTTCGCTCATATTCAGCCAAAAATCTGTAATTATGGGGTCTATTTACTAAGCTTTGGATGGAGATAAATTAACAGCCAATTGGCTCCTGTCATTTTTCAAACATAGCCTGTGGCATAGCAGCTAGGAGATGATTGGCTGGTACTTTATTGCCAGCGACTTTATCTCCATCGAAGGCTTAGTAAATAGATCTCTATGTGTCAAAATGTACCTCTCTTCTGGCCCTGGTCCAGGACCCCTGGAGCTCCTCTTCTTTTTTCTATATCTTATTTAGGTCTTCACAGCCGGCAGCATAAGCGATGCTGTTAGGTGCAGGTGCAGTCTGTGTGCTTAGCCTGATCTCGTGAGATGTGGTAATCTCACGAGATCAAGCTGAGAGTAAGTACCGCACTAGAGGCCCAGTTCAGAGATGATCGCTTCTCTGCAAATTTGCAGAGGTTTGTGATCACATAGTCGCCGCCCCAAACACAGTGAATACCTGCCCCGTGCAAGTCTGCGTATGCCTTGCGAAAAGCTCTGCGTACGCCGGTCAGCTGCAAATCCGTTTGCAACTCACCATAGAATGTTTTTTGTGGGTAGCCCAGGACCTACTCCTACAGTGTGATAGCAACAGGCTGATTGGGGACGGAGCTGACGTCACACCCCCTCCCTGAAAACGGAAACTCACAGAAACTCACAGAACTTTCATGAAACTCACAGAAAACGGGCAGTGACCACCCCCAAACGTCCGCTTCCTGTCAATCAACTTGCGCACACCTAGCGATCAAAACATTTTCTGGATTATTTCACAGTTTGGCCTCGCGCATGCGCATTACAATCCGTTCACATGAGCAGTCGATCAAAAATCGTCCGCCTTTCAAAATCGCACAACAGCGATTAGGTCTGAGCCGGGCCCTAGGGCAGCTAACCGCATCGGATTTGCTGTTAGCTGCCTGCATATCTTAGCCTAGGTGTTAGTGACAGACTAGGCCCGCCCCCTTGAACCAGCGGCCCAGATGTTAGGTTAGGGCAGATGAGTGGCGATGGCAGAAATGAGCGGCTTCATCGCCGCTTAGTGGTAAAGGAAAAGAAACCTAATTAATCTATTGTGCTGGCACTGCCCCCCCCCCCAGGACCCAACGCTCCAGGCTGCTAGATCGATCAGGCCCTGTAGAAGATGGTGCTGAAATACTGATCCTTGACTGTTCAGTATTGTACATCTATTACACATGTCAACACGATGACTTTGAAATGTCTTAAGGACCCCATACACTTATACGACATGACGGTCCGTCATGTCGTATAAGGGCCCTCATTCCGAGTTGATCGGTCGCAAGGCGAATTTAGCAGAGTTACACACGCTAAGCCGCCGCCTACTGGGAGTGAATCTTAGCTTCTTAAAATTGCGACCGATGTATTCGCAATAATGCGATTACTAACTACTTAGCAGTTTCAGAGTAGCTCCAGACTTACTCTGCCTGTGCGATCAGTTCAGTGCTTGTCGTTCCTGGTTGACGTCACAAACACACCCAGCGTTCGCCCAGGCACTCCCACCGTTTCCCCGGCCACTCCTGCGTTTTTTCCGGAAACGGTAGCGTTTTCAGCCACACGCCCCTGAAACGCCGTGTTTCCGCCCAGTAACACCCATTTCCTGTCAATCACATTACGATCGCCGGAGCGAAGAAAAAGCCGTGAGTAAAATTACTTTCTTCATAGTAAAGTTACTTGGCGCAGTCGCAGTGCGAACATTGCGCATGCGTACTAAGCGGATTTTCACTGCGATGCGATGAAAAATACAGAGCGAACAACTCGGAATGAGGGCCCAGATTTCGTCCAACCTCCCGGCAGCCTCCCCGTTGATAAGATAGTAGATATATCGTATGCAGTTTTTTTTGCATATGATGTATCTTTTACTATCCTGTCTATTTACTGCAGGATCCGACATCTCACCAGTGCAGCACTCGTGATATGTCGGATCTAGGGTGATCCAATCAGATGCCCATGGGAATGCGCATCGGATCGGGGGAAAAGCACCCCGAAAATGCCTGATTTCACCCAATATATCGGGCCAAATGCCTGAATTGGGCTGAAATCGGGCATAATCGGCCTAGTGTATGGGGCCCTTTAGGTCAGGGACAGAGCAATTCTCACAGTGATCAATAGATGTGTTAGTCACTAGAGAGTGGACAAAAATTAATATCCAGTAAAATAATTATCTGGTTTATAAAAAGAAGACAGTTGCTGTCTGAATGTGCTGCAGCTTCACCTACTGTATGCTGCCCTGAACTGGCAGTACTAAATGACAGTACGCTGTGCTCACAGTCTGAGACTGAGATAGTGATGATGAGTCTCACTCTGACCAGCCAAAGAATCCCCTTTGTTAGTGAAAGACTGTTGTTAAATGCAACAGGTCTGTGCAGTTCTTCTCACACAGTGGTCAATAGTTAAGTTTGCCTTAATTAGCCAGTATTCATTTAAAAAAAAAAAAATCTAAACATCAAATAGTACAAATTTCAAAAGCTGTAACACTGCTGCAGCTGCTGTACCTACTGCGTTCTGTCCTGACTAAGGGCCTTATTCTCAGTGGCCCTCAGTTCCATTTCTCTATCGTCCTAGTGGATGCTGGGGTTCCTGAAAGGACCATGGGGAATAGCGGCTCCGCAGGAGACAGGGCACAAAAAGTAAAGCTTTAGGATCAGGTGGTGTGCACTGGCTCCTCCCCCCATGACCCTCCTCCAAGCCTCAGTTAGATTTTTGTGCCCGGCCGAGAAGGGTGCAATCTAGGTGGCTCTCCTAAAGAGCTGCTTAGAAAAGTTTAGCTTAGGTTTTTTATTTTACAGTGAGTCCTGCTGGCAACAGGATCACTGCAACGAGGGACTTAGGGGAGAAGAAGTGAACTCACCTGCGTGCAGGATGGATTGGCTTCTTGGCTACTGGACATTAGCTCCAGAGGGACGATCACAGGTACAGCCTGGATGGTCACCGGAGCCTCGCCGCCGGCCCCCTTGCAGATGCTGAAACGAGAAGAGGTCCAGAATCGGCGGCAGAAGACTCCTCAGTCTTCTTAAGGTAGCGCACAGCACTGCAGCTGTGCGCCATTTTCCTCTCAGCACACTTCACACGGCAGTCACTGAGGGTGCAGGGCGCTGGGAGGGGGGCGCCCTGGGAGGCAAATGAAAACCTTTTTTGGCTAAAAATACCTCACATATAGCCTCCGGGGGCTATATGGAGATATTTAACCCCTGCCAGAATCCGTTAAGAGCGGGAGACGAGGCCGCCGAAAAAGGGGCGGGGCCTATCTCCTCAGCACACAGCGCCATTTTCCCTCACAGAAAGGCTGGAGGGAAGGCTCCCAGGCTCTCCCCTGCACTGCACTACAGAAACAGGGTTAAAACAGAGAGGGGGGGCACTAATTTGGCGTTAGAAATATATAAAAAAGATGCTATAAGGGAAGACACTTATATAAGGTTGTCCCTATATAATTATAGCGTTTTTTGGTGTGTGCTGGCAAACTCTCCCTCTGTCTCTCCAAAGGGCTAGTAGGTCCTGTCCTCTATCAGAGCATTCCCTGTGTGTGTGCTGTGTGTCGGTACGTGTGTGTCGACATGTATGAGGACGATGTTGGTGAGGAGGCGGAGCAATTGCCTGTAATGGTGATGTCACTCTCTAGGGAGTCGACACCGGAATGGATGGCTTATTTAGGGAATTACGTGATAATGTCAACACGCGCCAAGGTCGGTTGACGACATGAGACGGCCGACAAACAATTAGTACCGGTCCAGACGTCTCAAAAACACCGTCAGGGGTTTTAAAACGCCCGTTTACTTTAGTCGGTCGACACAGACACAGACAGGGACACTGAATCCAGTGTCGACGGTGAATAAACAAACGTATTCCTTATTAGGGCCACACGTTAAGGGCAATGAAGGAGGTGTTACATATTTCTGATACTACAAGTACCACAAAAGAGGGTATTATGTGGGATGTGAAAAAACTACCGTAGTTTTTCCTGAATCAGATAAATTAAATGAAGTGTGTGATGATGCGTGGGTTCCCCCCGATAGAAAATATGGGCGGTATACCCTTTCCCGCCAGAAGTTAGGGCGCGTTGGGAAACACCCCTTAGGGTGGATAAGGCGCTCACACGCTTATCAGAACAAGTGGCGGTACCGTCTATAGATAGGGCCGTCCTCAAGGAGCCAGCTGACAGGAGGCTGGAAAAATATCATAAAAAGTATATACACACATACTGGTGTTATACTGCGACCAGCGATCGCCTCAGCCTGGATGTGCAGAGCTGGGGTGGCTTGGTCGGATTCCCTGACTAAAAATATTGATACCCTTGACAGGGACAGTATTTTATTGACTATAGAGCATTTAAAGGATGTATTTCTATATATGCGAGATGCACAGAGGGATATTTGCACTCTGGCATCAAGAGTAAGTGCGATGTCCATATCTGCCAGAAGATGTTTATGGACACGACAGTGGTCAGGTGATGCAGATTCCAAACGGCACAAAGGTGTATTGCCGTATAAAGGAAGAGGAGTTATTTGGGGTCGGTCCATCGGACCTGGTGGCCACGGCAACTGCTGGAAAATCCACCGTTTTTACCCTAAGTCACATCTCTGCAGAAAAAGACACCGTCTTTTCAGCTTCAGTCCTTTCGTCCCTATAAGAGTCATATCTGCCCAGGGATAGAGGAAAGGGAAGAAGACTGCAGCAGGCAGCCCATTCCCAGGAACAGAAGCGTTCCACCGCTTCTGACAAGCTCTCAGCATGACGCTGAGACCGTACAGGACCCCTGGATCCTACAAGTAGTATCCCAGGGGTACAGTTTGGAATGTCGAGACGTTTCCCCTGCGCAGGCTCCTGAAGTCTGCTTTACCAAGGTCTCCCTCCGACAAGGAGGCAGTATGGGAAAAAATTCACGAGCTGTATTCCCAGCAGGTGATAATTAAATTACCCCTCCTACAACAAGAAAAGGGGTATTATTCCACACTATATTGTGGTACTGAAGCCAGAAGGCTAGGTGAGACCTATTCTAAATCTAAAAAAATTTGAACACTTACAAAGGTTCAAATCAAGATGGAGTCACTCAGAGCAGTGATAACGAACCGGGAAGAAGGGGACTATCTGGTGTCCCGAGACATCAGGGATGCTTACCTCCATGTCCCAAATTTGCCCTTATCACTAAGGGTACCTCAGGTTCGTGGTACAGAACTGTCACTATCAGTTTCAGACGCTGCCGTTTGGATTGTCTACGGCACCCCGGGTCTTTACCAAGGTAATGGCCGAAATGATGGTTCTTCTTCGAAGAAAAGGCGTCTTAATTATCCCTTACTTGGACGATCTCCTGATAAGGGCAAAGTCCAGGGAACAGTTGGAGGTCGGAGTAGCACTATCTCGGATACTGTTACAACAGCAGGGGTGGATTCTAAATATTCCAAAATCGCAGCTGATCCCGACAACAAGTCTCCTGTGCTTAGGGATGATTCTGGACACAGTCCAGAAAAAGGTGTTTCTCCCGGAAGAGAAAGCCAGGGAGTTATCCGAGCTAGTCAGGAACCTCCTAAAATCAGTGCATCATTGCACAAGGGCCATGGTAAAAAAATGGTGACTTCCTTCGAAGCAATTCCAGTCGGCAGATTTCATGCAAGAACTTTTCAGTGGGATCTGCTGGACAAATGGTCCGGATCGCATCTTCAGATGCATCAGCGGATAACCCTATATCCAAGGACAAGGGTGTCTCTCCTGTGGTGGTTACAGAGTGCTCATCTTCTAGAGGGCCGCAGATTCGGCATTCAGTTTTGAATGTTGGTGACCACGGAGGCCAGCCCGAGAGGCTGGGGAGCAGTCACACAAGGAAAAAATTTCCAGGGAGTGTGATCAAGTCTGGAGATTTTTCTCCACATAAATATAGCTAAGGGTAAATTTATAATGCTCTAAGCTTAGCAAGACCTCTGCTTCAAGGTCAGCCGGTATTGATCCAGTGGGATAAAACATCACGGCAGTCGCCCACGTAAATAGACAGGGCGGCACAAGAAGCAGGAGGGCAGTGGCAAAAACTGCAAGGACTTTTCGCTGGGCGGAAAATCATGTGATAGCACTGTCAGCAGTGTTTCATTCCGGGAATGGAAACTGGGAAGCAGACTTCCTCAGTAGGCACGACCTCCACCCGGCAGAGTGGGAACTTCATGGGGAAGTTTTCCACATAATTGTACACCGTTGGGAATTACCAAAGGTGGACATGATGGCGTCCCGTCTGAACAAAAAACGGGACAGGTATTGCGCCAGGTTAAGAGACCCTCAGGCAATAGCTGTGGACGTTCTGGTAACACCGTGGGTGTACCAGTCGGTGTATGTGTTCCATCCTCTGCTTTTCATACCTAAGGTACTGAGAATTATAAGACGTAGAGGAGTAAGAACTATACTCATGGCTCCGGATTGGCCAAGAAGGACTTGGTACCCGGAACTTCAAGAGATGCTCACAGAGGACTTATGGCCTCTGCCGCTAAGAAGGGACTTGTTTCAGCAGGTACCATGTCTGTTCCAAGACTTACCGCAGCTGCGATTGACGGCATGGCGGTGGAACGCCGGATCCTAAGGGAAAAGGCATTCAGGAAGAGGTCATTCCTACCCTGGTCAAAGCCAGAAAGGAGGTGACCGCACAACATTATCACCACATGTGGCGAAAATATGTTGCGTGGTGTGAGGCCAGGAAGGCCCCATGAAGAAATTTCAACTCGGTCGATTCCTGCATTTCTTGCAAACAGGAGTATCTATGGGCCTCAAATTGGGGTCCATTAAGGTTCAAATTTCGGCCCTGTCGATTTTTCTTCCAGAAAGAATTGGCTTCAGTTCCTGAAGTCCAGAAGTTTGTCAAGGGAGTATTGCATATACAACCCCCTTTTGTGCCTCCAGTGGCACTGTGGGATCTCAACGTAGTTCTGGGATTCCTCAAAACACATTGGTTTAAAACCAGTCAAATCTGTGGATTTGAAGCATCTCACATGAAAAGTGAACATGCTCTTGGACCTGGCCTGGACCAGGCGAGTGTCAAATTGGTGGTTTTTTTCTCAAAAAAGCCCATATCTGTTTGTCCATTCGGACAGGGCAGAGCTGCGGACTCGTTCCCAGTTCTCTCCCTAAGGTGGTGTCAGTGTTTCACCTGAACCAGCTTATTGTGGTGTCTTGCGCCTACTAGGGACTTGGAGGACTCCAAGTTGCTAGATGTGGTCAGGGCCCTGAAAATATAGGTTCCAGGACGGCTGGAGTCAGGAAAACTGACTTGCTGTTATCCTGTATGCACCCAACAAACTGGGTGCTCTTGCTTTTAAGCAGACTTTTGCTAGTTGGATGTGTAATACAATTCAGCTTGCACATTCTGTGGCAGGCCTGCCACAGCCAAAATATGTAAATGCCCATTCCACAAGGAAGGTGGGCTCATCTTGGGCGGCTGCCCGAGGGGTCTCGGCTTTACAACTTTGCCGAGCGGCTATTTAGTCAGGGGCAAACACGTTTGTAAAATCCTACAAATTTGATACCCTGGCTAAGGAGGACCTGGAGTTCTCTCATTCGGTGCTGCAGAGTCATCCGCACTCTCCCGCCCGTTTGGGAGCTTTGGTATAATCCCCATGGTCCTTTCAGGAACCCCAGCATCCACTAGGACGATAGAGAAAATAAGAATTTACTTACCGATAATTCTATTTCTCGGAGTCCGTAGTGGATGCTGGGCGCCCATCCCAAGTGCGGATTATCTGCATTACTTGTACATAGTTACAAAAATCGGGTTATTATTGTTGTGAGCCATCCTTTCAGAGGCTCCGCTGTTATCATACTGTTAACTGGGTTCAGATCACAGGTTGTACTGTGTGATTGGTGTGGCTGGTATGAGTCTTACCCGGGATTCATAAATCCTTCCTTATTGTGTACGCTCGTCCGGGCACAGTACCTAACTGAGGCTTGGAGGAGGGTCATGGGGGGAGGAGCCAGTGCACACCACCTGATCCTAAAGCTTTACTTTTTGTGCCCTGTCTCCTGCGGAGCCGCTATTCCCCATGGTCCTTTCAGGAACCCCAGCATCCACTACGGACTCCGAGAAATAGAATTATCGGTAAGTAAATTCTTATTATCTGTTATTATCCAGTTTTGTTTTATCATTGTTGTTTCCAGTTGTAAAGCACAACGGAATATGCTGCGCTATATAAAAAACCTAAGAAATATGTGACTTTGTCTGGCAGATCTTAGGAAACTGTGTATGCGCTAAAGTAAACAAGTACATTACTGGACGATTCTGAGTTTAGACAGATCTCGGACATCTCTTTCTCTCTATACGTGAAATATATATGAAATAGGTGTTTCTCTTACGCCCTAGAGCAGAGGTTCTCAAACTCGGTCCTCGGGGGCCCACACAGTGCATGTTTTGCAGGTCTCCTCACAGAATCGCAAGTGAAATAATTAGCTCCACCTGTGGACCTTTTAAAATGTGTCAGTGAGTAATTAATACACCTGTGCACCTGCTGGGTTACCTGCAAAACATGCACTGTGTGGGCTCCCGAGGACCGAGTTTGAGAACCTCTGCCCTAGAGGATACTGTGGTCCGTTTAGTACCATGGGGTGTAGACGGGTCCACTAGGAGCCATGGGCACTTTAAGAATTTGATAGTGTGGGCTGGCTCCTCCCTCTATGCCCCTCCTACCAGACTCAGATTAGAAAATGTGCCCGGAGGAGCCGGTAACGCTGAAGAAGCTCCTGAAGAGTTTTCTGCATTTATTTTTTATGTTTGTTATTTTCAGGCAGGGCTGGTTGGCACCAGCCTGCCTGCTTCGTGTGACTTAATAGGTAGGGGAAATGGCTCAACCTCTTCATGGGTTAATAGTCCCGTTTCCCGCTGACAGGACACTGAGCTCCTGAGGGACCTATTCGCAAGCCCCACCACGGCGAGCGTACAGTCCCACAGCACGCCGCAACCCCTAATAGAGCCAGAAGAATGAAGAGTGGCGAGTACTGAGCCGGCGCCCTGGTTAGCAGGGCGCCAGCCATTATGGCGGCATGAGTGTACGGAGACAAATGGCTTCTGCATGGGGCGGAATGCGTCTCCGGACACAGTATACAACTACGTCCCCGTACACTCTACACAGTACCCATACTGGCAACACAGTGTTAGGCGTGGCGGCTCTCACCGAGTACCAGTCTCGACCGCCGCACCTCTCTGTTTCCCCGCACGGTGCCTAGCAACGCCACGACGCCATGCGCGCTGAGTCGCCGGGCGCCTAGCAACGCCAGGACCCCGGGCACGCTGAGCCGACGGGTCCCTGGCAACGCTAGGACGCCATACGCGCCGAGCTGCCAGGTCCATGGCAACGGGAACGCCACAGGCGGACCGCGTTCCCCGTTGCCATGTCAATCAAGTACACCTGTTAACCCTGAGTTGTGCAGCAAGGCAGCTGCACGACATCACTAATTAGGTTCTCTATAGCCATTGGAGGGCTCCCTGTTATATTCTGTCTCTGTGCATTACACAGACGCCGGTGATAGCTTCCTGTGAGCTGTTCCTGCTCTGGAGAAAATTCCCTGTCCGGTGTTTTGTATCCAGTCATCTTGTCCCGGTGGTCCTGACTCCTGGTGTCGGAAGCTAATCCTTGTACTTCTCCCTGCCTTCCTGCCGGTCGTCTCCTGCATTAGAGATCCGAAGATTCCGGTTCGCTTATGGTTGCTCCCGGTGTTGTGAGTAGCGGCCTTCAGCCGCACCTTGCGGCCTGGGCCGTAGAATTCCGTTTATTCTCATTCATTTTGGTGTTTTTGCGGAGGTGTTCCACCATAGCTGTCCTTCCTGGTATACGGCGGTGCTGTGTAGGGTTTGGATAGCGTACCTTGGTTTTCTTTCCCTTTGGCGGCCGTGCTGCACATACTTTAGTTTGTTGTTCTGAAGTAGCTCCCTAGCTCAGTTTTTCTGTTTAGTTAGAGGTCCCCTTGTTATCATCCCGCCTCCGTTTACGCCTTGTCCCATACTAAGACCAGGGGGCATCGGAGTTGGGCAGACCTAATCCGCCCTTCAAACGCGGCTGCCATGGACCCAAGAACACATAGTCTCGCAGGCATAGACGGACCACGCGGGTGAAACAACTGAGTTAGGTTGCTAGGGGCTATTGTTTATACCAAGTCATAATTTCAGCGTCGCGTTCTTGTGCTCGGGACTTACCACCCCATATCATTTGTTCGGGGCACAAAGAACGTAACATTATCACCGGCCCAAAAAACAAACAAAATTAAACATAAGCAAAATCTATTCCGATATTCTAACTAGGGAGGGTTTGGAATTCTGTCCTCATGAATCCCAACCAGCTTTTGGGCAATCAGATTCAGGAACTCACTCAGATGGTGCAGGATCTTACCCTTCGGGTAAGGTCGCAGGAAGATCTTCTGCGGACTTCCCCGGGGGTGACTCCTGAACTAAAAATGCACCTTCCTGATCGCTTTTCAGTAACCGAAAAGATTTCTTTAATTTTAAGGAAGCCTGCAAACTGTATTTTCGGTTAAGGCCCCGGTCTTCAGGTACTGAGTCTCAGCAGGTGGGCATTGTCATGTCTTTGCTTCAAGGAGATCCCCAAACCCGGGCTTTTGGGTTAAAACCTGATGATGCAGCTTTGCAAACAGTAGATGCCTTCTTTAAATCGTTAGGCTTGTTGTATGATTATGTATATGATTTTGCCTCGGTTTGTCTGAAGTAATTAAGGATAGTCTTCTTCAGTATCCAGTTCCGGCGACTCTGGATAAGTTCATGGAGCTTGCTATTAAGATTGACCATCGTCTCCGAGAACGGAGTGTTGAAAGAGGGGCTAATTTCAGGTCTAGTCCATGTGTATATGCTTTCCCTGGGGACGTCGAGGAGCCTATGCAAGTGGGTCTCCCGCCTGTCTCCAGAAGAAAGAGCCAAAAGGCTAAATTCGGGGCTCTGCTTATATTGTGGTGGGAAGGGACACGTGGCGCGTAACTGCCCAAATAAGCAGGGAAACGCTCTGACCAAGTGAATTGTGAGGGGGTTCACTTGGGTCTGCAGTTAATCTCCTCAAATGATTCCTTGTTAGTTCCTGTAAAAATTTCTTCTGGAAGTCGCAGTTCGTTTGTGTCAGCCTTCATTGACAGCGGAGCTGCTGGGAATTTTATGGATCTTGCCTGGGCTCAGGCTTTGGGAATTCTGCAGTTTCTTTTAGATAGACCTATCATCATGCACGGGTTAGACGGTGGTCCACTCTCTAATGGGGTAATTACTCATCGCACCCCTCCAGTTCAACTGACAGTGGGGGCCTTACATTCCGAGAAAATTGAGTTTTATCTTACCAATTGTCCGGCTGTGCCTGTTGTTTTAGGTCACCCCTGGCTTGCCTTTCATAATCCCACCATAGATTGGTGGTCTGGGGAAATTTCCCAGTGGGATCCCTTTTGTGTTAAAGAATGTATTTCTCGTCCAGTCCGGGTCGCGGCTGTCACTCCGAAACTTATGCCTTCGGAATATCAGGATTTTGCTGATGTTTTTTCTAAGGGTAATGCGGATATTCTGCCTCCTCATCGGTCATATGACTGTGCCATTGACTTCGTCCCCTGTGCCACTCTGCCAAAAGGGAGACTATATGCATTATCTGGCCCCGAGACTAAGGCTATGAATGATTATGTACAGGAGAGTCTGAAGAAGGGGTTTATTAGGCCCTCGAAATCTCCGTTAAGTGCAGGGTTTCTTTTTTGTTGAGAAAAAAGACGGATCCCTTAGACCATGGGGTTTATTTACTAATATTCGTGTTTGAGTCGGTTTGTGTAGTGTTTAAACTCGTTTGTTATCGGGTGCATTTTCATGCAACTTTTTGAAACTGTATACGCCAAGTTACGAAGCAGTCGAGTTTATGGTTTTCGTGTTTTCCGATGTCGATGCCAGTCATTTTTGTTTGTCACATTTACGGGCGTCATTGTCGTTTGCGTACGTGTTTTTGTTGTTTTTACTGGTTTATTTTCTATATTAAACGCGGCAGGGTTATTTATCAACCACGGCCGCATTTTCACTTTTAGTTTAGATTTTCATCCCCGTTCGTGATTGGTTGTGTTTCAGATGTAGGAGTGTCTGTGAGCAACCATATAAATACGCTCCAAACCGTCCGCACCTCGTGGGTTTAGTTAGTGGTGAGGAGGGAGGTTGTGCTGTGGAGGTTGGTGAGTAGTTGGTTTGGTGAGTTTTTTGGGCGATTTCTGAGTGTAGTATTGTGTTTGAAAGTAGTCTTGTCATTCTTGTAGTCTTGTTTTTTTGGGTTTTGTCTCATTTTTTGTCCAAGTTTTTTTATTTATAGTCCCTTGTCAGTGTGTGTGTGTGTGTGTGTGTGTGTGTGTGTGTGTGTGAGAGAGAGTTGTGCAGTGGTAGTGGAGGAGTGTGATGTTTGTTTGTTTGTTTTCTGTGTTAATTGTTGAACCACACAATTATGTCTGACTCAGAGGTGGGTGAGGTGGCTGAGGTGAGTGAGGTGGAGGGTGTGAGTGAGGGGGAGGAGGTTGGTCAGGTGGAGGAGGTGAGTGAGAGTGAGGTTAGTGAGGTGGAGGAGGTGGGTGAGGTTGCTGCAGCAGCCTTAAGTGACAGTGATAGTGACAGTCAGAGAGCTCCGCAGCCACGCACCACTACTAAGACTGGGTGGAATGTAAAGTTTAGTTATGCTGAAAATGTGGCATTGGTGCGGGAGCTGATGAAGTATCAGCGGCAGCTATTTGGGTCTGAGTCCGCCAAGGTGCCAACACGGAAGAAGACGGTGTTGTGGGCAAAAGTTGTTGCTGCTGTAAATAGTGAGGGGGTGGTCAAGCGGACGGAGGACACGTGCCGCAAATGGTAAAGCGACGTGTCAAGTCTAAAATGGCCAAGGAGGCGAAGTCGGCTCACAAAACCGGTGGTGGACAGTCCTATATTGCCAGATATCTGAAATATGAGGAGCACATGCGGAGTTTAATACCTCCTGAAGTAGTGTCTGCAACCCATGTCCGTGATTCCGATCTGCCCAGGAAGGATGGTGAGCACGTGTATTTGTTAGAGATGTGCACTTGAAATTTTTCGGGTTTTGTGTTTTGGTTTTGTGTTCGGTTCCGCGGCCGTGTTTTGGGTTCGACCGCGTTTTGGCAAAACCTCACCGAATTTTTTTTGTCGGATTCGGGTGTGTTTTGGATTCGGGTGTTTTTTTTAAAAAAACACTAAAAAACAGCTTAAATCATAGAATTTGGGGGTCATTTTGATCCCAAAGTATTATTAACCTCAAAAACCATAATTTCCACTCATTTTCAGTCTATTCTGAATACCTCACAATATTATTTTTAGTCCTAAAATTTGCACTGAGGTCGCTGGATGACTAAGCTAAGTGACCCTAGTGGCCGACACAAACACCTGGCCCATCTAGGAGTGGCACTGCAGTGTCACGCAGGATGGCCCTTCCAAAAAACACTCCCCAAACAGCACATGACGCAAAGAAAAAAAGAGGCGCAATGAGGTAGCTGTGTGAGTAAGATAAGCGACCCTAGTGGCCGACACAAACACCTGGCCCATCTAGGAGTGGCACTGCAGTGTCACGCAGGATGGCCCTTCCAAAAAACACTCCCCAAACAGCACATGACGCAAAGAAAAAAAGAGGCGCAATGAGGTAGCTGTGTGAGTAAGATAAGCGACCCTAGTGGCCGACACAAACACCTGGCCCATCTAGGAGTGGCACTGCAGTGTCACGCAGGATGGCCCTTCCAAAAAACACTCCCCAAACAGCACATGACGCAAAGAAAAAAAGAGGCGCAATGAGGTAGCTGTGTGAGTAAGATAAGCGACCCTAGTAGCCGACACAAACACCTGGCCCATCTAGGAGTGGCACTGCAGTGTCACGCAGGATGGCCCTTCCAAAAAACACTCCCCAAACAGCACATGACGCAAATAAAAATGAAAGAAAAAAGAGGTGCAAGATGGAATTGTCCTTGGGCCCTCCCACCCACCCTTATGTTGTATAAACAGGACATGCACACTTTAACCAACCCATCATTTCAGTGACAGGGTCTGCCACACGACTGTGACTGAAATGACGGGTTGGTTTGGACCCCCACCGAAAAAGAAGCAATTAATCTCTCCTTGCACAAACTGGCTCTAAAGAGGCAAGATGTCCACCTCATCATCATCCTCCGATATATCACCGTGTACATCCCGCTCCTCACAGATTATCAATTCGTCCCCACTGGAATCCACCATCTCAGCTCCCTGTGTACTTTGTGGAGGCAATTGCTGCTGGTCAATGTCTCCACGGAGGAATTGATTATAATTAATTTTAATGAACATCATCTTCTCCACATTTTCTGGAAGTAACCTCGTACGCCGATTGCTGACAAGGTGAGCGGCGGCACTAAACACTCTTTCGGAGTACACACTTGTGGGAGGGCAACTTAGGTAGAATAAAGCCAGTTTGTGCAAGGGCCTCCAAATTGCCTCTTTTTCCTGCCAGTATAAGTACGGACTGTCTGACGTGCCTACTTGGATGCGGTCACTCATATAATCCTCCACCATTCTTTCAATGGGGAGAGAATCATATGCAGTGACAGTAGACGACATGTCCGTAATCGTTGTCAGGTCCTTCAGTCCGGACCAGATGTCAGCATCAGCAGTCGCTCCAGACTGCCCTGCATCACCGCCAGCGGGTGGGCTCGGAATTCTGAGCCTTTTCCTCGCACCCCCAGTTGCGGGAGAATGTGAAGGAGGAGATGTTGACAGGTCGCGTTCCGCTTGACTTGACAATTTTGTCACCAGCAGGTCTTTGAACCCCAGCAGACTTGTGTCTGCCAGAAAGAGAGATCCAAGGTAGGTTTTAAATCTAGGATCGAGCACGGTGGCCAAAATGTAGTGCTCTGATTTCAACAGATTGACCACCCGTGAATCCTTGTTAAGCGAATTAAGGGCTCCATCCACAAGTCCCACATGCCTAGCGGAATCGCTCCCTTTTAGCTCCTCCTTCAATGCCTCCAGCTTCTTCTGCAAAAGCCTGATGAGGGGAATGACCTGACTCAGGCTGGCAGTGTCTGAACTGACTTCACGTGTGGCAAGTTCAAAAGGTTGCAGAACCTTGCACAACGTTGAAATCATTCTCCACTGCGCTTGAGACAGGTACATTCCACCTCCTATATCGTGCTCAATTGTATAGGCTTGAATGGCCTTTTGCTGCTCCTCCAACCTCTGAAGCATATATAGGGTTGAATTCCACCTCGTTACCACTTCTTGCTTCAGATGATGGCAGGGCAGGTTCAGGCGTTTTTGGTGGTGCTCCAGTCTTCTGTACGTGGTGCCTGTACGCCGAAAGTGTCCCGCAATTCTTCTGGCCACCGACAGCATCTCTTGCACGCCCCTGTAGTTTTTTAAAAAATTCTGCACCACCAAATTCAAGGTATGTGCAAAACATGGGACGTGCTGGAATTTGCCCATATTTAATGCACACACAATATTGCTGGCGTTGTCCGATGCCACAAATCCACAGGAGAGTCCAATTGGGGTAAGCCATTCCGCGATGATCTTCCTCAGTTGCCGTAAGAGGTTTTCAGCTGTGTGCGTATTCTGGAAACCGGTGATACAAAGCGTAGCCTGCCTAGGAAAGAGTTGGCGTTTGCGAGATGCTGCTACTGGTGCCGCCGCTGCTGTTCTTGCGGCGGGAGTCCATACATCTACCCAGTGGGCTGTCACAGTCATATAGTCCTGACCCTGCCCTGCTCCACTTGTCCACATGTCCGTGGTTAAGTGGACATTGGGTACAACTGCATTTTTTAGGACACTGGTGAGTCTTTTTCTGACGTCCGTGTACATTCTCGGTATCGCCTGCCTAGAGAAGTGGAACCTAGATGGTATTTGGTAACGGGGGCACACTACCTCAAGAAATTGTCTAGTTCCCTGTGAACTAACGGCGGATACCGGACGCACGTCTATCACCAACATAGTTGTCAAGGCCTCAGTTATCCGCTTTGCAACAGGATGACTGCTGTGATATTTCATCTTCCTCGCAAAGGACTGTTGGACAGTCAATTGCTTGGTGGAAGTAGTAAAAGTGGGCTTACGACTTCCCCTCTGGGATGACCATCGACTCCCAGCAGCAACAACAGCAGCGCCAGCAGCAGTAGGCGTTACACGCAAGGATGCATCGGAGGAATCCCAGGCAGGAGAGGACTCGTCAGAATTGCCAGTGACATGGCCTGCAGGACTATTGGCAATCCTGGGGAAGGAGGAAATTGACACTGAGGGAGTTGGTGGGGTGGTTTGCGTGAGCTTGGTTACAAGAGGAAGGGATTTACTGGTCAGTGGACTGCTTCCGCTGTCGCCCAAAGTTTTTGAACTTGTCACTGACTTATTATGAATGCGCTGCAGGTGACGTATAAGGGAGGATGTTCCGAGGTGGTTAACGTCCTTACCCCTACTTATTACAGCTTGACAAAGGCAACACACGGCTTGACAAATGTTGTCCGCATTTCTGGTGAAATACTTCCACACCGAAGAGCTGATTTTTTTGGTATTTTCACCAGGCATGTCAACGGCCCTATTCCTCCCACGGACAACAGGTGTCTCCCCGGGTGCCTGACTTAAACAAACCACCTCACCATCAGAATCCTCCTTGTCAATTTCCTCCCCAGCGCCAGCAACACCCATATCCTCCTCATCCTGGTGTACTTCAACACTGACATCTTCAATCTGACTATCAGGAACTGGACTGCGGGTGCTCCTTCCAGCACTTGCAGGGGGTGTACAAATGGTGGAAGGCGCATGCTCTTCACGTCCAGTGTTGAGAAGGTCAGGCATCGCAACCGACACAATTGGACTCTCCTTGTGGATTTGGGATTTCGAAGAACGCACAGTTCTTTGCGGTGCTTTTGCCAGCTTGAGTTTTTTCATTTTTCTAGCGAGAGGCTGAGTGCTTCCATCCTCATGTGAAGCTGAACCACTAGCCATGAACATAGGCCAGGGCCTCAGCCGTTCCTTGCCACTCCGTGTGGTAAATGGCATATTGGCAAGTTTACGCTTCTCCTCCGACAATTTTATTTTAGATTTTGGAGTCCTTTTTTTACTGATATTTGGTGTTTTGGATTTTACATGCTCTGTACTATGACATTGGGCATCGGCCTTGGCAGACGACGTTGCTGGCATTTCATCGTCTCGGCCATGACTAGTGGCAGCAGCTTCAGCACGAGGTGGAAGTGGATCTTGATCTTTCCCTAATTTTGGAACCTCAACATTTTTGTTCTCCATATTTTAATAGGCACAACTAAAAGGCACCTCAGGTAAACAAAGGAGATGGATGGATACTAGTATACTTATGGATGGACCAGCGACTGCCGACACAGAGGTAGCTACAGCCGTGGACTACCGTACTGTGTCTGCTGCTAATATAGACTGGATGATAATGAGATGAAATTAATATATATATATATAATATCACTAGTACTGCAGCCGGACAGGTATATATATTTATTATGTAATGACTGATGACGGACCTGCTGGACACTGTCAGCTCAGCAGCACCGCAGACTGCTACAGTAAGCTACTATAGTAGTATGTATCAAGAAGAAAGAAAAAGAAAAAAAAACACGGGTAGGTGGTATACAATTATGGATGGACGAGCGACTGCCGACACAGAGGTAGCTACAGCCGTGGACTACCGTACTGTGTCTGCTGCTAATATAGACTGGATGATAATGAGATGAAATTAATATATATATATATAATATCACTTGTACTGCAGCCGGACAGGTATATATATTTATTATGTAATGACTGATGACGGACCTGCTGGACACTGTCAGCTCAGCAGCACCGCAGACTGCTACAGTAAGCTACTATAGTAGTATGTATCAAGAAGAAAGAAAAAAAAAACCACGGGTAGGTGGTATACAATTATGGATGGACGAGCGACTGCCGACACAGAGGTAGCTACAACCGTGGACTACCGTACTGTGTCTGCTGCTAATATAGACTGGATGATAATGAGATGAAATCAATATATATTATATCACACTAGTACTGCAGCCGGACAGGTAGATATATTTATTATGTAATGACTGATGACGGACCTGCTGGACACTGTCAGCTTAGCAGCACCGCAGACTGCTACAGTAAGCTACTATAGTAGTATGTATAAAGAAGAAAGAAAAAAAAAAACCACGGGTAGGTGGTATACAATTATGGATGGACGAGCGACTGCCGACACAGAGGTAGCTACAGCCGTGGACTACCGTACTGTGTCTGCTGCTATATAGACTGGATGATAATGAGATGAAATCAATATATATTATATCACACTAGTACTGCAGCCGGACAGGTAGATATATTTATTATGTAATGACTGATGATGGACCTGCTGGACACTGTCAGCTCAGCAGCACCGCAGACTGCTACAGTAAGCTACTATAGTAGTATGTATAAAGAAGAAAGAAAGAAAAAAAACCACGGGTAGGTGGTATACAATTATGGATGGACGAGCGACTGCCGACACAGAGGTAGCTACAGCCGTGGACTACCGTACTGTGTCTGCTGCTAATATAGACTGGATGATAATGAGATGAAATCAATATATATATCACACTAGTACTGCAGCCGGACAGGTAGATATATTTATTATGTAATGACTGATGACGGACCTGCTGGACACTGTCAGCTCAGCAGCACCGCAGACTGCTACAGTAAGCTACTATAGTAGTATGTATAAAGAAGAAAGAAAAGAAAAAAAAACACGGGTAGGTGGTATACAATATTATATATATATTATATACAATTATATATATATATATATATATTAAACTGGTGGTGATTATTAAACTGGTGGTCAGGTCACTGGTCACACTATCAGCAACTTGCAAGTAGTACTCCTAAGCAGACAATCACAATATATATTATACTGGTGGTCAGTGTGGTCACAATGGCAGTGTGGCACTCTGGCAGCAAAAGTGTGCACTGTACGTTATATGTACTCCTGAGTCCTGCTCTCAGACTCTAACTGCTCCCCACTGTCAGCGTCTCCCCCACAAGTCAGATAATACAGTCACACTATCTATCACTTCAGCAAGTAACTAGTCTAGTACTCCTCCTAATGCTCCCCAAAATTACTACTGTGTCTCTCTCTACTGTCTCACTCTCTTCTCTATAAACGGAGAGGACGCCAGCCACGTCCTCTCCCTATGAATCTCAATGCACGTGTGAAAATGGCGGCGACGCGTGGCTCCTTATATAGAATAGAATCCGAGCCTCGCGAGAATCCGACAGCGGGATGATGACGTTCGGGCGCGCTCGGGTTAACCGAGCAAGGCGGGAAGATCCGAGTCGCTCGGACCCATGTAAAAAAAAATGAAGTTCGGGCGGGTTCGGATTCCGAGGAACCGACCCGCTCATCTCTAGTATTTGTCTTAACATTCTATTACATTACTTCTTCCGTTATTTTTTGGGGAAATGTGTGTCATGTGATGTTGCATATTACTCCCATCTTCATGTGTGCGTCAGCAAATACATTGTTTTGGGTAATGTTTTCTACAAAAGCCAATGTAACATAGTACTTTATTGTATGTCATGTGGTTTTTTAACTGTACATTTTCCATGTGTAGTTTGGACTTGGTGTGTCATTGAATTGTCCAGCAATAATGTTTTCCTTTTGCACATTTGTCAGTTTGCAAGTTGGCCTATGTTTTTTATTTCAGTTATCCATGTGCAATGTTTGAAAATCAGTGATTGACATGTTAGAGGCTGGAGTAGTGCAAAGTGGCTTTGAAGCCAGTTACATGTGTAATTTCATTAGTACTGTATGTAATCTTGTTTAAGACAAACCCACTATTTTTGGATCATTTAGAGTCTGTATTTGTACCCTGACACAACACTGCAGACTTAGTTACCGTACTATTATGTTGGTTTTTTTAATGTTGGTTTGTTTTTTGGCTCATATTGTGCTAATGTGTGTTTGGAGTGCCACATCACAGAGCATTTTCTATATTTCTTCTTTCATTAATTACATAACATTTTTAAATGAAGATGTCTGTGTTTTGGCTTGTTAGTGTATGTATTAGTAATTGTGGGGCAGATTTATTCAGCCTGGTAAAGTGATAAAGTGGAAGTTGATAAATTACCAACTAATCAGGTCATGTTACAGGCTGGGTTTGCAAAATGACACTTAGGAGCTGATTGGCTGGTGCTTTATCACCTTCCACTTTATCACTTCACCAGGCTTAATTAATCTGCCCCTGTGTCTTATGTCTGTGTCCTGTACATTATTTCCTGTGTTGCACTTTCCATAGTGCATATGGCTATTGGCCAATGTGTGTGTTTTTTTAAATTAGTTTATGGTTATGTTCAGAAATTATTCCCACATAAATAAGCATCCATTTTTTTAAAGATTTAATGTTTCTAAACATAATGGGTGGATGTATCAACAATAGCATGAATAAATGAGTTCTTTTATTTGTTTCATTATTTACAGTGTTGAAAAAAAGCAGTACTGGTCGGCCTACAGTCACACCCATGACATCTGATGATAATGACGCTGCGGAAGCAGGTAAAGTGTCCATTGTAGTATAGGTTATGTTTGTAAAGGAATGGCCATAACAAAAGTTCACTTTAAATCCTAGGTCCATCAAAAGAAGTCTTGAGCAGCAGAAGGCGGACTCCTGTAGCACACTAAACAATAATACATGTGGCAACAAAGAAAGCAAGGTCTGATGTCCAATCACAACCACAGCAGTCTACCCCGCCACGAAGATTGTCTACAGTTTCTTCGGTCCCACCACTCCAAATTTTGGTCACACCTCCAAGACGCCAACCACACTGCCTCATCTTGATTGTGAGTAAGAAACTGTAATGATTTAAAAAATTTCTCATCTCATAATAATCCATTTAATTAGACTAATTAACTCTAAATTCCACAAAATCTGCTATACTTACCGGAAAAAAAAACATCAAATGGATTCTGAGCAAAATGGCCTTGTCCACATCCAGTAAAGATATGGATGTCCACTTCAGCCATACAGCAGCAGATTGTGTGGAAGATCCTGCAACATAAACACATGTGTAAGCTTGGCAAATAGTAAGGTTTTTTTCATCAATTTCACTTATGTGTTTGTCGTAACATTGGCACCAACATGCCAAAATATTACTATGTTTCTGTTTTAAACACTATAAGGCAACACATTATGATTTAAAGTGTGTTTTTATGGTGGAGTATGTCTGATCTACCATACAACTCATGTGCTTGCTTTAAGAATGAAGTAACCAGACACATTTGCCACAAACAGGAATATGTCTGTATTTAAGTTCTGAGTGATGATGTTGCTATGCTGGATATCTGAAAGCACCATTTAAATACATGTGTTCCATGTTTATTGCTTTGCTTTAATTTCTCAAACATATGTCTAACTAACGCAAAAATGGTTCTAATTCCAGACTCTAGTACTGGTACCAGCATCCCGACGCAACAGCAGCAACACAGTGACATGGATGAGACAATCATGTTACAAATGCAGCCATTAATCGAAGGAATCAGCCACCCAGCACCTGTGAGTACACCACCACAGCAAAGCACTCCACCACCACAACACAGCCCAACAACACCAGTAGCACAAGGCCCTGAACAACTGTTTTGGGACAGTTGGGCTACACAGCAGGCCACTAATCAAGATTGCCTGCGTAGGCAGACCCAAATTTTTGCTAACCTACCATCTCACCTCAGAAGAATCAGCAGAAATATCAGTCGCCAAAATGAACCAACCACCAGAGTTGCCAATACCATGGAAATCATGCGTGCAGACATTACATATGTCATGGGCAACTTACAACGCATAATGGAAGAACAGCACAGACAACAGCAAAGCTACATCAACATCTTAGAAAACAATCAAAGGATCAATGAATCTATCACCAGAATTTTAGAGAATCAAAATGCTGCAACACGTGAACTTAATGCCACCCTCACTAACCTCAATGAAACACTCAGATCCCAGCACCAACAGCAACCAAGCAGCAGTTCTGGTACGACTACTCCTATTCTATCGCCAGTGTCCTCACCACCAAGGCGCTCCACCAGAGCACGCCAACACGACAGTGGTAAAGGCAAAGGCCAGTCCAAGCAGCCAAACCCAAAAAAAAATAAAAAATAGATACACCGATTTCTGTATAGAGAAGAAACTAATCGCAGTTAGTAAGTTTAGGTTTGTCTCAATATATATAACACTTAGCACCTTGTCAATTTGTTGAACATCATAAATTATGTGTTACAAACAACAGGATTTTTGCCAACACATTTATTCTTTAACATCTTTGTATTTTTTGGAGGAGGAAAAAGTAATTTGATCTGCACATTGATCGTAGCATGCAGTAACAAGAACACTTGATTTTTTTCTAATCATTACTCTTTCTAGATTCCAATCATTCTCATATCTTGCAGGCAGACTAATTGGCAGCAATGCAGAATGTCTTTAGCATGCAGTAACAAGACCACTTGCTTTTTTTCTAATCATTACTCTTTCTAGATTCCAATCATTCTCATATCTTGCAGGCAGACTAATTAGCACCCATGCAGAATGTCTTTAGCATGCAGTAACAAGACCACTTGATTTGTTTCTAATCATTACTCTTTCTAGATTCCAATCATTCTCATATCCTGCAGGCAGACTAATTGGAAGCCATGCAGATTCATCCATGACCAATACAACTTACAATGTGATTTTTAACTCTTTTACATTTCTCTAACGTCCTAGTGGATGCTGGGGACTCCGTAAGGACCATGGGGAATGGACGGGCTCCGCAGGAGACTGGGCACTCTAAGAAAGATTTAGTACTACTGGTGTGCACTGGCTCCTACCTCTATGCCCCTCCTCCAGACCTCAGTTAGAATCTGTGCCCGGACAGAGCTGGGTGCATTTTAGTGAGCTCTCCTGAGCTTGCTGATAAGAAAGTATTTTAGTTAGGTTTTTTATTTTCAGAGAGCTTCTGCTGGCAACAGACTCTCTGCTACGTGGAACTGAGGGGAGAGAAGCAAACCTACTAACTGCGGCTAGGTTGCGCTTCTTAGGCTACTGGACACCATTAGCTCCAGAGGGATCAAACACAGGAACCTAACCTTGGTCGTCCGTTCCCGGAGCCGCGCCGCCATCCCCCTCGCAGAGCCAGAAGACAGAAGCCGGCGGGTTGAAGCAAGAAGACGTCAAAATCGGCGGCAGAAGACTCCTGTCTTCATATGAGGAAGTGCACAGCACTGCAGCTGTGCGCCATTGCGCCCACACTAACCCACACACTCCGGTCACTGTAGGGTGCAGGGCGCAGGGAGGTCACCCTGGGCAGCAATTGATTACCTCCTGGCAAAAAAGAAGCATATATACACTGTATTATGCATGAGCCCCCATCATTAATTTTACACAAAATTGCGGGACAGAAGCCCGCCGCTGAGGGGGCGGGGCCTTCTTCCTCAGCACTCACCAGCGCCATTTTCTCTCCACAGCTCTGCTGAGAGGAAGCTCCTCAGGCTCTCCCCTGCAGACTCACGGTAGAAAGAGGGTAAAAAGAGAGAGGGAGCACATAAATTTAGCGCTTTAATCATATATACAGCAGCTACTGGGTAAACACTAAGTTACTGTGTGATTCCTGGGTCATATAGCGCTGGGGTGTGTGCTGGCATACTCTCTCTCTGTCTCTCCAATAGGCCTTGTGTGGGTCCTGTCCTCATATAGAGCATCCCCTGTGTGTGTGGTGTGTCGGTACGCGTGTGTCGACATGTTTGACGAGGAGGGCTATGTGTAAGGCAGAGTAGGTGCAGATGAATGACGTGTCTCCGCCGACGGCGCCGACACCTGATTGGATGGATATGTGGAAGGTGTTAAATGATAATGTAAACTCCTTGCATAAAAGGTTGGATAAAGCTGATGCCTTGGGACAGTCGGGGTCTCAGCCCATGCCTGATCCTACAGCGCAGAGGCCGTCAGGGTCTCAGAAGCGCTCACTATCCAAAATTGTTGAAACAGATATCGACACGGATTCTGACTCCAGTGTCGATGACGATGATGCAAAATTGCAGCCTAAAATGGCTAAAGCCATCCGCTACATGATTATAGCAATGAAGGATGTATTGCACATATCAGAGGTAAACCCTGTCCCTGACAAGAGGGTTTATATGTATGGGGAGAAAAAGCAAGAGGTGACTTTTCCCCCTTCGCATGAGTTAAATGAGTTATGTGAAAAAGCGTGGGATTCCCCCGATAGGAAAGTGCTGATTTCCAAAAGGTTACTTATGGCGTACCCTTTCCCGCCAACGGACAGGATGCGCTGGGAATCCTCCCCTAGGGTAGATAAAGCTCTGACATGCTTATCTAAGAAGGTGGCCCTGCCGTCACAGGATACGGCCTCCCTAAAGGATCCTGCCGATAGGAAGCAGGAAAGTATCCTGAAGTCTGTTTATACACATTCAGGTACTCTACTGAGGCCGGCAATTGCGTCGGCCTGGATGTGTAGTGCTGTAGCAGCATGGACAGATAATCTGTCTGAGGAACTGGATACCTTAGACAAGGATACCATTACCATTTTACTGACCCTGGGGCATATAAAAGACGCTGTCCTATATATGAGGGATGCCCAGAGGGACATTTGCCTACTGGGCTCTAGAATAAATGCAATGTCAATTTCTGCCAGAAGGGTCCTGTGGACTCGGCAATGGACAGGTGATGCCGACTCCAAAAAGCACATGGAGGTTTTACCTTACAAGGGTGAGGAATTGTTTGGGGACGGTCTCTCGGACCTAGTTTCCACAGCTACGGCTGGGAAGTCAAATTTTTTGCCATATATTCCCTCACAGCCCAAGAAAGCACCGTATTACCAAATGCAGTCCTTTCGTTCACAAAGAAGCAAGAAAGTCAGAGGTGCATCCTTTCTTGCCAGAGGCAGGGGTAGAGGAAAGAAGCTGCACCATACAGCTAGTTCCCAGGAACAGAAGTCCTCCCCGGCTTCCACTAAATCCACCACATGACGCTGGGGCTCCACAGGTGGAGCCAGGAGCGGTGGGGACGCGTCTCCGAAATTTCAGCCACCAGTGGGTTTGCTCACAGGTGGATCCCTGGGCTATACAGATTGTGTCTCAGGGATACAAGCTGGAATTCGAAGTGATGTCCCCTTACCGTTACCTCAAATCGGCCCTGCCAGCTTCCCCCATGGAAAGGGAAGTAGTGTTAGCGGCAATTCACAAGTTATATCTCCAGCAGGTGGTGGTAAAGGTTCCCCTCCTTCAACAGGGAAGGGGATACTATTCCACAATGTTTGTGGTACCGAAACCGGACGGTTCGGTCAGACCCATATTGAATTTAAAGTCCCTGAACATTTATCTGAAAAGATTCACGTTCAAAATGGAATCGCTCAGAGCGGTCATTGCAAGCCTGGAAGAGGGGGATTTTATGGTGTCTCTGGACATCAAGGATGCTTACTTGCATGTCCCCATTTATCCACCTCATCAGGAGTACCTCAGATTTGTGGTACAGGACTGTCATTACCAATTCCAGACGTTGCCGTTTGGGCTCTCCACGGCACCGAGAATATTTACCAAGGTAATGGCAGAAATGATGGTGATCATGAGAAAGCAAGGAGTAACAGTTATCCCATACTTGGACGATCTCCTCATAAAGCCGAGGTCCAGAGAGCAGTTGCTGATCAGCGTAGCACACTCTCAGGAAGTGTTGCAGCAGCATGGCTGGATTCTGAATATCCCAAAGTCGCAGCTGATTCCTACGACGCGTCTGCCCTTTCTGGGCATGATTCTGGACACAGACCAGAAGAAGGTGTTTCTCCCGACGGAGAAGGCTCAGGAGCTCGTGACTCTAGTCAGAGATCTCTTAAAACCGAAACAGGTGTCGGTGCATCACTGCACGCGAGTCCTGGGAAAGATGGTGGCATCGTACGAAGCCATTCCCTTCGGCAGGTTCCATGCGAGGATCTTTCAGTGGGATCTGTTGGACAAGTGGTCCGGATCGCATCTTCAGATGCATCGGCTGATCACCCTGTCCCCCAGGGCCAGGGTGTCTCTTCTGTGGTGGCTGCAGAGTGCTCACCTTCTCGAGGGCCGCAGGTTCGGCATACAGGACTGGGTCCTGGTGACCACGGATGCGAGCCTCCGAGGATGGGGGGCAGTCACTCACGGAAGAAACTTCCAAGGATTGTGGTCAAGTCAGGAGGCTTGTCTGCACATAAATATCCTGGAACTAAGGGCCATATACAACGCCCCAAGTCAAGCGGAGCCTCTGCTTCGAAGCCAACCGGTGCTGATTCAGTCAGACAACATCACCGCAGTGGCTCATGTAAACCGCCAGGGCGGCACAAGAAGCAGGGTGGCGATGGCGGAAGCCACCAGGATTCTTCGTTGGGCGGAGAATCACGTGCAAGCACTGTCAGCAGTGTTCATTCCGGGAGTGGACAACTGGGAAGCAGACTTCCTCAGCAGGCACGACCTCCACCCGGGAGAGTGGGAACTTCATCACGAAGTCTTCACACAGATTACAAATCGATGGGAACTGCCACAGGTGGACATGATGGCATCCCGTATCAACAAAAAGCCACAAAGGTATTGCGCCAGGTCAAGAGACCCTCAGGCGATAGCTGTGGACGCACTAGTAACACTGTGGGTGTTCCAGTCGGTCTATGTGTTTCCTCCTCTTCCTCTCATACCCAAGGTGCTGAGAATCGTAAGAAAAAGAGGAGTGAGAACTAATACTCATTGTTCCGGATTGGCCAAGAAGGACTTGGTACCCGGAACTGCAAGAAATGCTCACAGAGGACCCATGGCCTCTGCCTCTCAGACAGGACCTGTTGCAACAGGGGCCCTGTCTGTTCCAAGACTTACCGCGGCTGCGTTTGACGGCATGGCGGTTGAACGCAGGATCCTAGCAGAAAAAGGCATTCCGGATGAAGTTATTCCTACGCTGATAAAGGCTAGGAAGGACGTGACAGCAAAACACTATCACCGTATATGGCGAAAATATCTGGCCTGGTGTGAGGCCAGGAAGGCCCCTACAGAGGAATTCCAGCTGGGCCGGTTCCTGCACTTCCTACAGTCTGGAGTGACTATGGGCTTGAAGTTGGGGTCCATAAAGGTCCAGATTTCGGCCCTATTGGCGGCTTTGTCATGTAAAAGCCCCTATCTGATTTTCCATATGGACAGGGCAGAATTACGGACTCGTCCGCAATTTCTGCCGAAGGTGGTGTCATCTTTTCATTTGAACCAACCTATTGTGGTGCCTGCGGCTACTTGTGACTTGGAGGATTCCAAGTTGCTTGATGTAGTCGGGGCTTTGAAGATCTATGTAGCCAGGACGGCTGGAGTCAGGAAGACTGACTCGCTGTTTATCCTGTATGCATCCAACAAGCTGGGTGCTACTGCTTCAAAGTAAACCATTGCTCGCTGGATCTGTAACACGATTCAGCAGGCTCATTCTGTGGCTGGATTGCCGCATCCAAAATCAGTGAAAGCCCATTCCACAAGGAAAGTGGGCTCTTCTTGGGCGGCTGCCCGAGGGGTCTCGGCATTACAGCTTTGCCGAGCAGCTACTTGGTCGGGTTCAAACACATTTGCTAAGTTCTACAAGTTTGATACCCTGGCTGAGGAGGACCTTGTGTTTGCCCATTCGGTGCTGCAGAGTCATCCGCACTCTCCCGCCCGTTTGGGAGCTTTGGTATAATCCCCATGGTCCTTACGGAGTCCCCAGCATCCACTAGGACGTTAGAGAAAATAAGATTTTACTCACCGGTAAATCTATTTCTCGTAGTCCGTAGTGGATGCTGGGCGCCCGTCCCAAGTGCGGACTTTCTGCAATACGTGTATATAGTTATTGCTTAATAAAGGGTTATGTTATGGTGGCATCCATTGTTTGATGCTCTGTTGTTGTTCATACTGTTGACTGGGTAAGTTTATCACAAGTTATACGGTGTGATTGGTGTGGCTGGTATGAGTCTTACCCTGGATTCCAAAATCCTTTCCTTGTAATGTCAGCTCTTCCGGGCACAGTTTCCTTAACTGAGGTCTGGAGGAGGGGCATAGAGGGAGGAGCCAGTGCACACCAGTAGTACTAAATCTTTCTTAGAGTGCCCAGTCTCCTGCGGAGCCCGTCTATTCCCCATGGTCCTTACGGAGTCCCCAGCATCCACTACGGACTACGAGAAATAGATTTACCGGTGAGTAAAATCTTATTTTCTTCTCTAGACGACATTAGAAGAATAATACAATTGAGTTGCCTAAAAAGGTACTAATATGTTGTGAAACAAGTTAGATAATTCAGTCCCAAAATGAATGACATTATTGTTGTGCCATGTTTGTGTGTGTTAAAAATGAGTAATCAGATTCTTACACATGATGCAGAAACAAAGAAATTGTAAATATTTGAATCAACAAAAATAATGTGTATAATAATGAATATATGTTGAAAACTGTGTATTGACTTACATATCACCAAGTTTACTCCAGCAAACATAACTAAATAAATTATTTTGGATGATACTAAGTTTGTGTCCCTTAAATACAATGGAGCATCACACATAGGGACACATGTATTCCTCAAGGCTAACATATTATATGTGGAGAAGTGTTACATTAGGACGTTACACACAGTCATAAAGTAAAATACTAAATAAATTACTATGTGGATTATGTGTGCTTTTAATAAATTATCAGTACAAGTTTATTAACACTTATCCAGACTTCATGCATGCCACTCATAATCTGTTGTTTAGAGATTTTAAATAAACACAATACACATGCTACATTTGTTTTGCATAAAGTGAGGGTATGTTTGTATGTCTCAAGGAGACAGACACATTCTGAGTAATGGTTTTTAAATGAAAAATGGGGCAACATATATTTATGCTTACACAAAAAATGAAAGAAGCAAACAAAACTTACCTTAAAAAAAAGTATTTATCAGGTCTTGCCTAACCTGCCTCCCTACATCTGTACTCCAAGTATCACCAGATGTCTCTAATTCCTCTGCTTGCTGGCTGCTTTCTTCATCCTCCTCCTCCTCATCAACATGTGGCAGATGTTGTTGCAAACACATGTTATAAAGAAAGCAGCAGCAGAACACAATTTGAGTCACCTTTAAGGGACTATACAACAAAAGGCCACCAGACTTATCCAGACACCGAAACCTAGATTTCAGCACACCAAAACATCTTTCTATCACATTCCGCGTGGACTTATGTGCATGATTGTAATTGTGTTCAGCAGGGGTATCAGGTCGGGACAATGGAGTTAGAAGCCAAGAGAAACAGCCATATCCTCCATCACCTGGAAGACTGATATAAGAACGTGTTTCATGTTAAGATACAGCAACACATAAGTAACAAACTGTATTTGGCCAAAGTATACACAGGCCGAAACATATCAAATTACATACCCAGCAGCCATCCATCTGGCATTTGTCCGTCCTCAAGCTTATCAAAGAGGGATGACTGACTGAGTATGAAGGAGTCATGGCAGCCCCCAGGGTAACCAGCAATAACACTCATTGGCCCTCATTCCGAGTTGTTCGCTCGCAAGCTGCTTTTAGCAGCATTGCACACGCTAAGCCGCCGCCTACTGGGAGTGAATCTTAGCTTAGCAAAATTGCGAATGAAAGATTCTCAAAATTGCGAATAGAAATTTCTAAGCAGTTTCTGAGTAGCTCGACACTGCGATCAGTTTAGTCAGTTTCGTTCCTGGTTTGACTTCACAAACACACCCAGCGTTCGCCCAGACACTCCCCCGTTTCTCCAGCCACTCCCGCGTTTTTCCCAGAAACGGTAGCGTTTTTTCACACACTTCCATAAAACGGCCAGTTTCCGCCCAGAAACACCCACTTCCTGTCAATCACACAACGATCACCAGAACGAAGAAAAAACCTTGTAATGCCGTGAGTAAAATACCAAACTTCTTAGCAAATTTACTTGGCGCAGTCGCAGTGCGAACATTGCGCATGTGCAATTAGCGGAAAATCGCTGCGATGCGAAGAAAATTACCGAGCGAACAACTCGGAATGAGGGCCATTATTTTGAGTTTTGCATCACAAACCACCTGCACATTTGTGGAGTGCTCTAGATGACGATTAGTATAGATGTGCTGCCTGCCCCTAGGTGGTCTCAGCTGAATGTGTGTGCAATCAATGGCTCCCAGCACATTGGGCATGCCAGCAAGCTCATAGAAATCTACCCTGACGGCATGCCACTGAGACTCCTGGGTAGGGAAGCAGATTGAGGCATCGATGTGGGGCTGCAAAACAGCCAACACCTGTGTGTATATTTGATAGAAAATAAAACATGAGATTTTAGGACAGAACTGGCCACTGAGAGTAATTAAAAACAACCAAAAACAGAGCAGGTAGTTAGGTATACATCACGTGTTAATATTCTTGAAAATGAGGGCTGTGAGATTCCTATGACATCCCCAGACACAGCCTGAAAGCTCCCAGTAACCATAAAGTGCAACACAGCCAGGAGTTTGTGCAGGCCTGAGACAGAGCGAGAGCGTGCTGTCTCAGGGTCTAGGCCCAGTTTGACAAGGTCATACAGACGGAAAATGTTAGTACGATTTAGACGGAACATCTGTATGACCCTATCATCGGACAATGCGTTCAAGTTTAAACGCCCCCTAAAAAAACGAGGCCTGCGCAGCCTCCGCGGAACCTGTAGAACCTGCTGACCATGTTCAGTTTCTTGGCCCTGGTTACTTGCAGGCTGATGTCTGAGTCTGAGGAATCCCACAGCACACAAAAGATCACTGGCCCACAGTCCTGCTGCCATTTTTGAGTGTAGGTTGATTGAAATGGGCCTAAGATCCTTTTATAGATATCCTAATTCAGGTGTGAATGATTTGCAAGTGGCAACACATGTAAACACGCCTGAAAAAAGCAGGTCTATTTTTTTGCCGCTTTTTTTAACGAATCGCAAAAAAATACGGCCGCAATTGAGCACTCAGAGACTAACACCCAAATACGAATGAATAGTGAATACCCGTGTTGTATGAAATAACAGCCGCGTTTGACCGATGGTCTATTCATTCGTATTTCTGAACTGTGCCGTTAAAACCATTACGAATAGCCCAAACACTGGGGTATATTTACTAAAATTCGTAATTTCCCGGCTGAGGTCAAAGTTCAATCATGAATGAGATCGAAAGTGTAAAGTTGCAACTTTTTGAATTAATTACGACTAATTTACTAAGCTGTCATATTCTGCATTTTCGGATTTACCGATGTCGATGTCATTCGGGTTTTTTGGCAGTGTTTTACGTGAGTGACTTGTAAAACACTGCCGACGTTAATACAATGAATCTCGGCCGAATCTGAGAGATCCGTACTGGGCTTCATTGTGCACCTTTTAAAAAATTGTAATCAGTGTTAAAATAAAAAAAAAAATTGCGTGGGGTCCCCCCTCCTAAGCCAAACCAGCCTCGGGCTCTTTGAGCCGGTCCTGGTTGAAAAAATATAGGGAAAAAAATGTCAGGGGTTCCCCCATATTTGAGCAACCAGCACCGGGCTCTGCACCTGGTCCTGGTTCCAAAAATACGGGGGACAAAAAGCGTAGGGGTCCCCCGTATTTCTGAAACCAGCACCGGGCTCCACTAGCCAGATACACAATGCCACAGCCGGGGGACACGTTTATCTAGGTCCCTGCGGCCCTGGCATTACATAACCAACTAGTCACCCCTGGCCGGGGTACCCTGGAGGAGTGGGGACCCCTTCAATCAAGGGGTCCCCCCCCTCCAGCCACCCAAGGGCCAGGGGTGAAGCCCGAGGCTATCCCCCCCATCCAAGGGCTGCAGATGGGAGGCTGATAGCCTTTTTGTCAAAAAATGAATATTGTTTTTAGTAGCAGTACTACAAGTCCCAGCAAGCCTCCCCCGCAAGCTGGTACTTGGAGAACCACAAGTACCAGCATGCGGTGGAAAACCGGGCCCGCTGGTACCTGTAGTACTACTACTAAAAAAATACCCCAATAAAAACATAAGACACACACCTTGAAAGTAAAACTTTAATACATACATCCACACCTCCATATACACATACTTACCTATGTTCACACGAGGGTCAGTCCTCTTCTCCATGTAGAATCCATGGTGTACCTGTTGAAAAAATTATACTCACAAAATCCAGTGTAGATGGCTCCTCTTCTTTCCGATTTGTAATCCAGGTACTTTGCAAAATAACAAAACGAACACCCGACCTCGCACTGAAAGGGGCCCCATGTTTTCACATGGGACCCCTTTCCCCGAATGCCAGGAACCCCCTCTGACTTATGTCTAAGACAGTTCCATCAGCCAATCAGGGAATGCCACGTTGTGGCATCCTCCTGATTGGCTGTGTGCTCCTGTACTGTATGACAGGCAGCACATGGCAGTGTTACAATGTAGCGCCTATGCGCTCCATTGTAACCAATGGTGGGAACTTTGTGGTCAGCGGTTGACCAAAAGTAACCTCACCGCTGACCACAAAGTTCCCACCATTGGTTATAATGGAGCGCATAAGCGCTACATTGTAACATTGCCGTGTGCTGCCTGTCATACACTACAGGAGCACACAGCCAATCAGGAGGGTGCCACAATGTGGCGCTCCCTGATTGGCTGATGGAATCGTCTTAGACATAAGTCAGAGGGAGTTCCTGGCATTCGAGGAAAGGGGTCCCATGTGAAAACATGGGGCCCCTTTCAGTGCGAGGTCGGGTGTCCGTTTTGTTATTTTGCAAAGTACCTGGATTACAAATGGATTAAAAGAGGAGCCATCTACACTGTATTTTGTGAGTATAATATTTTCAACAGGTACACCATGGATTCTACATGGAGAAGAGGACCGACCCTCGTGTGAACATAGGTAAGTATGTGTATATGGAGGTGTGGATGTATGTATTAAAGTTTTACTTTCAAGGTGTGTCTTATGTTTTTATTGGGGTATTTTTTTAGTAGTAGTACTACAGGTACCAGCGGGCCCGGTTTTCCACCGCATGCTAGTACTTGTGGTTCTCCAAGTACCAGCTTGCGGGGGAGGCTTGCTGGGACTTGTAGTACTGCTACTAAAAACAATATTAATTTTTTGACAAAAAGGCTATCAGCCTCCCATCCGCAGCCCTTGGATGGGGGGGACAGCCTCGGGCTTCACCCCTGGCCCTTGGGTGGCTGGAGGGGGGGACCCCTTGATTGAAGGGGTCCCCACTCCTCCAGGGTACCCCGGCCAGGGGTGACTAGTTGGTTATGTAATGCCAGGGCCGCAGGTACCTAGATAAAAGTGTCCCCCGGCTGTGGCATTATGTATCTGGCTAGTGGAGCCCGGTGCTGGTTTCAGAAATACGGGGGACCCCTACGCTTTTTGTCCCCCGTATTTTTGGAACCAGGACCAGGCGCAGAGCCCGGTGCTGGTTGTTTAAATATGGGGGAATCCCTATAATTTTTTTCCCCATATTTTATCAACCAGGGCCGGCTCAAAGAGCCCGAGGCTGGTTTGGCTTAGGAGGGGGGACCCCACGCATTTTTTTTTTTTTAAATAACACTTTCCCACCTCTTCCCACTGAAAAACATGCACGGATCTCATGGATCCGTGCATGCCTATCCAAACACGGGAAAAAAAAGCAGGTCTGTTTTTTTTTAGCACTTTTCCACGAATTGTATTTCAGCACGGCAGTGTTTGGCTATTGTCGGCAGTGTTTGTGATTTGCACTTTTTAGTAAATTACCGATTTCTACCAAATTGCAGGCGTATTTGACCGATGGTGTATTGATTCGTAATTTTTTCCTAGGACTTCCAAAATATTACGAATGCCCTCATCACTGCCGTGAATTGAGTTTAGTAAATTCCAGAGATGACACTTTGAAGAAAAAACATCATCTCGGTCAAAATCGGGACCTTAGTAAACTGCCGAGGTTTGTGCTTAGTGAATTCCCGTGTTGGGACTTAGAAAAAAAAAACACAAATTGGTCAAACTCGGATTGTTAGTAAATATAGGCCCAAGTATTGATTATCGGGCCTTGAATAAAATCTCTATTAAAAACACTTACCCTTTGCCGTTAATTTCGGTACTGTTTGATCAGCTCCGAACTGCGGTTATTTTTTTCCAAAATTGATCTTAGAGGGGCTTACAACCTCATCCGAATAAGATGTGGGGAGGAGTGGAAGACGGCTTTCAGTACACAATCTGGACATTACGAATATCTTGTAATGCCATTCGGTCTGTCTAATGCTCCTGCTGTGTTTCAGGATCTTATTAACGATGTCCTCCACGACTTTCTAGGGAAGTTCGTGGTTGTTTATTTAAACGACATTTTGATTTATTCTGATTCTTCCGAACAGCATGTGGTCCATGTGCTTCAGAGGTTACGGGAGAATCACTTGTATGCCAAATTGTAGAAATGCGATTTCCACATCACGGAGGTGTACTTTTTAGGGTATATTATTTCTCCTAAGGGGTTTTACATGGAACCAAAGAAACTCCAGGCAATCCTAAGCTGGACGCAACCCACTAACTTAAAGGCTATCCAGCGATTTTTAGGTTTTGCGAATTATTATAGGCGTTTTATTCATGCCTTTTCAGATTTAGTTGCTCCTATTGTGGCGTTGACTAAGAAAGGAGCTGATCCTTCCAATTGGTCGCCTCAAGCCAAGTCTGCCTTCCAGGCCCTAAAACAGGCCTTTGTTTCAGCTCCAGTACTCAGACACCCTAACCCAGATCTTCCCTTTATTGTCGAGGTGGATGCCTCAGAGGTTGGAGTGGGAGCCATCCTTTCGCAGGAAGACCCAGAGTCTCTGGAGTTACACCCTTGTGCCTTCATGTCCAGGAAATTCTCCTCCGCAGAATCCAACTATGATGTTGGTAATTGAGAGTTGCTGGCAGGTAAATGGGCTTTCGAGGAGTGGAGGCACTGGCTTGAAGGAGCGAAGCATACAATTACTGTGTTCACTGACCACAAGAATCTACAGTACATTGAATCAGCAAAGCGACTAAATGCTTGGCAGGCACGTTGGTCGCTGTTTTTTACGCGATTCAAGTTCATCATCACCTTCAGGCCCGGTTCTAAGAATACCAAAGCCGATGCCCTGTCACGTTGTTTTCTTCCTGCTCACAATAACCACTCTTCCGCTGCTCCCATTGTCCCATCATCCGTCATCTGGGCCGGCCTCACACAGGATTTATTCACACAGCTAGTCCAGCTTCAGCAGCAGGCTCCCAGTGATACTCCTGCTGATCGTCTCTTTGTCCCTGAGTTCTTGAGAGGCACTGTATTTGCTGAGTTTCATGATAGTAAGGTTTCTGGTCATCCGGGTATTGCTAAAACCTTGGAGTTAATCTCTCGCTCGGTGTGGTGGACTAATCTTTCCAAGGATGTAAGGGAATTTGTCCTTTCCTGTCAGGTTTGTGCTCAGCACAAGATATCCCGATCTCTGCTGGTCGGGCAACTCATGCCTCTTGCAATTCCACTCAGGCCATGGTCACACATTTCCATGGATTTTGTGGTGGATCTTCCTCTTTCATCCGGATTCCGGGTAATTTGGGTAGTAGTGGACCATTTTAGAAAAATGGCCCACTTCATTGCTCTTCCCCGATTACCCTCCGCTCAAGTTTTGGCAGTTCTGTTTCTCCGCCATGTCTTCAGGCTTCATGGTTTACCCGTGGATATAGTCTCAGACCGGGGACCACAATTCATTGCCCGTTTTTGGAAACGTTTTTGTGCCTCATTAAATATGAAACTCTCTTTAACGTCTGGATACCATCCACAGTCTAACGGACAGACTGAACGTGTTAATCAGTCACTAAAACAATATTTACGTCTTTATTCTGCCAAACTTCAGAACGATTGGTCAGATTTTCTTCCTCTGGCCGAGTTTACCTATAATAACTCTTGCCATTCTTCCACCAAGGAGTCTCTATTCTTTTCGGTCCTGGGCTTTCATCCTAGAGCCAATTCCTTTACTCCTCATTGTCCAGCTTCTTCGTTGACCTTAACTTCCTGTCTCAGACTTATTTGGAGAAAGGTACACCTTGCCCTTAAGAAGGCTGCTTTCCGAGAGAAAGTTTTTTCTGATAGGTCCCGACGCCCGTGCACATTTAAGGTGGGGGAAAAGGTGTGGTTGTCAACCCGCAACATCAAGCTCCTACAACCCTCGGCTAGATTGGGACCCAGATTTATTGGACCATTTCTTATTGTCAAGAAAGTCAATCCAGTGGCTTTTCGGCTACGGTTGCCTAAATCACTTAAAATCGGCAACACTTTCCACTGTTCTCTTTTTAAGCCATACATTTTTTCCAAGAGATTTCCTCGGAAGACTTTCCAGGGTAGACCTCCGGTGGTTGTTCAGGGTCAACAAGAGTTCCTTGTGGAGAAAGTCTTAGATTCTAAGTTTTCTCGTGGTCGGCTCTATTTTTTGGTTCAGTGGAAAGGGTATGGCCCGGAGGAAAGGTCTTGGGTCCTGGACAAGGATTACTTAAGAGGTCGTTCTTTCAGGAATTTCCTCAGAAACCCGGATTTACTGTTAGGCGCGGCGGCTCTCACCGAGTACCAGTCTCGGCCGCCGCGCCTCCCTGTTTCCCCGCACAGCACCTAGCAACGCCAAGATGCCGTGCGCGCTGAGCCGCCGGCGCCTAGCAATGCCAGGATGCCGGGCGCGCTGAGCCACAGGTCCCTGGCAACGCTAGGACGCCATGTGCGCCGAGCCACCGGGTCCATGGCAACAGGGATGCCACAGGCGGACCGCGTTCCCCGTTGTCTTGTAAATCAAGTACACCTGTTAACTCTGAGTGACATCACTAATTAGGTTATCTATAGCCATTGGAGGGCTCCCTGTTATATTCTGTCTCTGTGCATTACACAGGCGCCGGTGATAGCTTCCTGTGATCTGTTCCTGCTCTGGAGAAAATTCCCTGTCCGGTGTTTTGTATCCAGTCATCTTGTCCCGGTGGTCCTGACTCCTGGTGTCGAAAGCTAATCCTTGTACTTCTCCCTGCCTTCCTGCCGGTCATCTCCTGCATTAGAGATCCGAAGATTCCGGTTCGCTTACGGTTGTTCCCGGTGTTGTGAGTAGCGGCCTTCAGCCGCACCTTGCGGCCTGGGCCGTAGAATTCTGTTTATTCTCGTTCCTTTTGGTGTTTTTGCGGAGGTGTTCCACCATAGCTGTCCTTCCTGGTATACGGCGGTGCTGTGTAGGGTTTGGATAGCGTACCTTGGTTTTCTTTCCCTTTGGCTGCCGTGCCACACATACTTTAGTTTGTTGTTCTGAAGTAGCCCCCTAGCTCAGTTTTTCTGTTTAGTTAGAGGTCCCCTTGTTATCATCCCCCGTCTCCGTTTACGCCTTGTCCCATACTAAGACCGGGGGGCACCGGAGTTGGGCAGACCAAATCCGCCCTTCAAACGCGGCTGCCGTGAGCCCAAGATCACATAGTCTCGCAGGCGTAGACGGACCACGCGGGTGAAACAACGGAGTTAGGTTGCTAGGGGTTATTGTTTATACCAAGTCATCATTTCAGCGTCACGTTCTTGTGCTCGGGACTTACCACTCCATATCATTCGTTCGGAGCACAAAGAACGTAACACACAGCCTTAAAACGGTTTCTCTCCATTTTAAGCACCAAGTTACCTCAGCCAGTATAAAAAAAGCGGGAAGACTGCGTATCATTGAAGGGGCCGGGCTCCACTATAAGAGGATCCAGCAGCTCACCGGTGCCATTTTTCCTCTGCATTGGACACAGACGCTGACAAGACAGGGACGCGCAGCTCCTCCAGTGTGACTCCAGATTACCTCAGCGGTACCAGGTGGTCATAGCAGGGGGGGAGCGACTATTGGTGTACTAAATCCCCTAGCAGGGTACTTAGACTGCGACCCGGCAAAGCTTGGCATTAGCGATAACGGCGTGGTGGGGGCTCGCTCCAAACAACTATGTGGGTTAATTGTGCTTAACCTTTACTGTGTGTGTGTACTGTCACATTACATTATGTCAGGCAGAGAGTGTGTATCTTGTACCGAAGAGTGTTCATCTTCACCAGGGGGCTCACTACTGGGTACTCAGGATTCACAGGCTTGCGGGGCTGAACCGGAATGGGTTCATTCTCTTAAAGAAATGATCACAACTCTTTCTACAAAATTGTCTCGCAATGAGAAAGAAGACCGTGGATGACTTTATGAACAGAGACTCAGTCCCCAAAACAGTGTCTCAGTCCCCTCCCATTTGTCTGCAAAAACGATCTCTGGCCCATATCCTGTAGTCTGACGCTAACGCTGACAAGTCAGACATGGAGGAGGGAGAGGTGGACTCCGGAAAGAGGGGGGATTGGAAGCAGCTCTGTCACAGGGAATAGAGGCTCTTACAGAGGCTATCAGAGATGTTCTGCATATTCCTGTTAAGGTGTCAGAGGAGTGTGAGGAATCTTATTTTAATGTAAAAAAGAAGTCCTCAGTCACTTTTCATGTGACAAAGGAATTGAATGCCCTGTTCAAAGAACCATGGGTTAATCCTGATAAGAAGTTTCAGATCCCTAAAAGGTTGGTCTCATCTTTTCCTTTTCCTCTGGTGGATAGGAAAAAATGGGAAAATCTACCGATAGTGGACGCATCAGTCTCTTGGCTGTCACGTAAAATTGTATTGCCTGTTCCTGGTGCAGCCTCCCTGAAAGACACGGCTGATCGTAAAATTAAGACTGCACTCAAATCATTGTACACATTTGCTGGGGTGGCCCAAAGACCCACTATTGCATCTGTGGGGATCACTAAAGCCATTGCTAAATGGTCAGGTAACCTAATTGAGGGGTTAGATTCCTTATCTAGGGGGGATGTTGTCTTACTCCTGCAGCATATACAGGACTCTATGGTGGAAGCCATAAAGGAAATAGGCTTGCTTAACGCACGCACCACCCCGATGGCAGTGTCAGCATGCAGGAGCTTGTGGCTATGCCAGTAGACTGCTGACACGGATACCAGGAAAGGTGTGGAAGTCCTACCATTCACAGGAGAGGCCTTGTTCGAAGATGATTAGACAAATGGATCTCCACAGCTACTGCGGGTAAGTTTACGTATCTTCCTTCTGTCACGATCCGGGTAATTTCTCGTCAATACTTACCTTCTAAATGCCTCCTGAGACTGTCCCAGTGTTCCAAGCCCGGATTCCATCTGTGCTGTCTGCGTGCAGCACGCTGCATCCCATTGTCTCAGGTCTCCTCACTGTGATTCTGGCAGCATCAGGGTTAAGTTTCACATGCAGGTTACAAACAGACTTTCCCTCCAAAAGCTAACATGGGTGCTGCCATGTTTTCCTAATCACGTTACCTTTCAGCCTATCAGCTGCACTCTGCTCTCAGCCTGATTACCCAGCAGCTGTACTCTGGTCTCTGGTTAATTGCCCAGCCAATACCTGCTTCCCAGCAGGTATAAATTATCCTGTTCCTGGGCTGGGAAGTTGTCAGTGCTTCAATGGTCATCCCAGTGATAGCAGTCTCTCCTGTTTGTGTTGATTGCCGTCTGCAAAACTCCACTAGAGATTGGCACCAATTCCTATCCTCACGGTGCAGCCTGACTCCGCAGTATCCTAATATTGCACCCTGCATTTGAACAGATTACTTGCACACCGGCTCTCAGCATTCCAGCTTCCAGCGGTGCCGTGTCTCAGTATTAGTAATCTGCGCACTCAAGCATCTCCAACATATTCTTCGCTCTCAAGCTACATTAGTGCGCTCCTGCACTAACCACTTAGCTCTCCTGTTAGACCAGTCCCATCTGGTAACACCCGGCAGTTTACAGTCACCAGCTTCCACTTTCCATCTGCTACCTAATGCATAGGTGTCGGTAAGGACATACCATCTCCAAGTCCTTAAAGACTGTTCCTACGTTATACCACACCTAAAGACTGCCTGTATGCACTCCTGAGAACTGTGACTTATATTCAGTGATCATATTGCCAACTGTCGACATATACGTGTGAGCTGAGTTTCAATAAACCTTTTAAACTTATCCTCTGTTGTCGTGGTCACGCCTTCGGGCTTGGTGCTGCAGGTCCACACATATGTCTAGGGGTCCTATCTCACCACCCAAGTTTACATACACCTCAGCCCCTACAACTGAGGCTTCCCACAGCCGACACCAACCCTCAGTTGTGACACCTTCCGCAGACCACCCAACCAAGAAGACTTCTTCAGCTTCTAGGTTACAGTCCTTTCGGATGGCCAAGTTCAAGGGCAAATCCAGAGGTGCTTCTACATCCTCCAGCTGCGCAAGCGGTAAACCACGCAAACCAGCAACACAGGTGCTCAGGAACAGAGCTCAAGCTCTGCTTCCTCAAAGACTTCAGCATGACGGTGGACTGCAATGCCTGGAAGGCTGCCAGGTGGGAGCACGCCTACAATTCTTCAGTCAGAACTGGTCAAATTCATGCCAGGATCCCTGGGTCATAAATCTTATTTCCCAGGGCTACAGACTGGAGATCCAAGAGCTCCCACCTCACAGATTCTTCAAATCAGGCTTGCCAGTTTCACAAGAGGCAAGTATAACATGCCATCCAAAAACTGGTACAGACTCATGTCATTGTTCCAGTTCCACCTCATCAGCTAAACAAACAACTTGTTTGTAGTACCGAAACCGGATGGTTCGTTAAGACCAATTTTGAACCTCAAGTCGAGGGTGTTCACCAAGGTGATGGCAGAGATGATGTTTCTACTCCACAAACAGGGAGTGAACATAATTCCGTACCTGCACGATCTCCTGATAAAAGCACCATCCAGGGAACGGTTGCTGGACAGCATTGCTCTCTCAACCAAACTTCTCCAGGATCATGGGTGAATTGTGAACCTTCCGAAATCTCACCTAGAGCCAACACGGAGGCTCCCATTCCTGGGAATGATTCTGGATACGGAGTCGCAGAAGGTGTTCCTTCCGTTGGAAAAGGCATTAGTAATCCAGTTGATGGTTCGGGATGTCGTGAAGCCAACCCAGATATCGGTGCATCTATGCATTCGCCTTCTGGGGAAAAGGTGGCCTTTTACGAGGCTCTTCAATACGGAAGGTTTAATGCAAGACCCTTCCAGCTCGATCTGTTTGACAAATGGTCCGGATCGCATCTTTACATGCACCAGAGGATCCGTCTGTCGCCAAAAGCCAGGATCTCCATTCTGTGGTGCCTACAGACTTCTCACCTCGTCGAGGGTCGGAGGTTAGGAATTCAGAACTGGATTCTGCTAACCACAGACGCAAGCCTCAGGTTGGGGAGCAGTCACTCAGGGGGTGCAGTTTCAAGGAAGATGGTCCAGTTAGGAAGTCGTCCTTCCAATCAACATTCTGGAACTCAAGGCCATATACAACGCCCTTCTGCAAGCCTCACATCTTCTTCAAGATCGGACCATTTATGTCCAGTCGGACAATGCGATGGCAGTAACGTACATAAACCGACAGGGCAGAACTAAAAGCAGAGCAGCAATGTCAGAGGTGTCAAGAATTCTCCTCTGGGCAGAAAAAAATGCTGTGGCGTTGTCAGTGGTCTTCATTCCGGGAGTAGACAACTGGGAAGCAGACTTCCTCAGCAGACATGACCTGCATCCAGGGGAGTGGGGCCTTCACACGTAAGTGTTCAGGTGCTTGACAAGTCGATGGGGATATCCACAGGTCGACATGATGGCCTCTCGTCTCAACAAGAAGCTCAGGCGGTATTGTTCCAGGTCAAGAGACCCATAGGCGGGGGCTGTAGACGCCCTGACGACTCCATGGGTCTATCAGATGGTGTACGTGTTTCCTCCACTTCCTCTGATCCCAAGAATTCTAAAGAGAATAAAAAGGGAAAAGGTTCAAGTAATTCTAATTGCTCCGGACTGGCCAAGAAGGGCTTGGTATGTGGACCTTCTGGAGATGCTCCTCGAAGATCCGTAGCCTCTACCGCTGCGCGAGGATCTTCTGCAACGGGCCCCGTTCATCTATCAGGGCTTACCGCAGCTACGTTTGATGGCATGGAAGTTGAACGGCTGATTCTAGCCATGAGAGGTATCCCTAACAAGGTTATCCCGACTATGATCCAAGCCAGGAAGGGGGTAACGTCTAAGCATTACTATCGTATTTGGAAGAAATACATGTCTTGGTGTGAGAGCAGAAATTTTTCTGCGGTGGAATTCCATCTAGGACGTTTCCTGCTTTTTCTACAAGCAGGCAGTGTCGGACTGGGGCATGTAGGGCCCACCGAGGGGATGCAGTGGTAAGGGCCCATATTAGGGGTGTGGTCCGTCTGCAGATGGAGTGTGGCCTGCCACCTCATTGGTTTGACAAACCATTAGAGAGTGCAATATCTGGGCCAATATTTTACAGTAAATTCAGCTGCTGCATGCATGATAATGTACCAGATTAATAAGAGATTAATAACAGCAATGCACTGTATAAAATACACCATAGTCCAGTATAAGGTAACATACGTATAATGTATCATTCAAGTGCACAGTCTGGAACCTGATCCTTAGAGCAGAAGGTGGGCTCCCAGGCAGTAGGGCCCATCGGTGGTTTCCCCTGTACCCCTGTGGGCTAGTCCAAGCCTGCAAGCAGAAGTGGATGTGGGCCTACGTCTGGGCTCCATAAAAGTCCAGATTTCAGCCTTGTCCATTTTCTTTCAGAAACAGTTGGCTTCTATCCTGGAGGTCAAGATGTTCTTGGAAGGTGTTCTGCACATCCATCCTCCCTTTGTGCCTCCCATGGCACGTTGGGATCTAGATGTGGTGCTGCATTTCCTCCAATGGGACTGGTTTGAGCCGTTACAGGAGGTTGACGTAAAATATCTTACGTTGAAGACCGTCACACTGCTGGCCTTGGCTTCAGCAAGACGTGTGTCGGAGCTGGGGGCTTTGTCTCACAAAAGTCCCTATTTAATTTTCCATGAAGACAGAGCTGAACTCAGAACTCGTCAGCAATTTCTTCCTAAGCTGGTGTCTGTGTTTCATATCAACCAACCTATTGTGGTTCCGGTTGTCACCGACAACTCTGCTACTTCAAAGTCTTTGGATGTTGTGAGGGCTTTGAAGGTGTATGTGAAAAGAACAGAAAGACGGACTCGCTGTTTGTTCTTTATGATCCCAATAAGATTGGGTGTCCTGCTTGAAAGCAGACTATTGCACACTGGATCAGACTTACTATCCAACGTGCTTATTCCGTGGCAAGTTTGCCATGTCCAAAATCTGTATAGGCCCACTCTACTAGGTCGGTGGGTGCTTCCTGGGTGGCTGCCCTGGGTGTCTCGGCTTTACAGCTCTGCTGAGCAGCTACTTGGTCAGGTTCAAACACGTTTGCAAAGTTCTACAAGTTCAATACTTTGGCCTCTGAGGACCTTCAGTTTGGTCAATCAGTTCTGCAGGAACCTCAGCACTCTCCCATCCGGTTTGGGAGCTTTGATACATCCCCATGGTAGTAAATGGACCCCAGTATCCTCTAGGACGTAAGAGAAAATAGGATTTTAATTACCTACCGGTAAATCCTTTTTTCGTAGTCTGTAGAGTATACTGGGCGCACGCCCAGTACTTCATTTTTCCTGCACTGTACTTGGTTAAGTAATGTTGGTTCAGCCGCTGCTGTTCCCGTTCCAAGTTTGGTTAGCTCGGCTTTCCTCTTGTTGTGTGTGCTGGTTCGGAATCTCACGACCATCCTTATCTATCCTTCTCTCGAAGTATGTCTGTTTTCTTGGGCACAGTTTCCTACAAATTCTTAAAGTGCACATGGCTCCTAGTGGACCCGTCTATACCCCATGGTATTAAATGTATCCTCTACGGACTACGAGAAAAGGATTTACCGGTAGGTGATTAAAATCCTATTTTTGTCAGAACTCCGATCACACCTATTCAAGTCCTGATTCAAATTTTGTTTCAAAGTGGTTCCTAACAATTAATTCTTGCATTTTAGATAGATTAAAATATATTCGGGAAGTACAGGGACAGACTTGCGCTGTCTACCAGCCCTGGCTTGGTTGCGCACATGAAAATGGTCTGCTTGGCCTCATGGCACACCCCTGTCTCTCTACAGTATTTCAGGTAGCCGTGCAGAGTCCCGGGAGGCAGAGGTGCTGGGCCAGCCTCTTTGTGAGCCAGGCAGCAGAGCAGAGTGCTTGGCCAGCCCCAGTGTCTCTGCGTGGCTGGGGAGGCCCATTAGGCCATCGGGCAGCAGGGGCATAAAAAGCCAAGCTGGGCCACGATAAAGAGTGTGGTTTTAAAAAGGGGGCGAGATCACATCCGTTACTTTAAAAATATATAATAAAAAATAATGCATGCACTCCACACGGGGACCCTACCTTACTTACACTCTTGGCGCCACTGATGGGCAGTCCGGCCCTATGTAAGTATGAGCAGTAGTACAGATTCAACCATGTTTAAATCCTTTAAACATGTTCAAAATTAAATGGATACATTGCAAATTTGTAACAGATTTAGCTATACTGAACGAGAACTTAAGGGGCCTACATACGCTGCGATTCTGGCTATGGACGATTTTGACTTTGGGATTTCCCTTGAACTTCCCGGAGCCCAGAACCACCTATATTGACTATACCTATGGTGAGATTTTGGCTATGGACCATTTTGACTATACTAGAAATAGTTTGTTTAAATACTGGGCTATGATAACGTATATCGGTATTCCAGGCTTTTATCGGTCAGTACTGTACACACATACCGATATGCACTAGATTGTCAGCTTTCTAGTCAAAATTGAGCTGCCTACACAGTTTATTTGTTCCTGTGATAACAGGAGAGCACATCGGCATCACAAGCTGTATACACACAGTCTAATATGTACTATGGGGGTCATTCCGAGTTGTTCGCTCTGTATTTTTCTTCGCATCGCAGCGATTTTCCGCTAACTGCGCATGCGCAATGTTCGCACTGCGACTGCGCCAAGTAAATTTGCTATGCAGTTAGGTATTTTACTCACGGCATTACGAGGTTTTTTCTTCGTTCTGGTGATCGTAGTGTGATTGACAGGAAGTGGGTGTTTCTGGGCGAAAACAGGCCGTTTTATGGGAGGGTGTGAAAAAACGCTACCGTTTCTGGGGAAAACGCGTGAGTGGCTGGAGAAACGGAGGAGTGTCTGGGCGAACGCTGGGTGTGTTTATGACGTCAAACCAGGAACGACACTGACTGAACTGATCGCAGATGCCGAGTAAGTTTGAAGCTACTCAGAAACTGCTAAGAAGTGTCTATTCGCAATTTTGCTAATCTTTCGTTCGCAATTTTAATAAGCTAAGATTCACTCCCAGTAGGCGGCGGCTTAGCGTGTGCAAAGCTGCTAAAAGCAGCTTGCGAGCGAACAACTCTGAATGACCACCTATGTTTTCTACCAATATGGACTATATAGTTCATATCGCACTGTGTGTAGGCTCCTATAGTAATGTTTGCTGTTTGAATTGAAACAAATAAACAAAATACTATTACAGGTATATGTGGCTACTTAAGCTCAATACGGCAACACTTTATATTTTATTTTAACATTGTTTATTTAAACTGCAAGCTGCAAACTTGAACTATAAAAACTGAATTTAAGATATACCGTTCAAATTATTAAGAATATTTAGCCAATTTTATTTTGTCTTTCGTGAAATGCTGGTGGATTGGCCATTGGCTTCTCTGTGAGTTTATTTTAGTTATGTGAAGGGTTTGAGGATTACTACTGCAATGTGGGGTGTTGTAGCCAATTGCTGTAAAATGGGGGAAGGGGGTATTGCATACCTCCCAATATGACCCCTTCCAGGAGGGACAGAATGCTCTGCTCCTGGACTTCCCTCTTACTGCATGATTTCCATCACCTGTGCTGAAACACCTTTCTTATCCATTAGCCCAGGCATGTCCAAACTGCGGCCCTCCAGCTGTTGAGAAACTACACATCCCAGCATGCCCTGACACGGCTTTAGCATTCTCTGACAGCAAAACTGTGTCAGTGCATGCTGGGATATGTAGTTTCACAACAGCTGGAGGGCCGCAGTTTGGACATGCCTGCATTAGCCTTTTCAACACAGGTGTCGGCAATCATACACTAAGAGAAAAGTCCAGAAGCAGAGCATTGTGTCCCTCCTGGAGAGGGTCATGTTGGGAGGTATGGGTATTGCTTGACAATGCTAAATTCCTTTGTCGTATAAACAACCCTTTATGAAGCTAAGAACACTGTACGCTGTTTGCTTAAGAAGTACCGTAATGGTACGCTGTTGGCGTAACGATCGCTTGGCCGTAGGCGAGACGCTCAAGCGTCACGTTCGCTCGCGGCCCAGCGATCACAGGACACGTTATTGGTTATGTCTAGGGGAATGAATCGCTATGGCGTAGCATACGCTCGAGACCACGAGGAGGTCACCAGCGGCGCAGACGCTCACAACGCTATACCTTTATGTTAAAACCTTATACCAATGAAATACACTGAATACCTTAATGTGAGTACAGGGTGTAAATGCAACCTTGTGTAACCTGACTAACTACAATGCTGCTTGAGCGTCACCGACGCTCAAGTGAACACTTAACACTATAGAAAATACACAGATACTGGTTTAGGTTCCAAAGCCTATTAACTGTATTATATCTAATATACTTGTAAAAGGGGATAACAGTACAAATGATACACTACAATATAACAGAGACTTCCTAACCACAGAACTAAACAATAAATACAAAAAGACAATACTACACTGACCTAAATGCAATACAATACTATCTAATACAATACAATACTAGCCTAGTCTAGGGGAGATATGAGAGAACAGAACAGGGAGAGAGAGAGAGAGAGAGATGAGAGAAATTGGCTCACAGAAAGACAATGATTACGGAGAGAAACTTACGCACAAAGGGTATGATCGCCTGCGCCTCGATATCCAGCTCCCGGCTATCAGCAGATAACCGTTGATGAGAGAGTGAGAGCTGGATGTGGTCGGCCTGCCTATTTATGCCCCACACACAATGCAATCTCCTGGTCCTACAATCCCATTGTCCATTGGCCGAAGGAATTCGGCCCTGCATCATAACAAAAGGTCATAGGGTGATTCATACAGGTGGGCTGTGACGATTTCCAACAGCTCAGGTGGGTGGGAAACTGGGTTTCCCGCCGCATACCTGAGTATGGGTAAATAATAGAAATGGACATAAACTTCTTATGTCCATAACTATTCGCACGAGCGATTAATACGCTCCAAACCAACACCGGAATATTGCTAATTAAATACTCTTCCGATGGGTACCAAACACTGCTGTATGATTCCTGTTAGACCCTTCGTACGATATAAAGAGGGATTCCTCAGCTCTGGGACATTGTATTTTAACCAAACTTTCAGAATCTATCAAAGGGACCATGATCTATAAACTACATTAATTGTGAAGATATGTAACGAATGAGTCGCACGCTACGACCACATAAACTCTACCGTAAATGCGCATACCGCGCCTGCGAGTGCACGCTATTGCGGGTATGCGCCTCCACGGGAGAGCGTACGCACGCGCAGCGCGGACCAGTGTGCGGTGCAAATATGGCAACGTGCATTGAGACATTTTTCTGACTTTGACAGTCCACCCTTTGGCAGTCAATAATAACTGCCACAAAACATTTAAGGAGAAAAATGTAAGTCAGGGGTTAATTGATTTCCATGGTGGGGTAAGGAAGAAGAGAGGAGTAGGTGTGAAAAGGGTATGACCTAGTGAGAAAGTAGAAGCATGTGTGTATGAGTCCATGTTTGGAGGGTCATGTATCATCGTGCCGTACGTGTGGTAAATCAAGCTTCGAGGTATTGCGAAGTATACATTTGAATTCCTTCTTATCCTGTGGTACAGGTCTGTGGATGGGCTGTCAAACTCTACCGAGCTCATTTCGGCTGTGGTTGTAACAAAATGGGGATGCACATTTTAGTTGATGATACATGAATGGGGGAGGTATGTGGTTGCTGATATCTGTGCCTGTATTCCCTATCGACTATGTGTGTTATTACCTGAGGGTTGTAGAGATGAAGATAAAGAACACTTATGGAAAATGCAATGATATTCTATGTCAGGGAAATGTACATCTGTCGTCGAAGTTGTTTTCGGTATCTGTTGAGAGTCGTCTTCTTTGCGCTGTATTGCTCCTTAGGCATGAGCAAATAGCTTTGTCTGAGCCATCAGATTTACAAAAAATGTTGGGCTAGCGTGAGTTTAAAAGTACTAGGGAAACTGGGGATCCATGGCAAAGTTCATCAAGTGTCCATATTTAAAGTTGTCAAATCTTCTTCTTTGGTCAATCCGTTGTCTGTATACATCTCGTCTCGTCAGCTTCCTCGTCCAAGGGGGTCTTTGTATCTTGGAGAAAAGCAGAAAAACAGGTGAAAGAAACGGACCGTATAATCGCATTTTCATCACATTCTGGTTTCTATCATTGGGTCATAGATCAAATCCAGGTTAATTACAGTTTCCTCGCTCCTCAAGCTCATCACTTTTGTACTTTGTTTGCACCTCATTAAAGCCTGCCCGCATCTAAATATCAATCCAATCGATATAACGACACCCAAGATACATAGGAGAAACTTTCCAACATCCATTATGACTCCTTGAGCCCAGTCTCCCAAACCGGAGAACCAATTTCGCGGGTTCAACCATGACACCCAACCAGTCAGCTCATTACCTACAGCAGCAAGGGTGAGATTGTGTTTTCGACGAAATTCCCACTTTAATTGCAGAATATCGTCCATCTTTTGGTCTATGACCTCTACCGGATCCTCGGTGCTATTTGTGATATACGTGCAACACTTTATGCCGTACTGTGTTGCCAATGTAACACAATATCCGCCTGTTACTGCTGTAAGATAATTAAGAACCATCCTATGCTGAACTAGTTCTGTTTTATAAGCTTGCAGTTCTCTTCCAGTGTATCTAAACGTGTCATCATACATTTCAGTGATATTATCTAACAAATTGGCGAGTGCGGAAATGTATCTATAATTCATCACTCCCCGAGCGGTACGAGTGAAATCTAACGCTACCAGAACCTGAATCCCGGTGGATTCATGGATAAGATCAGAGGCCGGATGCTCTAACCTTTCTGACAGTTGTCTTTTAACTCGGTGCTCGTAATGAGTGTGAGTATAAGGAGCTTGGGCACCACGGTGTATGTCCTTCATTTTGTCATGTGTAACAGTCATCACTTCAGGCAATACTTTTCCAATATAACACAATCCTTCAGAGTTTGGGGCAAGCCACTTGTACGCCTTTCTCCCGCATATGAAATATGCATCATCGGGGAGAACATATGGGACGGAGAAGGACATGACCATGTTACAAACCTTCCAGGTGAAATCTCCTGACCCTAATTCTTCCATCTGCCTAATGCACGTATCGGTTTGTACGATATGTGCACAGTATCCTGGTGATACCTCTCCAACTCTAGTAATCCTATTTCCTAAGGTATATCGATACCGGAAAGATTTTCCTCTACTGGCTATGTGGCGTACGAGCTCTGTATCTGTAGGCATTCTATCTGCTCTGTGTGAAAAGGTCATGGTAAGGTTGCTCCATGACACTTCCCAATTTCCCGGTTTTCTGGGATTGGAGATGTTAAAACATATGAGGGACCTATCCACATGGTATTGGTGGAGCTTCAAACTAGGAGGGCTGGAGATGTTAAACCTCCGGTCCACCGGTCTCCCACCACTTAGCTCAAGTACCTCCCCTAACGTTAAAGGAAATGGTACTAGCCCTGATTTACTGTGACCCTGAGGTACTTGAGAGCATACCCAACAATCTGTTTGGTTTAACACGTTACCCACTAGAGAGTGATAGTCACTCAATGGATGCCGGTCCATATGGATATTAAAACTAGATTGGCATTTCTTTATGCATCCATCTTCAACCAGATTATCACAGAGCCTACAGATACAATTTTCTTCAGCTAACAATCCATCACAATTTCTTCTATCGGATCGTTTTCTGATACTCGCCTTTGCTTGTTGGTTTGGTTGATCTTGGAAAACTACGCCTCCATCATCATAATCGGAACCCATTCCAGAACCTCTCTCGACCTCTATGGTACTCTCGCCGGAACAGACTGCTCTGGTCAACATCATGGTTAACATAAAAATCCGGATCACAGTCTCTTGGGGCAAGTCCATCTTTGAGGAGGAAATAGAGAAGAATGAGAAGGGGGAAAAAGAAATTTTTAAGGGAGAGGGGATGGGAAGTGGAGAAAAACAATAAAAGGGAGAGGGGAGTCGACAACTGCTTCCGGTCTTCAAGGCTCAGGTGCCGCCTCAGTCCTCCTGGAACAGACACTCTAGTGATACAACCTCTACCGTCTGTTCCTTATCACGGGACTTCTCTGGATCAGCAACCTTTTTGCAGTGGGATGAATGGACCCAAGTCTCTCTCTCAGCAACCTTCAATGCTGTGGTGCTGGTCAATAAGACCTGGTATGGTCCTTCCCATCTATCAATAAGACAACCTGAGCGTAGAAAATTTCGTATCATTACATAATCCCCAGGTTCAATGTCATGACAATTACTACCTGGTAAGTCAGGAATCACCAACTTCAGATTATCATTTTGATTCCTCAACTGTTTACTCATGTTAATCAAGTATTTTACAGTTACTTCATTGTTACATTTCAAATCATCCTGAGGGTTAATCATGACATGCGGTTGTCGACCAAACAGAATTTCAAAAGGGGACAGGTTAAGAGGGGACCTGGGAGTGGTTCTGATGCTATACAAAACAATGGGTAAAGCTTCTGGCCACGTCAATCCTGTCTCTGTCATTACTTTACTCAATTTATTTTTAATAGTGCTGTTCACTCTTTCGACCTTCGCACTCGCCTGTGGACGGTACGGAGTGTGCAGCTTGCTATCAATTCCCATCAACTTACACATTCCTTGAAAGACATCACCTGTAAAATGGGTACCCCTATCACTTTCAATGATTCTAGGGATACCATATCTACATACAAATTCCTGCACAATTTTCTTAGCAGTAAACATAGCGGTATTTGTAGCTGCTGGAAAAGCTTCGACCCAATTCGAGAAAACATCTATACAGACAAGTACATATTTCAAATTTCTACATGGGGGTAATTGAATGAAGTCAATTTGTATTACTTGGAAAGGGCCGCCGGCAGGTGGGATATGGGATGGTTCTGTAGGTATTGCTTTTCCAATATTCTTTCTCAGACAGGTAAGGCATGACATTGCTCTTTTACTCGCATGAGAGGAGAATCCTGGGGCGCACCAGTATGCTCTTACCAATTTGCACATCCCCTCCTTGCCTAGATGAGTCAGCCCGTGAGCTGCTTCAGCCAGACATGGAAGGTATGCCCTGGGGGCCACTGGTTTACCATGTCCATCCGTCCAGAGCCCTGAGGACTCCTGGCCATATCCCTTTGCCTTCCAGACTGCTCTTTCCTGTGTGGAACACAAATTCTGCATCTCACACAACTTCTGTGTGTTGATGGTATTAAATACCATCAACTGTGTGGTGTTTGTCCGTGTGGGGGGAGCAGCTGCAAGCTTTGCGGCTTCGTCTGCTCGGCTGTTACCAAGGGATACTGGGTCTTGACTATATGTATGTGCTTTACATTTGATAACAGCCACTCTGTCGGGTTCCTGTATCGCTGTTAGAAGCCTTTTTATGTGAGCTGCATGCGCTATCGGTGTACCAGCTGCCGTCATGAAATTTCTGAGACGCCACAGCGCTCCGAAATCATGGACTACCCCGAAGGCGTATCTAGAATCGGTGTAGATATTGGCAGACTTACCCTTAGCCAATTCACATGCTCTGGTTAGGGCGACCAGTTCAGCAACCTGGGCTGAGTGAGGTGGGCCTAGCGGTTCCGCTTCTATGGTGTCTTGGTCATCTACGACTGCGTATCCAGTACACAAGTCTCCCGAGTCTGACTGTCTGTGACAACTACCGTCCGTGTAGAACGTGAGTTCTGCATCTTCTAGTGGATTGTCACTGATGTCAGGCCTTGCGGTAAAATTTTGGGTCAAATATTCCATACAATCATGTGTATCTTCCTTTGCATTAAATCCTCCTTCCCCATCACTCTCACCTTCCACCCTTTGTGTCTGACCAGGCACACCTGGGAGAAATGTTGCAGGGTTTAATGCACTGCATCTCCTTATGGTGATGTTTACGGGGGCCATTAATGCCAATTCCCATCTTGTAAACCTTGCTGATGAGACGTGTCTGGTTTGGGCAGAATTCAATAAGGCAGATACCGCATGCGGTGTATGGATTGTGAGGTTGTGGCCTAGCACGACATCTTCGCTTTTCGTCACTAGCAATGCTATCGCCGCAACGCTACGCAAGCATGTGGGGAGGGATCGCGCTACCGTGTCTAGCTGAGCGCTGTAGTATGCAATTGGCCTGCTGGCATCACCGTGTTTTTGTGTTAGTACACCTGCTGCGCACCCAGCACTTTCTGTTCCGTATAGTTCAAAGGGTTTCCCATAGTCTGGCATACCTAGTGCTGGTGCCTGCGTTAGGCACTGTTTGAGTCTCTCAAATGCTGTTTCAGATTCGTCTGTATGCGAAATCCGATCAGGTTTGTTTGAAGAGACCATTTCCTGCAAAGGTAGCGCCAATATGGAAAACCCTGGGATCCAATTACGGCAATACCCACACATTCCTAAAAACGTCCTGATCTGTTGCTGGGTTTGTGGCAGTGTCATGTCTCTAATGGCTTGGATTCTATCAGCGGTCAGGTGTCTCAGTCCTTGTGTTAGACAGTGTCCCAAATATTTTACCTTAGCTTGGCATAATTGCAACTTGTCTTTGGAAACCTTGTGACCTGTGTCTGAAAGATGAAACAGGAGCTGTTTCGTATCCTTCAGGGATGCCTCCAGTGAATCTGAACACAGTAATAGATCATCTACGTACTGTATCAACACTGATCCATTCCCCGGTTGGAAAGACTGTAAACAATCATGCAAAGCCTGAGAAAATATACTTGGACTGTCTATGAAACCTTGGGGTAACCGAGTCCACGTGTATTGGACTCCTCTGTATGTGAATGCGAACAAATATTGGCTGTCAGGGTGCAAAGGTACCGAAAAGAAAGCGGAGCAGAGGTCAATAACAGTGAAGAATTTGGCAGTGGGAGGAATTTGCATTAGGATGACAGCTGGATTAGGCACTACGGGGAACTGACTCTCAACTATTTTGTTAATCCCCCTTAGATCCTGCACTAGCCTGTAACCCCTCCCCCCACTCTTTTTAACAGGGAAGATGGGACTATTTGCTGTGCTGGACGTTCTTACTAGAATGCCCTGTTGTAGCAAGCGCTCTATTACTGGGAAAACTCCTAACTCCACCTCTGGCTTCAGAGGATACTGTGGGATTTTTGGAGCTATCCTACCATCTTTTACTTGTACAACTACTGGAGCTACGTTTGCCATTAATCCAGTGTCCTGTCCATCTTTTGTCCAAAGCGACTCTGGTATCTGAGATGTCATCTCTTCTACTTGGGATGGATTCCTATTTGTCATAATGGAATGTGACATTAATTTTGATGGGGAGTCTAACATGTCTCGTACTTCCTGAGCGTGATTCTCAGGGATGTCCAAGAATACACCTTCAGGAGTACAATAAATGACGCAACCCATTTTACATAGTAAGTCTCTTCCCAGGAGATTAGTTGGTGCAGATGCAGCCAGCAAAAAGGAATGCTTGGTATGCAAAGGCCCTATTGTAATCTCGGCTGGTTTGCTAACAGGGTAGTGCTGGACTACTCCTGTTACTCCCATGGCTGGAATTGTCCTACCAGTGGTTCTCATGCCCACTGTCGAATTTATCACTGACTTGGCCGCCCCTGTGTCTACAAGAAAGTTTAAAGTTTTACCAGCTACATTGATTGCAATCTCTGGTTCGCTTCCAAGACTGGCAATCAACTTAACTGGCTGCAGATTACAGGTATGGCCACACCCCTATTGGGTATGCTGACCTCCCTGAATCCCATTGGCAGCAACTACTTGTGGGGGAGTTAGCTGGGAACTACCAGAGGCATGCCAGTCTCTGTTCGGGGGATATCTTTTTGTTTCCCCTGTATGTGGCTCAAAACTCCGCCTCTGTGGACCCTGCTCCCAATGTCGTGTGTTGTGTTGTTGTCTAGGGGGTTGAAAAGATCTTTGTACATTCTTTGTTCTACATTCTCGTGCATAGTGTCCTGGTCTGTTACAAGAAAAACATGTTATTACACTTGCCTTACCCACAGGATTCGGTGGTACATACGCAGGCTGCCTTGTGGTCAGCGCCTGTATACTTACGGACATCAACTTATCACTTTGCGACTCCCTGTGCCTAGTGATGTTTCTGTCGTGATCAATAGCAGCCTCTCTCAATGTGGACACTGACAGACCTCGCCAGCATGGTTGCGTGGTCTGTACCCTAGCTTTCAATGTTTCTTTCAAACCATCCATCAGTACAGATACTGCTACTTCTCGATGGTTTGGGTTGGTCTTAATGTCTTCTATACCAGTGTACTTTGCCATTTCTAATAGTGCCCGGTGAAAATATTCTGTTGCCGTTTCGGACTCCTTTTGCTTAATGGAAAATATTTTATTCCATTTAACAACGGCAGGGAAATACTCTTTTAGCTGTAAATTTATCCTTTTTACATTATCCTTGTTGTACACGTCTGTAAGCGGTACATCTTTATCCAATGCACAATCAGCTAAAAACTGAGTTGCATCAACATTGGAAGGTAAACAAGCTCTTAGCAGTATCTGCCAATCCTTGTTGTTGGGTTCTACAGTGTTACCTAAATCCCTGATGTATTTTTGGCTAGCAACTAAATCCTTCCTGGGGTCAGGAAATTCGGACACTATTGTTCTTAATTCCATTCTGGAAAATGGAGTGTACATGGCAATGTTCCTTATGGGAGTGGCTCCAGACACATCTGTTTTTCCATTGGGAACTGCTATTACCCTTACAGGAGCAATTCTAACAGCCTCTTCCTGTGTAGATTCTACAACTTGTTGTGGTACAATTGTTTCAGTGTAGTGCATGGTGCCGTACTTACCCGTTGACACGACCTCACCTATCCCTCCGCTAGGGGCTTTCACTAATCTCGTGGGTGTCGCTGTGCCTACTGTGGTCTCTGCTATGGTGGCTGCAAGAGAGAGAGCTGAAATTGTTGCTGAATCGTCTTCTTGATCACACTCCTGAGGAAGGTTCAAAACAGGGTACAACTTGCACGGGTTAATACTTGCATGAGTTATTTGGTTAACATCATTAACATTTACAGTGTTACTAAGAGTTTGTGTTTTACAACCCAGTGCGTTTCTCTCCGCAATCAACTTCTCTCCTGCAATGTATGGTGGAGGAGGAGCTGTGGCAATCAACTTCCTGACTGCCCCAGATCCTGCCGCCAGAGCCAAACCTCTCTGTATCTCACCTTCCTGGTGCCATAACTGTAAACAATCATGATGCTGAATTCGTCTCTTTGATGATTTTACGAGACATATCCTCCTCCTTAAATTTTGTAACACTTCTGGACTGAAGCTACCTATTCTTGGGAATTTGTCCCTGTCTTGTACAGTCATTCTCTCCCATTCATCACATAAAACCTCTGTGTGACTACCGTATTTTTCACACATTACATATCGTGCCGACCCAACTGGTCGGTTCTCTGAATCAACCCGAACCGAGGTTGATCGCCCCCTACCTGAACAAATGGCCCCCATAATCTGCAGGCGTTGCTTATTCCTCCTTGGATCTTTATCTCAAGGTTTTCAGCGAACCCTTACAAACAAACCAAGATGTCCTTGGGCAGGCCGGCGGTGGTGGTTTATCAAGTACCCCACTTACTTCTCGCCCACGTTGGCCTGTGCTGCAATCACTGTAACCAGAGCTGCGGTACCCAACCTAGGGCCCCTGTGAACCTTTATTTACTGGGGCGCGTTCCCCAGCAAGTATCGGTTGTTGGATAGTTCCTGAGTGACCAGCGAACTTCCCTTCCAAAAATAAAAAATTACACAAATCACGTCAGAATGTACAAATAGCGTTTGTGACCACTTTACTCTAATGGTATTAGGTCAGATTACTAACTACTGCACACAATTACGTGCGGTCCAATCGTTCAGTACACGAGCACTACTTGTCATGTACTGAAAGACCAATGGAATCGATGTTTCCGGCCGCGATTCCTTCAGCAAGAGCTTATGGCCTATATGGGTTCTGCACCAACACCCCAGGCGTTGTGCCACTGGACTTTTATAGCGGACCTCTTTGTCTATTTTACCTGTTACCTTATGACCTCCTGGTCTTGTTCCTTATGACCTCCTGGTCTTGTTACCTTATGGTCCGCTATACTCTAATGCTCAAATATTATTTAACCAGGGATGCCTCCCTAGCCACCGTATATGTCACTTACACGTATGTCCCTTGACGAGTACCCGGCTTTCCTTTTGGTTCCACCTTAAAGTTATATAAACTTTTGTATACAAAACACACTCACTCAACACATGTACACTTTGTTTCTATATCTATTTCTGCGCAGAAATTGTCTTTAGGCCAAAAGTGTTACCAATTAGGAGCAGGATCTGTTAAACTAAATTTCAGATTTTTCCAAAAATAGATTTGCGTTATTTACCGCGTCGCGTTATCTACCGCTGTGCGTTAATTATCGCCTTTGCGTTACTTCACTTTATCACAACTTGAGCTACGTGGGCGTAACCGGACGCTACGTTGCGTAATGAACGCTGCGTGCGTCTGCCTTTGGATTGCATACGCTAGTCTTTGTTAGTGACACGTGTACGCAATGCAAAGATCCACCGTAACACAATATATACTTTTATCAATGTAAATGATCCCTGATCATCTACCGCAATCCACACTGACTGCCTTATCTCCCAGGCAGATCGTGTGTTGTTCTATACTTTAACTATTACCTTTACTATGAAATAACAGCAAATCTCTTTTTAGCACTTTCTATCAACTATAAAATTGGCAAACAGGAATAGTGATATACGAAAATGAAACAGAAATGCAGATATATGCGTGCGTACGCAAGACAAGAGAAAAATAAACAGTTTTAAAAAGACACAAGCGTTTTGTTCTTACTTCCGGTTACCGGGTTCCTTCAGCACTCTTTATCTAAGCGAAGCAGACGCTTATCCCGCCAGCACTATGAGACAACCTCCCACCCTTTGCTGGGGGATAATGTCTGCTGATCTACCTAGTGCAGATGTGAGAAGTATAGGACGAGTCCCCAATTGACAATGCTAAATTCCTTTGTCGTATAAACAACCCTTTATGAAGCTAAGAACACTGTACGCTGTTTGCTTAAGAAGTACCGTAATGGTACGCTGTTGGCGTAACGATCGCTCGGCCGTAGGCGAGACGCTCAAGCGTCACGTTCGCTCGCGGCCCAGCGATCACAGGACACGTTATTGGTTATGTCTAGGGGAATGAATCGCTATGGCGTAGCATACGCTCGAGACCACGAGGAGGTCACCAGCGGCGCAGACGCTCACAACGCTATACCTTTATGTTAAAACCTTATACCAATGAAATACACTGAATACCTTAATGTGAGTACAGGGTGTAAATGCAACCTTGTGTAACCTGACTAACTACAATGCTGCTTGAGCGTCACCGACGCTCAAGTGAACACTTAACACTATAGAAAATACACAGATACTGGTTTAGGTTCCAAAGCCTATTAACTGTATTATATCTAATATACTTGTAAAAGGGGATAACAGTACAAATGATACACTACAATATAACAGAGACTTCCTAACCACAGAACTAAACAATAAATACAAAAAGACAATACTACACTGACCTAAATGCAATACAATACTATCTAATACAATACAATACTAGCCTAGTCTAGGGGAGATATGAGAGAACAGAACAGGGAGAGAGAGAGAGAGAGAGAGATGAGAGAAATTGGCTCACAGAAAGACAATGATTACGGAGAGAAACTTACGCACAAAGGGTATGATCGCCTGCGCCTCGATATCCAGCTCCCGGCTATCAGCAGATAACCGTTGATGAGAGAGTGAGAGCTGGATGTGGTCGGCCTGCCTATTTATGCCCCACACACAATGCAATCTCCTGGTCCTACAATCCCATTGTCCATTGGCCGAAGGAATTCGGCCCTGCATCATAACAAAAGGTCATAGGGTGATTCATACAGGTGGGCTGTGACGATTTCCAACAGCTCAGGTGGGTGGGAAACTGGGTTTCCCGCCGCATACCTGAGTATGGGTAAATAATAGAAATGGACATAAACTTCTTATGTCCATAACTATTCGCACGAGCGATTAATACGCTCCAAACCAACACCGGAATATTGCTAATTAAATACTCTTCCGATGGGTACCAAACACTGCTGTATGATTCCTGTTAGACCCTTCGTACGATATAAAGAGGGATTCCTCAGCTCTGGGACATTGTATTTTAACCAAACTTTCAGAATCTATCAAAGGGACCATGATCTATAAACTACATTAATTGTGAAGATATGTAACGAATGAGTCGCACGCTACGACCACATAAACTCTACCGTAAATGCGCATACCGCGCCTGCGAGTGCACGCTATTGCGGGTATGCGCCTCCACGGGAGAGCGTACGCACGCGCAGCGCGGACCAGTGTGCGGTGCAAATATGGCAACGTGCATTGAGACATTTTTCTGACTTTGACATGCTGTAATGTGGGGTCTACTGTAAAATGGAGTAGTAGGTTTTTTCTACTGTGGACAGAGTTGCTTATTTTAATGTGAAGGGGTCCAGTGGTATTGATGTATTGTGGAGGGGCTTACTGGAATCACTGTAATGTGGGGAATGGTATTTCTGTAATACAGGGCAGGTATAGCCAGTTGCTATTACATGGTGGGTTGGAGGCCCAGCACTACCCGCTCAGCAGAGTCTGCAAAGCAGGTAGGCGCCTGGCATGAGAGGCGCTTTCCCTGCTCTCTCTGTGACCCTGCTGCTGCCGGATGCCACTGCGCCTGTCAGACTGTATGACAGGCAGCGGCGTCGGACGGCAGCATGAAGCTCCAGTTCACCTACTCATCTCCCCACCCCTTCCTCCCTCCCTCACAGTAGCACACACAGGAGGAGATTCATTAACAGCCTGAAACTCCATCCGCACAGGCTGTCGGAAGTATCCCCTCTCTGATGCTTTCTGTCCCGTTCTGGTGAACCTTTCTCCCTGCAGTGCACTCGGGTTTCTGGACCCTCCCCCTCTACATGCTGAAGCACAGGAGCTGTCTGTGTCCAGGGCAGCCTGACACGCACAACAGTGAGTTTAACTCTTTGAAAACCTTGTTTTCTGCAGTGATTGGCCTCCTACACTGCCTCCTAAATGTGAGCTGTGGCTCCCATACTAATAGATCAGGGGGCAGTTGGCATTAGACTTTGACAGACTCCCTTAGCCCGCCTTCCCTAGTCCACCATTGATGGCGCTAGGCTGCGGCGTGAATGAGACCATGTGAAGAGAAGCCAGCAACACACCTAGGAGACAGAACCTGCGCGGACGCTGATACACCAGTGACACACGAGACAAGTGGAGGTTGGCATTTATTATGTGTATAAGCGCCACTGTGACCATGGGCATGTGAATAAGCGGCATTGATACCTTGGCCATTTGAATAAGCAGCACTGATACCGTGGGCATGTGCACAAGCGGCACTGATACCGTGACATGTGTAAAAGCGGCACTGATACCGTGGGCATGTGTACAAGCGGCACTGATACTGTAGGCATGTGTACAGGCGGCACTGATACCGTGGGTATGTGTACAAGCGGCACTGATACCGTGGGCATGTGTACAAGCTGCACTGATACCGTGGGCATGTGTACAAGCGGCACTGATACCATGGGCATGTGTACAAGCGGCACTGATACCGTGGGCATGTGTACAAGCGGCACTGATATTGTAGGCATGTGTACAAGCGGCACTGATACCGTGGCATGTGTACAAGCGGCACTGATACCGTGGGCATGTGTACAAGCGGCACTGATACTGTAGGCATGTGTACAAGCGGCACTGATACCGTGGGCATGTGTACAAGCGGCACTGATACCGTGGGCATGTGTACAAGCTGCACTGATACCGTGGGCATGTGTACAAGCTGCACTGATACCGTGGTCATGTGTACAAGCGGCACTGATACCATGGGCATGTGTAAATGCGGCACTGATACCGTGGGCATGTATACAAGCTGCACTGATACTGTGGGCATGTGTACAAGCAGCACTGATACCGTGGGCATGTGTATAAGCGGCACTGCTATCATGGGCATTATTATATGTGTAAGCGGCACTGCTATCCTGGGCATTATTATGTGTATAAATGGCACTGTCACCGTGGGTATGTGTATTAGCGGCACTGATATTGTGTGGCCATGCCCCTTCCTTGTGATACCACACATGTTTTTTGCAGCATGTGCCTTCAGCGTACAACTGTTCCTTTAGTATGGGGGTTAGGGCACTGTAGTTTTGCAGAGGGCGCCGAACATCCTACTATCGGCCCTGACTAATGGGAAGGGAGTAGGTGGCGAGGGAAATGAGTTCCACAACCTCTCCAGGACCTGAAGAAGAGGCTCTACTGTGTAATATGAATCAAGAGCACTGTATGCGGTGTAATGTGAACTAGATTGTGCTACTGTGTGGCGTAACGTAAATTAGGGGTACAATTGTGTGGGAACACCCCTTCCTTGTGAAACCACAACCCTTTTTGCTGCATGTGCCTTCGGTGGCACGCTGTCCCTCTCTTAAGTATGGGAGAGAGGGCGCAAATTTACAATTTGCAGGAGGCGCCAAACATCCCTGGTCAGTTGGCAGAGGATTTCTGTACTTATGGGAAGCATGTTGTTGGAGCCACTGCTGATTACTACAGTGTATTGCTGTAGGGTGGAGAGACTGAATTGGATTGCTGTAATATGGGTGAAGGAATGCCTATTGCAGTAATATATATATGTGTGTGTGTGTGTGTGTGTGTGTGTGTGTGTGTGTGTGTGTGTGTGTGTGTGTGTGTGTCTGCTATTTTTGCGCATGGAAAGATGGTGACGCCAGCAACATGTATATGGAATGATGCTGTACTAGGAGGTGGGGAAGTATGAAGCTGTACACAGGTCCCGTCTTACTTTAAATGTAGGGTTATAGCTGTAATATACCTATGAAATTGGGGAATATTGATGTGTAGTGTGTTTTTGGGAAGTATTTTTTTAATGCAATGAAAGATAATACCATAATGTTGAGGTCAGTTTGGGAAAATAAGCTTATTTGTTCAATGTGAATTCTATTGCTTTAATGTTACAGATGGTTGGAGAGCCTAGAGCAGTGATTGCTAACCTTGACACTCCAGCTGTTGTTGAACTACACATCCCAGCATGCCCTGCATCAGTTTTAGCATGGCCAAATAACAAAACTGTAACAGGGCATGCTGGGATATGTAGTTCAACAACAGCTGGAGTGTCAAGGTTAGCCATCACTGGCCTAGAGTGTTTTTTTATTACTTATTTAATGATTTTTAGTTCTGTGGATTTCTTTTTTTGCATAGCAACTTAACTTTAACATAATCTAGGCAGTACGGATGGTGTAATGGTTAGCATTACTGCCTCACAGCACTGAGGTTATGAGTTCAATTCCGACCATGGCCCTAACTGTGAGAAGTTTGTATATTCTCCCCTTGCTTGCGTGGGTTTCCTCTGGGTACTCCAGTTTCCTCCCACAATCTAAATATATACTGGTAGGTTAATTGTCTCCCAACAAAACTAACCCTAGTATGAATGTGTGTGCATGTACATGTGGTAGGGAATATAGATTGTAAGCTCCACTGGGGCAAGGAACTGATGTGAATGGCCAAATATTCTGTGTAAAGCGCTGCGGAATATGTGTGTGCTATATATAAATAACTGGTAGTAATAATAATAATAATAATATGTGTTTTTGTGAACTATGCATCCAAAAAGTGCTACACATATGGCTTTAAATTATAAATGTTGGAAATATGTAAACAGTGTCTTTTGTGTCATTTTTAGTAAAAAATATATATATATTTTTCACAAACATTTGCAGGACCATAATGTGAAAAACAAGAACCTGGACACTACTATGAAATTCTGTAGAATGCTGGCCTTTAGGAACTATAGTTTTGGGGTTGCAATGAATTTAGGAATTTTAAAAGCATCTCATCTCCCAACTGTGTCACAATGTCAATAGGACAGTCCCAGTTTGTGGGCTTTGTTTCACCATAATGATCGAAGTACTGTAAGAGAGCAGCGGAGAGAGCAACATCTGTGCAAGGTTTTAAAGGTTTGTGTCTGGACATTGTGTTTAAGTGAATGTGTTTCCATTTTTCAACAGTGACCAATTGGATACTAACATTTCTCATACGTCCAAGAGGATGCTGGGGACACTTCAAGAACCATGGGGTATAGATGGGATCCGCAGGAGACATGGGCACTTTAAGACTTTCAAATGGTGTGATCTGGCTCCTCCCTCCATGCCCCTCCTCCAGACTCCAGTTTTAGATCTGTGCCCAGGCAGACTGGATGCACACTGAGGAGCTCTACTGAGTTTCTCGGAAAAGACTTATGTTAGGTTTTTTATTTTCAGGGAGAACTGCTGGCAACAGTCTCCCTGCATCGTGGGACTTAGGGGAGAGAAGTCAGACCTACTTCTGATGAGTTTAAAGGCTCTGCTTCTTGGCTACAGGACACCATTAGCTCCTGAGAGTTTGGAACACTAGGTACGACTAGGGGTTCACTCCCAGAGCCCGCCGTCACCCCCCTTGCAGAGCCAGAAGTCAGAAGACAGGTGAGTAGAAGAGGATAAGAAGACGCTGGTCCTTCCAAAACACTACTGTACATAACAGGGTGAAAAACGGAGGGGGGGGGGGGGGGGGGGCAGTTGATTGGTGCAAGATAAGTTAATAAAAAAGCACAATATATAAGGGATTGAGCGCTGGGTGGTGAGCTGGTAAACTCCATCTGTGTTCCCTGACAGAATTTACTAGGATCCTTCCCTTATAGCCAGTGTAATGTCGGTAGGTGTTTGCTACACGTGTGTCGGCATGTCTGAGGCTGAGTGCTCTGCCACAAACGGCCGACTCCTGATGGTACATGAAAAAAGTGTCAACATGTCGGTAGAGGTTTTTCCCAAGAGAAAACTATATGGGGACGCAGAAGTGTGTGGGTGACCCTGTCGGCATCACCAATATCTGACTAAAAAAAAAATATATTCCGAAATACGGAATATTCCGAAATACCGACTTTTTTGAGTGAGAGTGAGATAGTGAAACCTTTGTTTTTTGATGGCTCAATGTACACAAACTTTGTTTAATACACAAAGTTATTAAAAATATTGTATTAAATGACCTTCAGGCTGTGTGTATAAGGTGTATATGAAACATAAATGAATTGTGTGAATGTAGACACACTTTGTTTAATGCACAAAGATATAAAAAATATTGGCTAAAATTACCTTCAGGCTGTGTGTATAAGGTGTATATGTAACATAAATGCATTCTGTGCTTAGACTTGGGTCCCATCACCATGCTATCTCATTATGGTATGCAATTATTCCAAAATACGGAAAAATCCCATATCCAAAATACCTCTGGTCCCAAGCATTTTGGATAAGGGAGACTCAACCTGTATACCTATATGTATAGTAAGGTTGCATAAAGCTGTGGCCCAGACACAGACGTAGTAATATTTATGGAGGGTGTCATATTCATAGAATATATTTCCCTCAGACCCCTCGGGGTCGCAAATATGGTTATTTTGCCCAGTTACTACTCCCGGATATCGACACGAATACTGTTCTTCTGTCGACCGTAATGTTTCCTGATTAGATCCACAAAATAATATACAGCATTCAGTACATGTTTCATACACATTAAGAACGTATTAACGTCACTAGGGACCCTGCTGTTCCTGACAAAAAGTTATATATATATAAAATATATATATATGTGTGCATGTGTATATGGGTATATGTGTATGGGTATGGAGATATATATATATATATATATATAAAGTACTGTGTGCCCGGCACTCACTCTTAACGATTATAGATGCTGCGGTGCCCTCCTGGAGGCAAATACCTCTGGATACAGATAGGGAAAGAAGGCGGCACTCAAACAGACGTCTTAAGCAGGTAAACTGACCACGTTTGTACCTGCTTAAGACGTCTGTTTGAGTGCCGCCTTCTTTCCCTATCTATCTATATATATATATATATATATATAAATTTATAATGAATGCTGAGGTAAAGTTCCTCCTTCTCAGGTGCTGAGCGCTCTGTTGAAAAAAGTCGGGGTCAGCCCTGACAAGATGGTTTCAAATCCTCAAGAAATTTCTGAGTGTTTATTCTTTTCCCGCCGCGGAGAGGATAAAGTGGGTGTTACCCCCTGTTCTGCACGGGGCCCTGTCACAAAGGATCGTATGCAGGAAGCTACGTTATTTTCTAGTTATGTGTCCACGCGTACGTTAATTATACCTGCTATTGCATGTGCATGGGGGAGTAGTAGTATTCAGAAATGGTCGGTTACCTTGTCATCTGATATAGATACCCTGGGGAGAGATGGGATACTCCTTAAGTTGGGTCATATCTAGGACACTGCAGCATACTGCCGTGCGACTACAAGGGATATAGGACTCTTGGGTTCGCGGGCCAATTTCATGGCGGTCTCGGCTAGGAGGGCATTGTGGATTCACCAATGGAATGCTGGTGCTGACTCCGAGAAGAAATGGAGTTTCTTTCCTATGAGGGTAAAGCCTGGTTTGGTGACGGCCTCGTTAGTTTGATCTCGGCAGATGCCGCTGGTAAGTCTACCTTCTTGCCATATGTTCCCTCACAACGGATGATGACGCATCATTGTCGGATGCAGTCATTTCAGCATAATAGATACAGATCCCCTCTTTCTTTGCAGGTAGAGGAAGGAGGAAAGGGAAGAGGTCAGCAGCCTCTTCAAGATCACAGGAGCAGACATCATCCTCTGTTCTGTCACATCCACCGCATAACGCTGGGACTCTCTTGCGGGAGCCCACACCGGTGGGACCTCATCTAACAACTCTTCAGTCAGTCCTGGAACGGACCTGGACCCCTTGGTTTTACGAATAGTGTCCCAAGGGTGCATACTGGAGTTTCCAGACGTTTCCCCTCACCAATTTTTCAAATTACCGATTCTCCTCCAGACGGAGAGGTAGTATGCGACACAATACAAAGGTTATATCAGGACCAGGTCACAACAGGGAGAAGGTTTTTATTCAAGCCTCTTCATGGTCCCGAAGCCAGACGGCTCGGTCAGACCAATCCTAATTCTGAAATCCTTTATTTTCTACTTAAAGAAATTCAAATCCAAGATGGAATCTCTCAGGGCAGTGATCTCCAATCTGGAAAAAGGATTTTTTTTCATGGTCTCAGTAGACACAAAGAAGGCCAAATAACATTTTCCTCCACATTAGGCTTGCCTGAAGTTTGCAATTCAGGGGTGTCATTACCAATTTCAGACGTTGCCGTTGGTCTGTCCACGGCTCCAAGGATTTTCACCAGGGTGATGGTGGTAATGATGGTTCTCCGTCGCTAGTACGGAGTCACAATTATCCCGTACTGGGATGATCCCCTGATAACGGCGAGTTCAAGGAACCAGTTGGGGCAAAACATTGCACTCTCCCTGTCAGTTCTTCAACAACAGGGTTAGCTTCTGAACTTACCAGAATCACTGTTGGTCCCAACAACGCGGTTGTCTGTTTTGGGAATAATACTAGACACAGAACTACAAAGAGTTTTTTCTTCCAGTGGAAAAGGCTCTGGAGATCCAGAGTCTGGTCAAACAAATTCCGTGTCCAGCAAGAGTGTCATTTCATCAATACATTCGGTTGCTGGAAAAGATGGTGGCAGCCTACGAGGCCACTCAATTTGGTAGTTTCCATGCCAGGGTGTTCCAGAGGGACCTGTTGGACAAGTGGTCTGGTTCCCACCTACACATACACCGGAGGATAATCCTGTCTTCCAAGACCAGAATCTCACTCCTGTGGTGGCTGCGCAGTTCTCACCTCCTAGAGGGGCGCAGGTTCGAGATCCAGGACTGGATCCTAGTGACCACGGATGCAAGCCTCCGAGGCTGGGGGGCAGTCACTCAGGGGGAAAACTTCCAAGGAAGATGGTCAAGTTAAGAAACTTGTCACCACATAACCGGTCTAGAATTAAGGGCCGTTTACAACGATTTTCTACAAACGAAAAGCAGAACAGCAATGGCAAAAGCCACAAGGATTTTCCGCTGGGCGGAGATACATACAAGCGCTTTGTCAGCGATGTTAGTTCCAGGAGTGGATGACTAAGAAGCAGACCTCCTCAGCAGACGGTCTCCATCCAGGAGAGGGGAGACCTCCTCCAAGTAGTCTTCGAAGGGGTGACATGTCGTTGGGATTTCCTCAAGTAGGAATGATGGCATCTCGTCTCAACAAGAAGCTTTAGAGTTCCAGGTCAAGGGACCCGCAAACAGGAACAGTGAATACACTGGTGACACCGTGGGTGTTTTCAGTCGGTATATGTATTCCCTATGTTTACTCTCGTTCCAAAAGTTCTGGGTTCATACAAAGGAAATGTATCCGAGCCTCATGGTCCCAGACTGGCCAAGGAGAGCTTGGTATCCAGATCTCAGGAATTACTCATAGGAGATCCCTGGCCTTTTCCTTTGCGCGAGGACCTGTTGCGACAGGGGCCATGCGTGTATTAGGACTTACCGCGGCTACGTTTGACGACATGGTGGTTGAACGCCAGATCCTAGTCCGTAAGGGTCTTCCCACGGAAGTAGGCGAGTGTCTGAGTTAGCGGTCTGGTCTCACTAGAGACCTTATTTGATCTTCCATGAAAATAGAGCAGAGTTGGAAACTCATCCACAATTTCTACCGAATGTGGTTCCTTCTTTCCACATGTACCAACCTATTGGGTGCCTGTGGCTACGGATGTCTTCGCTGAATCAATGTCTCTGCATGTGGTCAGAGTTTTGAAAATTTATGCTTCCAAGACGGCTCCGTTTAGGAACACAGGCTCTGTTTGTCCGGTTTGCTCCCAGCAAGAGTGGGGGTCCTGCTTCCAAGCAGACCGTTGCGCGCTGGATCTGTCATACAATTCAGCATGCTCATCTCACGGCAGGATTGCCGTTACCGAAATTGGTGAAGGCCCATTCTGCTAGAAAGGTGGGCTCGTCCGGGGCGGTTGACCGGAGAGTTTCGGCATTGCATCTTTGCCGAGCAGCTATTTAGCAAACATTTGGGCTAAGTTTTACAGTTTTAATACCTTGGCCGAGGTTGACCTCACGTTTGGTCATTCGGTACTGCAGAGTCATCCGCACTCTCCCATTCGTTTTAGAGCTTTGGTATAACCCCATGGTTCTTGAAGTGTCCCCAGCATCCTCTAGGACATATGAGAAAATAGGATTTTAATACCTACCAGTAAATCCTTTTCTGTTAGTCCGTAGAGGATGCTGGGCGCCCGTCCCAGTGCGTACTGTATCTGCAGTTATTGGTTGTGGTTACACACAGGTTGTGTTACGATTTTTGTCAGCATATTGCTGCATATTCTTCATGCCGTTGGCTTGTGTTCTGTTGAATGCCACGTTCTGCGGCATGCTTAAGGTGTGAGCTGGTAAAATGCTCACCGTGGTTTAACAATAAATCCTTTCCTCGAAATGTCCGTCTCCCTGGGCATAGTTCCTTAAACTGGAGTCTGGAGGAGGGGCATAGAGGGAGGAGCCAGGTCACACCATTTGAAAGTCTTAATGTGCCCATGTCTCCTGCGGATCCCGTCTATACCCCATGGTTCTTGAAGTGTCCCCAGCATCCTCTACGGACTAAGAGAAAAGGATTTACCGGTAGGTATTAAAATCCTATTTTCTCTTTTCCTTCAGGTTCGTTGCAATTTCACTGTTCTCATTTATACCTCCCAACTTTAGAAATTTCAGCAGTTAGAAGGGAGGCATGGGTATAGCACATTGGAGGAATGACATCCCCCAGTGCCGTTTTATAAAGAAGTATTGTATTTTTGATGGTGCATCCTATGGAGATACCTGCCTCCACAGTGCGTGGTAGCGCCTTCCAACTCCCAGCTAATTGGGTGAAAGGTCCAGATCGTGAAAATATGGGATATTCCATAAAAGGACTGTCCCGAAGAAAGTGGAACTGTTGTGAGAAATGCTGATTTGTTGGTTATGAACCACTAACCTTGGGCTATTTCTGTGAAGACTGAACTAGGCTGCTTTATATCCTGTTCTGAACTCAGACTATAAGGCTACGGCCACACATAGCAGCGGGACCCGCTTGGCCGGGAGGGGGGTTCTATGTTCACACGGATGCCGGAGAACAGGATCCGGCCAGTGACACACAGGATGTCAATGTAACACAGTGCGGCACAGCCGCACTGTGTGAACACATACATTGAAATGTATGTGTTCACATTGAAATCTTGTTGTCCTACTGTCCGGCCCAACCACAGCATGGCGGGACTGCTGCACATGTGTGTGCGCGCCTGCATAGGCGTTCATGTGCACTCTCCTGCCGGTCAAGCGGGTCCCGCTAAACGGGACCCACTTGGCCGCTATGTGTGACCGTAGCCTAACAGAGGTTCTCAAACGCGGTCCTCAAGGCACCCCAACAGTCCACGTTTACGTTTATCTATGCTTGGCCACAGGTGACTTAATTAGCACCTCAGTCAATTTGATTTAATTATCTGTGCTGTGCCATGAATATACCTAAAACCTGGACTGTTGGGGTGCCTTCAGGACCGCGTTTGAGAACCTCTGGACTATAGCATTCTTTAGGCCATTTTGTCAGTGCTGTAGGTTGAAACAAATGGGTAAAAAAACCTGTGTTGCCTTTAAATGCTGTAAAAAAAAAAAAAAAATAGATAGCTATGCCTTATATCATTAAGTGGTCCAGAAAGTCTGAGAATCCAGACACAAACAACACAAAAATTACGTGAAATACAACTTTAAACAGTTTCAAATTTTTGTCTGAGCATGCCTGCAGGTGAGACAGTGTATTATTATATTAGGCTTTTGTTATGATTTGTCTTGTCACTCTCTCATAGCGCATACACTACTGTATGATTAAGATGAATAACCAGAGAACCTGTATGAGATGCAGACTGACTGCCTACCTGGAGTTCTAATTGGGAATACTCACCTGTAACATTGCAAGCTGTTTTTCCATCACATAGAACAGCTGTGAGGAATGCAAATTCTCTGCTACTTGTGATTAAGATGACTAGCAACTATAGTGCTGACATAAACAGCTGGGCAGTCTACCTTTCTCAAACGCTAGAAGATTGCAATCCCCCAAGAGTCTCAGAGGCTGCTGCCAAAGACAGGGAATCTTCGGTTGTGGAATTTATTTATAGAGTACTACTTGTCATTCACTCTATCAACCATTCTGTTGTTTTTAAATAATGGAAGGGTGGACATATTGTGGCAATACATATTGTATTTTCCTTTAATAAAGCTCTCTGCTGGATGTCAGTGTTGCTTCACAAACAGCAATTAAACTGCCAGGAGAGTCTCTATAAAACCTGCATGATACAGTCAAGATGTTTTTAATATTTACAGAAGTTCATCCTGTTATTAATATTTTTCTGTCCTGCGTTGATGCAAATAAGTGCAAAACTGTCTTTGAAAAAAAACGTACACTTTTCCGTTTATGCATAGATACATACATACATACATACATAGTAGCCAAATCAATTATTAATACTGACTTAATATTGAATTTTTACCAGAAACATCAGACAACATGTTGAAATGCTGACTTCTAGACTAAATCATGATAAAGTACTTAGTGATTGATTGAGCGGTGGATGCTAATGCACTGCTGCTGCACCTTTATATGCCATATTATGCAAAAGCCGCAGCAGGCATCTTAAGTAAAAAGACACCCACTATAGCAGGCATTCCCAACCACGGTCCTCAAGGCACACCAACAGTGCAGGTTTTAGTGATATCCAGGCTGCAGCGCAGATGGTTAAATCAAAATAACTGAGCTACTAATTAAGTCACCTGTGCTGAAGCCTGGATATCACTAAAACCTGCACTGTTGGTGTGCCTTGAGGACCGTGGTTGGGAATGCCTGCACTATAGGCTCCCGTGATGTGCTGCTGCATCTGAAGCATACTTGCCTACCTGACCCTCTTCATGAGGGAGAAAATGCTCTGTTCCTGGACTTTCCTGGTAATGTATGATCTGAAGGCACAGCATCGGATCAACCGTGTGTCTATCAGCACTCCCTGAAAAAGGGGCAAGCATGCCTCCATTTTCTTGAAAGCTCTCAGTCGCTGCCCCCAAAACCAGCAGCATGTTGACACGCTGCAGCTTTTAGGGCATGGCGACCGACGTTGCATGATCAGATCTGCATGCGAAGTGCAGCTCCTTCGCTTGTGCAGATCATTAAACAGCGGAAATTTATGGAAATATCAGCTTTACATAAAATCAAGCCCTTGGTAATGTCGTCAGTGGGGCTGTAGCTACAGTATGTTCAGGGTTAAGCAATCACATTCAAAATCATGTTCACAGATAAGTCATACTTGCCTACCTGACCCTCTCCATGAGGGAGAAAATGCTCTGTTCCTGGACTTTCCTGGTAATGTATGATTGCCATCACCTGTGGTGAAACACCTTTCTTACCAATTAACTAGCTCACCACAGGTGATGGCAATCATACATTACCAGTAAAGTCCAGGAACAGAACATTTTCTCCCTCATGGAGAGGGTCAGGTAGGCAAGTCTGAGATAAGTAGAATACACCTACAGTACCAGCAATAAAAAGCCATTGTGGTAACCCCACATAAAATAAGTTGTTCTTGTAGGATTTCCTTGCAAAGTTCTTTATTGAAAACTACTGGGCTAGCCATGGTCTGCAAGCTGCCTTCAAAATATCTATGGAAACTTATTATTGAAAGGTACCAATTAGCTGAGGTGCATAAAACAATTTCTAAGGCATTATATGCACCATGGAACACTGTGAAGATTATTATCAGTTGAAAGAAAGAACAGTATAACCAGCAACAGAGAGGGGGGGGGGGGGAATATTTGGAAAAGGAATACCAGTATTATTGTGTGTACAGTCAATGCAATTGTAGCGTATTGTTCACTATTACTGGGTGCCCCCTCTGATTCAGATTTGCAAGCAATTGTCCAAAGAAAAGAAAGAAGGAATCAGTTTCAAAATGGGCACACTCTATCACTTGCTCAATACAAGGATTCGAATAACCTCCCCACTTGACCCTATCCCATACTTGCCTACCTGACCCTCTCCATGAGGTAGAAAATGCTCTGTTCCTGGACTCTCCTGGTTATGTATGATTACCATCACCTGTGGTGAGCTAGTTAATTGATAAGAAATGTGTTTCACCACAGGTGATGGCAATCATACATTACCAGGAAAGTCCAGGAACAGAGCATTTTCTCCCTCATGGAGAGGGTCAGGTAGGCAAGTATGCCCTATCCCCTCCTGCTTCCTCCGCTACCTCTTTCCTTCTGCTTGTTCCCATCTTTCCCACCTTCTCAATCTCTCCCTCTCATCAGGCACTGTCCCCTCTGCCTTCAAGCATGCACTCATCTCTCCTATTTTTAAAAAACCTACCCTTGATCCAAATACTCTCTCCAACTACCGACCCATCTCTCTCCTCCCTTTTGCCTCCAAACTCCTTGAGCGTATTGTCTACAACCGCCTTACTTCCTTTCTTTCCTCACACTCACTGCTTGACCCATTCCAGTCTAGCTTCCGTCCTCTCCACTCCACTGAAACTGCCCTTACAAAAGTATACAATGACCTCCATGCTGCTAAATCTAAGGGACACTACTCTCTACTTATTCTACTTGACCTCTCTGCTGCTTTTGACACTGTGGACCATCCTATCCTACTGCAAATCCTTCACTCCATTGGTCTGCGTGACACTGCCCTCTCTTGGCTGTCCTCCTACCTTTCTGACCGTTCATTCTCTGTCTCCTCTCATGACTCCACCTCCCCCTCACTTCCACTAACTGTAGGGGTACTCCAAGGTTCTGTCCTTGGTCCTCTTCTCTTCTCTCTCTATACGTCCTCACTAGGTAAGCTCATTAGTTCTTTTGGTTTCCAATATCATCTATATGCTGATGACACCCAAATCTATCTTTCCTCTCCAGACCTCTCCCCTGCTCTCCTCACTCATATCTACAACTGTCTCTCTGCTACCTCTTCCTGGATGTCCCAGCGCTTTCTTAAACTTAACATGTCTAAGACAGAGCTGGTCATCTTCCCTCCCGCATAACCTCACCTCCTACAATCTCATTATCTATTGATGGCACTATCTCCTCTAGCCCCCAAGTGCGCTGTCTTGGAGTAATCCTTGACTCCTCCCTCTCCTTCAAACCACACATTCAGCACCTCTCACAAACCTGCCGTTTTCATCTAAAAATATTTCCAGGATCAGACCCTTTCTGACCCAGGATGCTACTAAGACTCTTATCCACTCATTGGTTATCTCCAGACTGGACTACTGTAATCTCCTCCTGACTGGCATTCTTGACAAATACCTCTCTCCACTCCAATCTATCCTCAATGCTGCTGCCCGGCTCATCTTCCTCACCAAACGCACTACGTCCACCTCTCCTTTCTTACTAGACCTTCACTGGCTCCCCTTCCTTTTCAGAATCCATTTCAAGCTTCTCACACTCGCTTACAAAGCCCTCACCCACTCCTCTCCCATCTACATCTCTGACCTTATCTCCCTTTACACTCCCACCCGTCCTCTTCGCTCTGCTAATGCTCGCCGACTCTCCTGCCTACGGATTACTTCCTCCCACTCCTACCTCCAAGATTTTTCACGTGCTGCACCACTTCTCTGGAATTATCTACCTCTCCCCCTCAGACTCTCCACCTCTCTACAAAACTTCAAATGGGCTCTCAAGACCCACTTCTTCACCAAACCAAGCCAAATCTCATCATAACCCTCTGTTCCACGCTCTCTATGTACCCCGTCTGTGTCACCCCTGTCGGTCTACCCCTCCACTTTAGAATGTAAGCTCTCACGAGCAGGGCCCTCTTCCCTCATGTGCTTATCCTTTCTTTAATAATCTTCAACTGCACCGCATCCAGCAGTCTTCTGCCACCTGATACTTAATCCAGTGTCATCTGCTGATGTAACTATGTTTATTTACCCTGTACTTGTCCTATACTGTCATCAACTGTAAGTTGCTGTTTTCCTGTTTGATTATTTGTTTATGTACTCTGCAATTGGGCGCTGTGGAACCCTTGTGGCGCCTTATAAATAATAGAGATGAGCGCCTGAAATTTTTCGGGTTTTGTGTTTTGGTTTTGGGTTCGGTTCCGCGGCCGTGTTTTGGGTTCGAACGCGTTTTGGCAAAACCTCACCGAATTATTTTTGTCGGATTCGGGTGTGTTTTGGATTCGGGTGTTTTTTTCCAAAAACACTAAAAAACAGCTTAAATCATAGAATTTGGGGGTCATTTTGATCCCAAAGTATTATTAACCTCAAAAACCATAATTTACACTCATTTTCAGTCTATTCTGAATACCTCACACCTCACAATATTATTTTTAGTCCTAAAATTTGCACCGAGGTCGCTGTGTGAGTAAGATAAGCGACCCTAGTGGCCGACACAAACACCGGGCCCATCTAGGAGTGGCACTGCAGTGTCACGCAGGATGTCCCTTCCAAAAAACCCTCCCCAAACAGCACATGACGCAAAGAAAAAAAGAGGCGCAATGAGGTAGCTGTGTGAGTAAGATTAGCGACCCTAGTGGCCGACACAAACACCGGGCCCATCTAGGAGTGGCACTGCAGTGTCACGCAGGATGGCCCTTCCAAAAAACCCTCCCCAAACAGCACATGACGCAAAGAAAAAAAGAGGCGCAATGAGGTAGCTGTGTGAGTAAGATTAGCGACCCTAGTGGCCGACACAAACACCGGGCCCATCTAGGAGTGGCACTGCAGTGTCACGCAGGATGGCCCTTCCAAAAAACCCTCCCCAAACAGCACATGACGCAAAGAAAAAAAGAGGCGCAATGAGGTAGCTGACTGTGTGAGTAAGATTAGCGACCCTAGTGGCCGACACAAACACCGGGCCCATCTAGGAGTGGCACTGCAGTGTCACGCAGGATGTCCCTTCCAAAAAACCCTCCCCAAACAGCACATGACGCAAAGAAAAAAAGAGGCGCAATGAGGTAGCTGTGTGAGTAAGATTAGCGACCCTAGTGGCCGACACAAACACCGGGCACATCTAGGAGTGGCACTGCAGTGTCACGCAGGATGTCCCTTCCAAAAAACCCTCCCCAAACAGCACATGACGCAAAGAAAAAAAGAGGCGCAATGAGGTAGCTGTGTGAGTAAGATTAGCGACCCTAGTGGCCGACACAAACACCGGGCCCATCTAGGAGTGGCACTGCAGTGTCACGCAGGATGTCCCTTCCAAAAAACCCTCCCCAATCAGCACATGATGCAAAGAAAAAGAAAAGAAAAAAGAGGTGCAAGATGGAATTATCCTTGGGCCCTCCCACCCACCCTTATGTTGTATAAACAAAACAGGACATGCACACTTTAACCAACCCATCATTTCAGTGACAGGGTCTGCCACACGACTGTGACTGATATGACGGGTTGGTTTGGACCCCCCCCAAAAAAGAAGCAATTAATCTCTCCTTGCACAAACTGGCTCTACAGAGGCAAGATGTCCACCTCATCTTCACCCTCCGATATATCACCGTGTACATCCCCCTCCTCACAGATTATCAATTCGTCCCCACTGGAATCCACCATCTCAGCTCCCTGTGTACTTTGTGGAGGCAATTGCTGCTGGTCAATGTCTCCGCGGAGGAATTGATTATAATTCATTTTAATGAACATCATCTTCTCCACATTTTCTGGATGTAACCTCGTACGCCGATTGCTGACAAGGTGAGCGGCGGCACTAAACACTCTTTCGGAGTACACACTTGTGGGAGGGCAACTTAGGTAGAATAAAGCCAGTTTGTGCAAGGGCCTCCAAATTGCCTCTTTTTCCTGCCAGTATAAGTACGGACTGTGTGACGTGCCTACTTGGATGCGGTCACTCATATAATCCTCCACCATTCTATCAATGTTGAGAGAATCATATGCAGTGACAGTAGACGACATGTCCGTAATCGTTGTCAGGTCCTTCAGTCCGGACCAGATGTCAGCATCAGCAGTCGCTCCAGACTGCCCTGCATCACCGCCAGCGGGTGGGCTCGGAATTCTGAGCCTTTTCCTCGCACCCCCAGTTGCGGGAGAATGTGAAGGAGGAGATGTTGACAGGTCGCGTTCCGCTTGACTTGACAATTTTGTCACCAGCAGGTCTTTCAACCCCAGCAGACCTGTGTCTGCCGGAAAGAGAGATCCAAGGTAGGCTTTAAATCTAGGATCGAGCACGGTGGCCAAAATGTAGTGCTCTGATTTCAACAGATTGACCACCCGTGAATCCTTGTTAAGCGAATTAAGGGCTGCATCCACAAGTCCCACATGCCTAGCGGAATCGCTCCCTTTTAGCTCCTTCTTCAATGCCTCCAGCTTCTTCTGCAAAAGCCTGATGAGGGGAATGACCTGACTCAGGCTGGCAGTGTCTGAACTGACTTCACGTGTGGCAAGTTCAAAGGGCATCAGAACCTTGCACAACGTTGAAATCATTCTCCACTGCACTTGAGACAGGTGCATTCCATCTCCTATATCGTGCTCAATTGTATAGGCTTGAATGGCCTTTTGCTGCTCCTCCAACCTCTGAAGCATATAGAGGGTTGAATTCCACCTCGTTACCACTTCTTGCTTCAGATGATGGCAGGGCAGGTTCAGTAGTTTTTGGTGGTGCTCCAGTCTTCTGTACGTGGTGCCTGTACGCCGAAAGTGTCCCGCAATTTTTCTGGCCACCGACAGCATCTCTTGCACGCCCCTGTCGTTTTTAAAAAAATTCTGCACCACCAAATTCAAGGTATGTGCAAAACATGGGACGTGCTGGAATTTGCCCATATTTAATGCACACACAATATTGCTGGTGTTGTCCGATGCCACAAATCCACAGGAGAGTCCAATTGGGGTAAGCCATTCCGCGATGATCTTCCTCAGTTGCCGTAAGAGGTTTTCAGCTGTGTGCGTATTCTGGAAAGCGGTGATACAAAGCGTAGCCTGCCTAGGAAAGAGTTGGCGTTTGCGAGATGCTGCTACTGGTGCCGCCGCTGCTGTTCTTGCGGCGGGAGTCCATACATCTACCCAGTGGGCTGTCACAGTCATATAGTCCTGACCCTGCCCTGCTCCACTTGTCCACATGTCCGTGGTTAAGTGGACATTGGGTACAACTGCATTTTTTAGGAGACTGGTGAGTCTTTTTCTGACGTCCGTGTACATTCTCGGTATCGCCTGCCTAGAGAAGTGGAACCTAGATGGTATTTGGTAACGGGGGCACACTGCCTCAATAAATTGTCTAGTTCCCTGTGAACTAACGGCGGATACCGGATGCACGTCTAACACCAACACAGTTGTCAAGGACTCAGTTATCCGCTTTGCAGTAGGATGACTGCTGTGATATTTCATCTTCCTCGCAAAGGACTGTTGAACAGTCAATTGCTTACTGGAAGTAGTACAAGTGGGCTTACGACTTCCCCTCTGGGATGACCATCGACTCCCAGCGGCAACAACAGCAGCGCCAGCAGCAGTAGGCGTTACACGCAAGGATGCATCGGAGGAATCCCAGGCAGGAGAGGACTCGTCAGACTTGCCAGTGACATGGCCTGCAGGACTATTGGCATTCCTGGGGAAGGAGGAAATTGACACTGAGGGAGTTGGTGGGGTGGTTTGCGTGAGCTTGGTTACAAGAGGAAGGGATTTACTGGTCAGTGGACTGCTTCCGCTGTCACCCAAAGTTTTTGAACTTGTCACTGACTTATTATGAATGCGCTGCAGGTGACGTATAAGGGAGGATGTTCCGAGGTGGTTAACGTCCTTACCCCTACTTATTACAGCTTGACAAAGGGAACACACGGCTTGACACCTGTTGTCCGCATTTCTGGTGAAATACCTCCACACCGAAGAGCTGATTTTTTTGGTATTTTCACCTGGCATGTCAACGGCCATATTCCTCCCACGGACAACAGGTGTCTCCCCGGGTGCCTGACTTAAACAAACCACCTCACCATCAGAATCCTCCTGGTCAATTTCCTCCCCAGCGCCAGCAACACCCATATCCTCCTCATCCTGGTGTACTTCAACACTGACATCTTCAATCTGACTATCAGGAACTGGACTGCGGGTGCTCCTTCCAGCACTTGCAGGGGGCGTGCAAATGGTGGAAGGCGCATGCTCTTCACGTCCAGTGTTGGGAAGGTCAGGCATCGCAACCGACACAATTGGACTCTCCTTGTGGATTTGGGATTTCAAAGAACGCACAGCTCTTTGCGGTGCTTTTGCCAGCTTGAGTCTTTTCAGTTTTCTAGCGAGAGGCTGAGTGCTTCCATCCTCATGTGAAGCTGAACCACTAGCCATGAACATAGGCCAGGGCCTCAGCCGTTCCTTGCCACTCCGTGTGGTAAATGGCATATTGGCAAGTTTACGCTTCTCCTCCGACAATTTTATTTTAGGTTTTGGAGTCCTTTTTTTACTGATATTTGGTGTTTTGGTTTTGACATGCTCTGTACTATGCCATTGGGCATCGGCCTTGGCAGACGACGTTGCTGGCATTTCATCGTCTCGGCCATGACTAGTGGCAGCAGCTTCAGCACGAGGTGGAAGTGGATCTTGATCTTTCCCTAATTTTGGAACCTCAACATTTTTGTTCTCCATATTTTAATAGGCACAACTAAAAGGCACCTCAGGTAAACAATGGAGATGGATGGATTGGATACTAGTATACAATTATGGACGGGCTGCCGAGTGCCGACACAGAGGTAGCCACAGCCGTGAACTACCGCACTGTACTGTGTCTGCTGCTAATATATAGACTGGTTGATAAAGAGATAGTGTACTCGTAACTAGTATGTATGTATAAAGAAAGAAAAAAAAACCACGGTTAGGTCACTGGTATATACAATTATGGACGGGCTGCGGAGTGCCGACACAGAGGTAGCCACAGCCGTGAACTACCGCACTGTACTGTGTCTGCTGCTAATATATAGACTGGTTGATAAAGAGATAGTATACTCGTAACTAGTATGTATGTATAAAGAAAGAAAAAAAAACCACGGTTAGGTGGTATATACAATTATGGACGGGCTGCCGAGTGCCGACACAGAGGTAGCCACAGCCGTGAACTACCGCACTGTACTGTGTCTGCTGCTAATATATAGACTGGTTGATAAAGAGATAGTATACTCGTAACTAGTATGTATGTATAAAGAAAGAAAAAAAAACCACGGTTAGGTCACTGGTATATACAATTATGGACGGGCTGCCGAGTGCCGACACAGAGGTAGCCACAGCCGTGAACTACCGCACTGTACTGTGTCTGCTGCTAATATATAGACTGGTTGATAAAGAGATAGTATACTCGTAACTAGTATGTATGTATAAAGAAAGAAAAAAAAACCACGGTTAGGTCACTGGTATATACAATTATGGACGGGCTGCCGAGTGCCGACACAGAGGTAGCCACAGCCGTGAACTACCGCACTGTACTGTGTCTGCTGCTAATATATAGACTGGTTGATAAAGAGATAGTATACTCGTAACTAGTATGTATGTATAAAGAAAGAAAAAAAAACCACGGTTAGGTGGTATATACAATTATGGACGGGCTGCCGAGTGCCGACACAGAGGTAGCCACAGCCGTGAACTACCGCACTGTACTGTGTCTGCTGCTAATATATAGACTGGTTGATAAAGAGATAGTATACTCGTAACTAGTATGTATGTATAAAGAAAGAAAAAAAAACCACGGTTAGGTCACTGGTATATACAATTATGGACGGGCTGCCGAGTGCCGACACAGAGGTAGCCACAGCCGTGAACTACCGCACTGTACTGTGTCTGCTGCTAATATATAGACTGGTTGATAAAGAGATAGTATACTCGTAACTAGTATGTATGTATAAAGAAAGAAAAAAAAACCACGGTTAGGTCACTGGTATATACAATTATGGACGGGCTGCCGAGTGCCGACACAGAGGTAGCCACAGCCGTGAACTACCGCACTGTACTGTGTCTGCTGCTAATATATAGACTGGTTGATAAAGAGATAGTATACTCGTAACTAGTATGTATGTATAAAGAAAGAAAAAAAAACCACGGTTAGGTGGTATATACAATTATGGACGGGCTGCCGAGTGCCGACACAGAGGTAGCCACAGCCGTGAACTACCGCACTGTACTGTGTCTGCTGCTAATATATAGACTGGTTGATAAAGAGATAGTATACTCGTAACTAGTATGTATGTATAAAGAAAGAAAAAAAAACCACGGTTAGGTCACTGGTATATACAATTATGGACGGGCTGCCGAGTGCCGACACAGAGGTAGCCACAGCCGTGAACTACCGCACTGTACTGTGTCTGCTGCTAATATATAGACTGGTTGATAAAGAGATAGTATACTCGTAACTAGTATGTATGTATAAAGAAAAAAAAAAAAACCACGGTTAGGTCACTGGTATATACAATTATGGACGGGCTGCCGAGTGCCGACACAGAGGTAGCCACAGCCGTGAACTACCGCACTGTACTGTGTCTGCTGCTAATATATAGACTGGTTGATAAAGAGATAGTATACTCGTAACTAGTATGTATGTATAAAGAAAGAAAAAAAAACCACGGTTAGGTCACTGGTATATACAATTATGGACGGGCTGCCGAGTGCCGACACAGAGGTAGCCACAGCCGTGAACTACCGCACTGTACTGTGTCTGCTGCTAATATATAGACTGGTTGATAAAGAGATAGTATACTCGTAACTAGTATGTATGTATGTATAAAGAAAGAAAAAAAAACCACGGTTAGGTCACTGGTATATACAATTATGGACGGGCTGCCGAGTGCCGACACAGAGGTAGCCACAGCCGTGAACTACCGCACTGTACTGTGTCTGCTGCTAATATAGACTGGTTGATAAAGAGATAGTATACTACTAATATTATATACTGGTGGTCAGGTCACTGGTCACTAGTCACACTGGCAGTGGCACTCCTGCAGCAAAAGTGTGCACTGTTTAATTTTAATATAATATTATGTACTCCTGGCTCCTGCTATAACCTATAACTGGCACTGCAGTAGTGCTCCCCAGTCTCCCCCACAATTATAAGCTGTGTGAGCTGAGCAGTCAGACAGATATATAATATATATAGATGATGCAGCACACTGGCCTGAGCCTGAGCAGTGCACACAGATATGGTATGTATGTGACTGAGTCACTGTGTGCTGTGTATCGCTTTTTTCAGGCAGAGAACGGATTATAAATAAAAGTGGTGGTCACTGGTCACTATCAGCAAAACTCTGCACTGTACACTACTGAGTACTCCTAATGCTCCCCAAAATTAGTAAATCAAGTGTCTAAACGGAGAGGACGCCAGCCACGTCCTCTCCCTATCAATCTCAATGCACGTGTGAAAATGGCGGCGACGCGCGGCTCCTTATATAGAATCCGAGTCTCGCGATAGAATCCGAGCCTCGCGAGAATCCGACAGCGTCATGATGACGTTCGGGCGCGCTCCGGTTAACCGAGCAAGGCGGGAAGATCCGAGTCGCTCGGACTCGTGAAAAAAAACATGAAGTTCTGGCGGGTTCGGATTCAGAGAAACCGAACCCGCTCATCTCTAATAAATAAAGGATAATAATAATAATAACTGTTTATTGGTTATATAATTAAAAGGTAATTATATCAATATTTCATATATCACAGGCTGTATAGGCTACTGTATCAAACTGTATTTATTCGCCCTATAATAGGACTCTGTAGCGAAGTATAAAAATCACATACAGAAAAGTAATAAAATCAATGAAAAAGAAAGACATTAAGTGAATAAAGAAATGTATTAAAACCAAGGCTTTGTGTCGTCTTCTTATTCTTAATAGCAGTATTCTCTTATACTTGTACTCGAGATGGCTTATTCCTCTATACTGTATGTATGAAAAAAAATATATAGTTTTTATATTCCAGCTATGAGCTTTCTATTTATATATTACATATTTCATACAATGACTCAAGATTGTGGATTTCCCTGATCAGATTATTACTGCTATACAAATTATATATTGCTGTTGAAAGATGATATATACATATTTTATCATTATATGTGTATATTCACAATCATGATATACAGGGTTGGCTCCAGGCACGTTTCAATATAACGGCTGAACAGGGAGCCACACTTAACGGCCGTCGCTATTCTCGCCGTCATATTGGAGCCTGGAGCCAGCAGCAGCGTCCGTCCAGTGGCCCCCAGTTGTCTTGAAGCTTCCTGATGTGTAGAGAGGAGGTGGAGCCTTGGCAGTCCTCTGGTGGTGACCCCCCCTCCTGATCATGTGCAGCGGCTTCACAGGGCAGAGAGTGAAGACGGCTGTGCGGCTGCGCAACTTAGGGCTGTAACACACACTCCGGTTTTTCCCGGATGGCAAAAAGCCGGACAAACTTTGTCCGGCTTTTTGCCATCCAGGAGAAACCGGCAGTGTCTGTCACACAGGACGGCTTTGAGCCGTGTGTGATGCTGTGCGCATGCGCAGCATCAGACACGGCTTCAGAAAAAAACGTTGTGTGTGAAAGCTCCCCTTCACACACACGGTTCACTGGCTGCAAAGACGGCCCGGCGGCCGCCCGGCAGCCGGACCTTCCAGTGGTGAGACCCGGCTGCAACCCGGCAGCCGGGCCGGGGCCGTGCAGTGTGAAGGGACCCTACCCCTCACACTGTTAACTACAATGCCGGCACGGGAAAAAGCCTTCCTGCTTTTTCCCGGCCGGCAAAAGCCGGGTAGTGTGTTTTAGCCCATACACTGTGCTGCGGGTGGGAGATGAGCTCCGGCTGTGACAACGTAATTGTTGTGGCATGTGGGGAAGGGTGAGGAGCCTAGGAGCGGGTGGCTGGACTTGTGGTGGCGGCTGGGGGGGCTGCTGATATTGTGCTGAGTGATCAACTTCAGTGACACTCACTGTGCTGACTGTCTTTGCAGTAACCAGCACATAAATTACAGGCAGCATGACTCGAATCCCAGCGACTGTACCGAGTGTCCGAAAAAAGTCATCGGTCGGGATGCCATCATTCAGTATACAGACGCCGGCATCCTGATCGCAGCAATGTCGACAAGGGTGCATGGGTTACCCTAACCTCCCTCCTCTACCCCTAACCCTCCCACTCCGCAGCCTAACCTCCCCCCCAGTAGTGCATAAACCTAACCCCTTTTCCCGCAGCCTAAACCTAACCCTCCCCCCTTAGTGCCTAACCCTAACCCTAACCCCCCTCTGCAGCTTGACCCTAACCCTCCACCCTTAGTGCCTAACCCCCCCTCTGTAGCCTAACCTCCCCCACCCCATACCCTAACTCCCCCTGAGTGTGCCTAAACCTAGCCCCCCATCCCGCATGCTAAACATGTGGCAGCAGTGCATACTTACCTTCAGGATCCTGACGGGATATCGTCGTCGGGATGCCAGCGTCGGTGTTCTGACGGCTGGCGGGATTCCTGCGTAAGTATTACAGCTGCTGAGATCCCGACATCTGGGATCTTGAACGCATACCAGTATAAGTGCTCTACCTGGTGCAATGTGTATGACGTGCTCTACCTGGTGCAATGTGTATAAGTGCTCTACCTGGTGCAATGAGTATAAGTGCTCTACCTGGTGCAATGTGTAGAACGCGCTCTACCTGGTGCAGTGTGTAGAATGGGCTTTACCTGGCTCATTGTGTATTGGAGGTTCTACCTGGTGCAATGTATATAAGCGGCTCTACTGTGTGGTGTAATGTGAACTGGTACTATTTGGGCACGCCCCTTCCCCATGAAGCCACACCCCTAAATTTTTGCTGTGCACTGTTGGCGCCCACTGTCCCTTATTTAGACTATAGGTAGGAAAACACCAATTCACTTTCTGTCAAAGCGCACCAAAATGTCTAGTTACAGCTCTGGTGCAGTGTCCTGTATACTACACAGCCCAGTAGCACTGTCACTCCATCCTCCCCCTTGCAGCACTTTTGTAGTGTCCAAGTCAAGTCGGAGTTTTTATATTTGAATCAATAATAAGATTGATCAGAACCTTTATTCTGATGGGACCAAGAAAAAAACACGTAGGACCGCAATTTTTTAAAGTGAGGGGTCCCTGGGACCCACTTTTTGGGGGGCTTAGCACGATCAGTGCAGTGGCTGTGACAATGAGGGGGAGTGCTGTGGGTGGGCCAAAGCTAAACTATGTGTGCGTCTGCAGGGGGGCATATCATGTGTATTTGGCACTGCTGGGGAGGCATATCATGTGTATCTGGCACTGCTGGGGGTCATATCATGTGTATCTGGCACTGCTGGGGGCATATCATGTGTATCTGGCACTGCCCTACTGGGGTCATTATGTGTATCTGGCACTATACTGGAGACATTGTGTGTAAGGAACACTACTGTGGCTGTTATCTTTAAGGCTGCTAATTGTGTGTGTAGAGGGGGTGTGAAAATATATTTATTTACAGTTTCATAATATGAAGTTGTGAGGCCACGCCCACTTTTCCAGGGTGCTAGTAGGCCTGGAGGCGGCCCTGATGCTATATATATATATATATATATAGAGAGAGAGAGAGAGAGAGAGAGAAAGAGAGAAAACATGTTCCAAAGATACTATGGGCTATAATCTCTCCTTTCCCCCACACATAAGTATCAGTGGCATCTATTCAAAATTGTATAGATGCCAAATATCCTGATATATGTTACAAATGTATCCAGTTACTGGATCACAGATGTTGTTACTCAGAGGCGTAGCTACCATAGGTGCATGGAGTGCAGCTGCTGTGGGACCCAGAGCTGAGAGGGGCCACCTTCCTGTCACAGTTACATGTGTTATATACATTTTTCACCATTGGTGGTGCATAGGGGCCCTTACAAACTTTTGCCTTGGGGTCTACAATATATACATACCTCCCAACTTTGAAATGATGTCCAAAAAGGGGGCGGGACTTCATCTGAAGGGGCGTGGTCTAGTTGGACGACCCCCGTTTTCCATCATTTGGGGGCATGCCCAGCGTTCCTGAGCAGCTGGGCAGCCCCCGCCTCACTACCTGCACTGTTTAGATGCCGTGCGCGTGCGCACGGCATCTAATTCAGTGATCACCGACTGCTTTGCAGAGCAGAGCAGCGGTGATCACTGGATCTCCCAACTGCCCCACCTGCCCGCAGGACACTGCTACCCACTGGAGGGACAGCGGGACAGCGTTCGAATAGCGGGACTGTCCCGCTGAAATAGGGACAATTGGGAGGTATGATATATATAGTTATGCAAAAAGTGGTCTTAAGAAAGAGCAAAAGACAAAAGCAGCTATATGCCTTTTCCAGGGCACACTTAGAAAAAATATAAGAAAGTGATGAATTATGAAAATATGAGTATATTAATACTTAACTTTTATTGAGATATACTTGATAAAAGGGAGAAAGCGAATATAGATAATTGCTACAAATTTTGGGCGATAGAAATTAGAAAGGCGAAAATATGTTTAATCCCTTAGTAATCCAAAAATTACTCCAATTTTGGATTGAAAAAATCTTTGTGGGAGTAAACCTGCTCCATTGGGTTCAGCTATCCCATGTTAGAATATCAGAATTATATATTAGTGAAAATTCAATGTCTGGGACTGCACAGAGAACTGGAAAGACTCAAATGATGTGAGAGTAAAATACCTACGGTACCTCATATTTTCATAATTCATCACTTTCTTATATTTTTTCTAAGTGTGCCCTGGAAAAGGCATATAGCTGCTTTTGTCTTTTGCTCTTTCTTAAGACCACTTTTTCCATATAGTTTACTGAACTATTTTCCGGGAGCACCACCAACCCATTGCTGAATTTATTTGTTTGTATAGTAAGCATAATGTTGGTTTAACAAATTACTAAATTAATATAAACATTACTAATACCGTATTCTGTGCAGATTTACCAATTTCTTAGCAAGTTGATCATACTGAGGTCTATCTCAGCTCTCAATCTAGCACGAATCTAGATTCATTCAGAGATATACTCACTATCTCCACCGCCATACTATGACCAGTTTCAATCTAAAAACAGAATTGAGCGCAAAGCGCAGAATAGATGACTTAGAAAATATTTTTCCAACCGGGGACAATACCAGTGACCCAGACCCAAATTGGGAAGAGGAGATCTCAAAACTAAAATATATCCTACAACGACAAACTCGTACCAACTGGGATTTAACAAGCTTGGAGAATTATCAAAAACAAAAAATTGTACCCAGGGGCCTTAGGCCGAAACTCTTTCCGGCATTTGAATTATTTACCGATAGTCTCCGACAGGAATGGGAGACTACATTATTAAAATGCTCACATGAGTTAATTAACATTCTGATTAAACACAACAATCTTGTCCTGGATGATTGCACTAAAGAAATTGACAAAATAGCCAAAAATCTAGAACCTTGGGAACAAGACCTAAGATTTCAAAGTAATTTTGATAAAATCAAGAAAGAACTCAAAATATATGAACAAACTATAATCGACAGAAAAAAGAGCAAATTCCTAAGGGACAAAAGGGACTTTGTCAATCATAAAATTTTCCATTGGACTAGACCAATTAGAAAAGAACGATCCGTGGGTCATTCAAATACTCCCTCCTCATCGGAAGTGGATTTATCCAGCACAGATGAGAACGAAAGCTACACCCATGACCGCAGAAATACCTCAGCATCAAGATTGGACAGCAATCCTCTGAATCAACATCTTCAGCACACAGCAAAAGAGCTATGTTAAAGAAAAAATCTACCTTTTTCCCAAAAGACACCACATGTCCAGAGGTCAAAGTATTCACGAATCTGGTATCTCGGGACTTAGATAAATTATATTTAAACAGAAAACATTGTCGATCTACAAGGAATCTCACAATTAATGAACGTAAAGCACTCCGGGAGATTAAATCTTGGACTGACATAGTTCTGAAACCGTCAGATAAAGGTGGAAATGTAGTAAACTGTCCAACAGACCAATATCTATAACAAGCCAAAAAACAACAGGACGATCGTTCATGCTACCAGAAGAGTTTCTTTGACCCAGCAGAAAATTATACAAGACTATACATGAATATCATTGATAGGGCCTATCAAGAAGGCACCATCTCCAAATCAGAACATGATTATCTTTCTGTCAATAATCCACAAGTACCGACATTTTACCTTTTACCAAAGGTACACAAGAATCTCAGAGATCCCCCAGGCAGACCAATTGTCTCAGGCAATGGTGGCCTCCTTGAAAGGGCCTGCATCTTTTTGGACACACATCTTAGAGACCATGTGTTAGAACTTCCATCATACACGAGGGACACGACTGATGTCCTAAAGAAAATCCATGATATACTACTAGAAGACACACATCTACTTGTCAGCCTCGACGTCGAGGCATTGTATACATCTATACAACATGATTTGGGCATCAAAGCAGTTGAGCATTTCTTGAGGATGAAGGGGATGGATGACTTTCATAAATTTCTAATACAATTACTTCATTTTGTACTAAATAAAAATTACTTTACTTTCAACAACCTCTTCTACACCCAGGTAAGGGGGACAGCGATGGGGGCAGCCTGTGCCCCCACTTACGCCAACCTCTTCCTGGGTTGGTGGGAGAGGGAATTTGTTTTCTCAGATGACCAAGAAGAATATACCAAACATATAACACTCTGGACACGTTACATCGATGACATCCTCATCATATGGGATGGCGCACAGGATGAACTCTTGGAATTCATCCGACCATAACTAATATTCCCAAAGGAGAATTTTTACGCCTCAAACGAAATTGCTCCAGTGATGAAATCTTTGAGAAAAGAAGTCAAGAACTAACACTCAGACTGAAGGAACGTGGATACAGTATGCGGTCAATCAAAAAAGCCAAGAGAACACTCATCCATACTAAGAGAGAATCTTTAAGTTTTCATACCAAAACACCCACGGAAGAGTCCCATACCATAAGATTTGTGGGGGACTTCTGCGAAGAATGGAGGGAGATTAAATCAATCCTGCAAAAACACTGGCCTATCATACTTTCAGATGAAGATCTAGCCAAAAAACTTAACACCAAAATAGATATAAGTTGGAGAAGATCACCTAACCTAAAGGACCATCTTGTCAACAGCCATTATGTACAAAAATCAGCGAGAGAGCCGATAAAGCAAGGAAGCTATCCATGTGGCAATTATAAAATCTGTCAACATGTGATCAACAAACAAGAATTAAAGGACAGATATGGTGAAAACATGAAAATAAATGACTTCTTTAACTGTAGAAGCAAAAATGTCATCTACTGTATTTCCTGTCCATGTGACTTGAAGTATATAGGGATGACAACACGAATGTTGAAAATCAGGACACTCAAGCACATGAGTAACATCAGGAATGCTGAAAGGAATCAACAAAGGATGCAACAGCTGACAACCATATCAAGAGATTTCCTGACACACCATTCCAGCTCAGTACAGGATCTCAGAATACATGGCCTAGAACAGATCAGACCAGGAATAAGAGGTGGTGATATTACACGCATGCTCCTTAGAAAAGAAAGTGAATGGACCTTTAAACTCAATACGGTGGCTCCAAAAGGACTCAATGAATACCTTAATTTCAGTGTTTTTTTGCAGGAATAACGTCATAGCTGAATAGTCAAACTCTTAACCAGGTCTCTCCATGAACACTCACTCACCACCACCTTCACCAACCCTACACAATAAGGTAGCGACAGGTCAGCAAGCTTTCTCTCACCTTTTTTTAGCACCTTGAACACTCCAATGGATTTTATGTTCTTTCAATTTTAGCACAGAGTGCACCTCACCCTTGGTATACCCCTCCACAATTCCGATCACCTCCCCCCATACACCCACATTTCCTATTACACTCCCACCAGAGCCCCTTCCCGTTCCCACTCATACTATCACACACAACTCCTTAGTTCGTCACATCCACATACTTACCATTTTTCATACCACACACATCCCCTTCCCCCTTACAATCCTCAACATCTAACTAAAACCCCCCCTCCCCCTTTCTTCCCCCCCTTCTCTTCACATCCCTCCCCCTCCCTCCCCCTCCCTATTTGGCCCCCCTCTTTTCCCCTTCCCTTTCACTTACACACTCACAAAACCCTCCTCCGCCCCTCTCCCCCTTTTTCTCACACACACTTACACACACACACACACACACACACACACACACACTTACACCTTCACTCCTCACCTTTTTCCCTATACACACAATTCTCCATCATCTTCATCTACATACACATTACACAACTCCCCCCCCTTTTTCCAACCCCCTCCCTCCCCCCCTCCCCAACCCCTCCTCCTTTTCCCATAGTCACATATTTTTCATCCCAATCAGAACCACCAATACTTCCAGTCACCACATTCCATATCACAGCCCTCACCCTTTCACAATTCTTTATCCACTCACAGTTATTTCCTTACACACCAACCTACACTTTAACACATATTCATCAATAAAATCATAATCTGGTCTGGTATAAACAAAGACCATATATTAAAAGTAACAGCAACAAAACATCCAAGATAAAAAATTATTTGTGTTTAAAAATCATTTTTGTTAGCCCCCCCTTTTTTTTATAAACCTTTTTTCCATGTTTAAATGGATTTTAGCACTATCCCAGCAGTTCCTCATTATGATCATTATTTACCCCTATTTATTTTATAATTCTCCAAGCGCTTTTCACAATTCTTAAAACTAAGGTTCACAAATTACATGTATTTATACTAATAAACACTATTAACTTCCTCTCTAAACATCCCCTGCATATGTCTGTATAAACAAAGCATGAGACAGTTTACTTTATGACGTCAGTCCCAGCTGGTCCGCTTTCACACATGCCTCCACACACACCTCTGTGTCTGGTAGGCTGGTCCTCAGCATAAGTAAGGCGGCTGTGAGCTCTGGGAGCAGGTGATCAGGTGATCAAGCTACCTGAGCGAAACGTACGTCACTTCCGGTCCCGGTGTCCGAACTTCCGGGCGCTCAGACCGCAGACATCGGCCCCACAGCTCCAAGTTCAGCACACCCTCTCCCTGGCTGGAAACCTCTACCTACAACTGCGGGACAATTCAGGCCTCACACTGCCCACCAATGCATGCAGGCATTAAGGTATGAGCCGCACACAGTGAGGCACTTTCTTTTCAACTTCCACCAGGGGGGACTCCTATACAGGCACAGCATAACTATTCCTCCAAAGTGTCCAAACAATTCAGGGGCACAGTGGGAGGTAGCATTTATCCTTTATGTAGATTTATTAACTGCATTAGCTGTGAATACCTGAGGTGCCCAGCTCAAGGGTGTCTGTTCTCCCCTTTCTTTCCAATTTTTTTCCATTTTTCTTTATATTATGATTCTCAGTGCAACAAAAACTATTTGCTTATTTGGAAAAATGGCCTCCCCCTATGCAATCTGAATGTCTAGTATTAATATTATGTGATATCTGGCCATAGGAACATTCAGCATTTGTATTACATTGTTGTTGTTTTTTGCTTATTATACATATCCAGCTCAGGGGATCAATCCCTGTTGAATTATCATATTTATATGATTGGTACTTTTTTTTCTTTTTTTTCTTTTTCTCATTCAGCATCACAACCATTAGAAAAATATGATTGTTTGATATCCAGTCACAGGAAGATTCAGTATATGCTTTAATAGAATATATTTTTTGCTCCTTGCACAAATGTGATTTAACAATAGGAGTTTCATATGGGGGCAACAAACACCCATTAGAATACGGTGTGGTTTTTCATTACACAGAATCATTTATATTTCATTCAGGGGATTATTCCCTGTCAGACTATCATATCCATAAAATCTGCCTGTAGTAACCGCACACTGGAATTGATTGCACATGCTGGAGATTTACTCACCTACGATCAAACCGCACTGAGTATGCCCAATCTCGTCTGATCTTGGAAGCCATACACTGCAGGGCCTGGTCAGTACCCGGTTGGGAGACCACCAGGGAATACTAGGTACCGTAGGTATTTTACTCTAACATCATTTGAGTCTTTCCAGTTCTCTGTGCAGTCCCAGACATTGAATTTTCACTAATATATAATTCTGATATTCTGACATGGGATAGCTGGACCCAATGGAGCAGGTTTACTCCCACAAAGATTTTTTCAATCCAAAATTGGAGTAATTTTTGGATCACTAAGGGATTAAACATATTTTCGCCTTTCTAATTTCTATCGCCCAAAATTTGTTGCAATTATCTATATTCGCTTTCTCCCTTTTATCAAGCATATCTCAATAAAAGTTAAGTATTAATATACTCATATTTTCATAAATCATCACTTTCTTATATTTTTTCTAAGTGTGCCCTGGAAAAGGCATATAGCTGCTTTTGTCTTTTGCTCTTTCTTAAGACCACTTTTTCCATATAGTTTACTGAACTATTTTCCGGGAGCACCACCAACCCATTGCTGAATTTATTTGTTTGTATAGTAAGCATAATGTTGGTTTAACAAATTACTAAATTAATATAAACATTACTAATACCGTATTCTGTGCAGATTTACCAATTTCTTAGCAAGTTGATCATACTGAGGTCTATCTCAGCTCTCAATCTAGCACAAATCTAGATTCATTCAGAGATATACTCACTATCTCCACCGCCATACTATGACCAGTTTCAATCTAAAAACAGAATTGAGCGCAAAGCGCAGAATAGATGACTTAGAAAATATTTTTCCAACCGGGGACAATACCAGTGACCCAGACCCAAATTGGGAAGAGGAGATCTCAAAACTAAAATATATCCTACAACGACAAACTCGTACCAACTGGGATTTAAGAAGCTTGGAGAATTATCAAAAACAAAAAATTGTACCCAGAGGCCTTAGGCCGAAACTCTTTCCGGCATTTGAATTATTTACCGATAGTCTCCATCAGGAATGGGAGACTACATTATTAAAATGCTCACATGAGTTAATTAACATTCTGATTAAACACAACAATCTTGTCCTGGATGATTGCACTAAAGAAATTGACAAAATAGCCAAAAATCTAGAACCTTGGGAACAAGACCTAAGATTTCAAAGTAATTTTGATAAAATCAAGAAAGAACTCAAAATATATGAACAAACTATAATCGACAGAAAAAAGAGCAAATTCCTAAGGGACAAAGGGGACTTTGTCAATCATAAAATTTTCCATTGGACTAGACCAATTAGAAAAGAACGATCCGTGGGTCATTCAAATACTCCCTCCTCATCGGAGGTGGATTTATCCAGCACAGATGAGAACGAAAGCTACACCCATGACCGCAGAAATACCTCAGCATCAAGATTGGACAGCAACTCATTGACTGGTTTTTTAGAACATACCAGGGGATCACGAGGCCACTCAACAAGAGGAAAAGAAAAACTCAACGTAGTAAGAAGAAGAGGCAGGGAAAAATGGGGCTCACCGTCCCCAAACCGATATCCCAGCCGCAGAAACCAGAATTGATCTCAGATCACAACAAATTCAAAATAATTAACCTATCAAATCACATTCTGACAGTGGAACAAAAGACAGTCTTGGAAAAGGGTCTAACATTTTCACCAACTAAAAAACTGAACAGATTTCAGTGGCAAGTTAATCTACAATTATTTGGACGTAAACTTTTACTAGCTAAATTTTTCTCTGGAAATGTAGAATCACCAGAGTCAACCTTTGATCCTGGAAACCTCTCATCACAAGAGAGGGATGCCCTGATGACACTAGAAGAACTTGCAGGATCCTCTGAACCAACATCTTCAGCACACAGCAAAAGAGCTATGTTAAAGAAACAATCTACCTTTTTCCCAAAAGACACCACATGTCCAGAGGTCAAAGTATTTACGAATCTGGTATCTCGGGACTTAGATAAATTATATTTAAACAGAAAACATTGTCGATCTACAGGGAATCTCACAATTAATGAACGTAAAGCACTCCGGGAGATTAAATCTTGGACTGACATAGTTCTGAAACCGTCAGATAAAGGTGGAAATGTAGTAAACTGTCCAACAGACCAATATCTACAACAAGCCAAAAAACAACCGGACGATTGTTCATGCTACCAGAGGAGTTTCTTTGACCCAACAGAAAATTATACAAGACTATACATGAATATCATTGATAGGGCCTATCAAGAAGGCACCATCTCCAAATCAGAACATGATTATCTTTCTGTCAATAATCCACGAGTACCGACATTTTACCTTTTACCAAAGGTACACAAGAATCTCAGAGATCCCCCAGGCAGACCAATTGTCTCAGGCAATGGTGGCCTCCTTGAAAGGGCCTGCATCTTTTTGGACACACATCTTAGAGACCATGTGTTAGAACTTCCATCATACACAAGGGACACGACTGATGTCCTAAAGAAAATCCATGATATACAACTAGAAGACACACATCTACTTGTCAGCCTCGACGTCGAGGCATTGTATACATCTATACAACATGATTTGGGCATCAAAGCAGTTGAGCATTTCTTGAGGATGAAGGGGATGGATGACTTTCATAAATTTCTAATACAATTACTTCATTTTGTACTAAATAAAAATTACTTTACTTTCAACAACCTCTTCTACACCCAGGTAAGGGGGACAGCGATGGGGGCAGCCTGTGCCTCCACTTACGCCAACCTCTTCCTGGGTTGGTGGGAGAGGGAATTTGTTTTCTCAGATGACCAAGAAGAATATACCAAACATATAACACTCTGGACACGTTACATCGATGACATCCTCATCATATGGGATGGCACACAGGATGAACTCTTGGAATTCATCAAGAAACTGAACAACAACACCCTCAACCTCACCTTTACTTGTGTATATGACAGGGACAGCATATCATTTTTGGATCTCCGAATCTACAGAGACAGCAACAACATGATCTCCACAGAAATCTACAGAAAAAATACAGCTACCAACACCCTACTACATCAAACTAGCTCGCATTTTCCTCCGACCATAACTAATATTCCCAAAGGAGAATTTTTACGCCTCAAACGAAATTGCTCCAGTGATGAAATCTTTGAGAAAAGAAGTCAAGAAGTAACACTCAGACTGAAGGAACGTGGATACAGTATGCGGTCAATCAAAAAAGCCAAGAGAACACTCATCCATACTAAGAGAGAATCTTTAAGTTTTCATACCAAAACACCCACGGAAGAGTCCCATACCATAAGATTTGTGGGGGACTTCTGCGAAGAATGGAGGGAGATTAAATCAATCCTGCAAAAACACTGGCCTATCATACTTTCAGATGAAGATCTAGCCAAAAAACTTAACACCAAAATAGATATAAGTTGGAGAAGATCACCTAACCTAAAGGACCATCTTGTCAACAGCCATTATGTACAAAAATCAGCGAGAGAGCCGATAAAGCAAGGAAGCTATCCATGTGGCAATTATAAAATCTGTCAACATGTGATCAACAAACAAGAATTAAAGGACAGATATGGTGAAAACATGAAAATAAATGACTTCTTTAACTGTAGAAGCAAAAATGTCATCTACTGTATTTCCTGTCCATGTGACTTGAAGTATATAGGGATGACAACACGAATGTTGAAAATCAGGACACTCAAGCACATGAGTAACATCAGGAATGCTGAAAGGAATCAACAAAGGATGCAACAGCTGACAACCATATCAAGAGATTTCCTGACACACCATTCCAGCTCAGTACAGGATCTCAGAATACATGGCCTAGAACAGATCAGACCAGGAATAAGAGGTGGTGATATTACACGCATGCTCCTTAGAAAAGAAAGTGAATGGACCTTTAAACTCAATACGGTGGCTCCAAAAGGACTCAATGAATACCTTAATTTCAGTGTTTTTTTTGCAGGAATAACGTCATAGCTGAATAGTCAAACTCTTAACCAGGTCTCTCCATGAACACTCACTCACCACCACCTTCACCAACCCTACACAATAAGGTAGCGACAGGTCAGCAAGCTTTCTCTCACCTTTTTTTAGCACCTTGAACACTCCAATGGATTTTATGTTCTTTCAATTTTAGCACAGAGTGCACCTCACCCTTGGTATACCCCTCCACAATTCCGATCACCTCCCCCCATACACCCACATTTCCTATTACACTCCCACCAGAGCCCCTTCCCGTTCCCACTCATACTATCACACACAACTCCTTAGTTCGTCACATCCACATACTTACCATTTTTCATACCACACACATCCCCTTCCCCCTTACAATCCTCAACATCTAACTAAAACCCCCCCTCCCCCTTTCTTCCCCCCCTTCTCTTCACATCCCTCCCCCTCCCTCCCCCTCCCTATTTGGCCCCCCTCTTTTCCCCTTCCCTTTCACTTACACACTCACAAAACCCTCCTCCGCCCCTCTCCCCCTTTTTCTCACACACACTTACACACACACACACACACACACACACACACACTTACACCTTCACTCCTCACCTTTTTCCCTATACACACAATTCTCCATCATCTTCATCTACATACACATTACACGACTCCCCCCCCTTTTTCCAACCCCCTCCCTCCCCCCCTCCCCAACCCCTCCTCCTTTTCCCATAGTCACATATTTTTCATCCCAATCAGAACCACCAATACTTCCAGTCACCACATTCCATATCACAGCCCTCACCCTTTCACAATTCTTTATCCACTCACAGTTATTTCCTTACACACCAACCTACACTTTAACACATATTCATCAATAAAATCATAATCTGGTCTGGTATAAACAAAGACCATATATTAAAAGTAACAGCAACAAAACATCCAAGATAAAAAATTATTTGTGTTTAAAAATCATTTTTGTTAGCCCCCCCCTTTTTTTTATAAACCTTTTTTCCATGTTTAAATGGATTTTAGCACTATCCCAGCAGTTCCTCATTATGATCATTATTTACCCCTATTTATTTTATAATTCTCCAAGCGCTTTTCACAATTCTTAAAACTAAGGTTCACAAATTACATGTATTTATACTAATAAACACTATTAACTTCCTCTCTAAACATCCCCTGCATATGTCTGTATAAACAAAGCATGAGACAGTTTACTTTATGACGTCAGTCCCAGCTGGTCCGCTTTCACACACGCCTCCACACACACCTCTGTGTCTGGTAGGCTGGTCCTCAGCATAAGTAAGGCGGCTGTGAGCTCTGGGAGCAGGTGATCAGGTGATCAAGCTACCTGAGCGAAACGTACGTCACTTCCGGTCCCGGTGTCCGAACTTCCGGGCGCTCAGACCGCGGACATCGGCCCCACAGCTCCAAGTTCAGCACACCCTCTCCCTGGCTGGAAACCTCTACCTACAACTGCGGGACAATTCAGGCCTCACACTGCCCACCAATGCATGCAGGCATTAAGGTATGAGCCGCACACAGTGAGGCACTTTCTTTTCAACTTCCACCAGGGGGGACTCCTATACAGGCACAGCATAACTATTCCTCCAAAGTGTCCAAACAATTCAGGGGCACAGTGGGAGGTAGCATTTATCCTTTATGTAGATCTATTAACTGCATTAGCTGTGAATACCTGAGGTGCCCAGCTCAAGGGTGTCTGTTCTCCCCTTTCTTTCCAATTTTTTTCCATTTTTCTTTATATTATGATTCTCAGTGCAACAAAAACTATTTGCTTATTTGGAAAAATGGCCTCGCCCTATGCAATCTGAATGTCTAGTATTAATATTATGTGATATCTGGCCATAGGAACATTCAGCATTTGTATTACATTGTTGTTGTTTTTTGCTTATTATACATATCCAGCTCAGGGGATCAATCCCTGTTGAATTATCATATTTATATGATTGGTACTTTTTTTTCTTTTTTTTCTTTTTCTCATTCAGCATCACAACCATTAGAAAAATATGATTGTTTGATATCCAGTCACAGGAAGATTCAGTATATGCTTTAATAGAATATATTTTTTGCTCCTTGCACAAATGTGATTTAACAATAGGAGTTTCATATGGGGGCAACAAACACCCATTAGAATACGGTGTGGTTTTTCATTACACAGAATCATTTATATTTCATTCAGGGGATTATTCCCTGTCAGACTATCATATCCATAAAATCTGCCTGTAGTAACCGCACACTGGAATTGATTGCACATGCTGGAGATTTACTCACCTACGATCAAACCGCACTGAGTATGCCCAATCTCGTCTGATCTTGGAAGCCATACACTGCAGGGCCTGGTCAGTACCCGGTTGGGAGACCACCAGGGAATACTAGGTACCGTAGGTATTTTACTCTAACATCATTTGAGTCTTTCCAGTTCTCTGTGCAGTCCCAGACATTGAATTTTCACTAATATATAATTCTGATATTCTGACATGGGATAGCTGGACCCAATGGAGCAGGTTTACTCCCACAAAGATTTTTTCAATCCAAAATTGGAGTAATTTTTGGATCACTAAGGGATTAAACATATTTTCGCCTTTCTAATTTCTATCGCCCAAAATTTGTTGCAATTATCTATATTCGCTTTCTCCCTTTTATCAAGCATATCTCAATAAAAGTTAAGTATTAATATACTCATATTTTCATAAATCATCACTTTCTTATATTTTTTCTAAGTGTGCCCTGGAAAAGGCATATAGCTGCTTTTGTCTTTTGCTCTTTCTTAAGACCACTTTTTCCATAAAGTTTACTGAACTATTTTCCGGGAGCACCACCAACCCATTGCTGAATTTATTTGTTTGTATAGTAAGCATAATGTTGGTTTAACAAATTACTAAATTAATATAAACATTACTAATACCGTATTCTGTGCAGATTTACCAATTTCTTAGCAAGTTGATCATACTGAGGTCTATCTCAGCTCTCAATCTAGCACGAATCTAGATTCATTCAGAGATATACTCACTATCTCCACCGCCATACTATGACCAGTTTCAATCTAAAAACAGAATTGAGCGCAAAGCGCAGAATAGATGACTTAGAAAATATTTTTCCAACCGGGGACAATACCAGTGACCCAGACCCAAATTGGGAAGAGGAGATCTCAAAACTAAAATATATCCTACAACGACAAACTCGTACCAACTGGGATTTAACAAGCTTGGAGAATTATCAAAAACAAAAAATTGTACCCAGAGGCCTTAGGCCGAAACTCTTTCCGGCATTTGAATTATTTACCGATAGTCTCCGACAGGAATGGGAGACTACATTATTAAAATGCTCACATGAGTTAATTAACATTCTGATTAAACACAACAATCTTGTCCTGGATGATTGCACTAAAGAAATTGACAAAATAGCCAAAAATCTAGAACCTTGGGAACAAGACCTAAGATTTCAAAGTAATTTTGATAAAATCAAGAAAGAACTCAAAATATATGAACAAACTATAATCGACAGAAAAAAGAGCAAATTCCTAAGGGACAAAGGGGACTTTGTCAATCATAAAATTTTCCATTGGACTAGACCAATTAGAAAAGAACGATCCGTGGGTCATTCAAATACTCCCTCCTCATCGGAGGTGGATTTATCCAGCACAGATGAGAACGAAAGCTACACCCATGACCGCAGAAATACCTCAGCATCAAGATTGGACAGCAACTCATTGACTGGTTTTTTAGAACATACCAGGGGATCACGAGGCCACTCAACAAGAGGAAAAGAAAAACTCAACGTAGTAAGAAGAAGAGGCAGGGAAAAATGGGGCTCACCGTCCCCAAACCGATATCCCAGCCGCAGAAACCAGAATTGATCTCAGATCACAACAAATTCAAAATAATTAACCTATCAAATCACATTCTGACAGTGGAACAAAAGACAGTCTTGGAAAAGGGTCTAACATTTTCACCAACTAAAAAACTGAACAGATTTCAGTGGCAAGTTAATCTACAATTATTTGGACGTAAACTTTTACTAGCTAAATTTTTCTCTGGAAATGTAGAATCACCAGAGTCAACCTTTGATCCTGGAAACCTCTCATCACAAGAGAGGGATGCCCTGATGACACTAGAAGAACTTGCAGGATCCTCTGAACCAACATCTTCAGCACACAGCAAAAGAGCTATGTTAAAGAAACAATCTACCTTTTTCCCAAAAGACACCACATGTCCAGAGGTCAAAGTATTTACGAATCTGGTATCTCGGGACTTAGATAAATTATATTTAAACAGAAAACATTGTCGATCTACAGGGAATCTCACAATTAATGAACGTAAAGCACTCCGGGAGATTAAATCTTGGACTGACATAGTTCTGAAACCGTCAGATAAAGGTGGAAATGTAGTAAACTGTCCAACAGACCAATATCTACAACAAGCCAAAAAACAACCGGACGATTGTTCATGCTACCAGAGGAGTTTCTTTGACCCAACAGAAAATTATACAAGACTATACATGAATATCATTGATAGGGCCTATCAAGAAGGCACCATCTCCAAATCAGAACATGATTATCTTTCTGTCAATAATCCACGAGTACCGACATTTTACCTTTTACCAAAGGTACACAAGAATCTCAGAGATCCCCCAGGCAGACCAATTGTCTCAGGCAATGGTGGCCTCCTTGAAAGGGCCTGCATCTTTTTGGACACACATCTTAGAGACCATGTGTTAGAACTTCCATCATACACAAGGGACACGACTGATGTCCTAAAGAAAATCCATGATATACAACTAGAAGACACACATCTACTTGTCAGCCTCGACGTCGAGGCATTGTATACATCTATACAACATGATTTGGGCATCAAAGCAGTTGAGCATTTCTTGAGGATGAAGGGGATGGATGACTTTCATAAATTTCTAATACAATTACTTCATTTTGTACTAAATAAAAATTACTTTACTTTCAACAACCTCTTCTACACCCAGGTAAGGGGGACAGCGATGGGGGCAGCCTGTGCCTCCACTTACGCCAACCTCTTCCTGGGTTGGTGGGAGAGGGAATTTGTTTTCTCAGATGACCAAGAAGAATATACCAAACATATAACACTCTGGACACGTTACATCGATGACATCCTCATCATATGGGATGGCACACAGGATGAACTCTTGGAATTCATCAAGAAACTGAACAACAACACCCTCAACCTCACCTTTACTTGTGTATATGACAGGGACAGCATATCATTTTTGGATCTCCGAATCTACAGAGACAGCAACAACATGATCTCCACAGAAATCTACAGAAAAAATACAGCTACCAACACCCTACTACATCAAACTAGCTCGCATTTTCCTCCGACCATAACTAATATTCCCAAAGGAGAATTTTTACGCCTCAAACGAAATTGCTCCAGTGATGAAATCTTTGAGAAAAGAAGTCAAGAACTAACACTCAGACTGAAGGAACGTGGATACAGTATGCGGTCAATCAAAAAAGCCAAGAGAACACTCATCCATACTAAGAGAGAATCTTTAAGTTTTCATACCAAAACACCCACGGAAGAGTCCCATACCATAATATTTGTGGGGGACTTCTGCGAAGAATGGAGGGAGATTAAATCAATCCTGCAAAAACACTGGCCTATCATACTTTCAGATGAAGATCTAGCCAAAAAACTTAACACCAAAATAGATTTAAGTTGGAGAAGATCACCTAACCTAAAGGACCATCTTGTCAACAGCCATTATGTACAAAAATCAGCGAGAGAGCCGATAAAGCAAGGAAGCTATCCATGTGGCTGTAAGGAGTGATACAAAAATATAAGTTTCACTATTATCAATCTCATCAAGATCATGCTCTCATGTGTTTTTAGCACCAAATACAAAGAACAGAATGAGTAAACATTCTGAAGATAGTACTTGTTACCCATTACATGCCAGGTTGCATACTGACTATATACAATTCATGTTCTTAACTTCATTGGATTATTATAGGAGTGCTTTATGTTATATCTTTAGAATGGTGGTTGGTGTTTGTTATGAATATAATACAGTGTTTTTAATAGTACAAGAAGGGGGAAATATATATATATTTAATACAAGGGAAATATAGATATATATATTTATTACAAACTATGTTCTGTGTGTGTCAGTATTCCTGACACAGGTATATTTTACAAGCAAGGGCAATGTCCATTGTCTGGTTATATGAGACAGACAAAAACAAGACAAGTGTTTGGAGTTGGACATATGTCAACATTGTAATGTTTGCATCTTCATATTAAGACAATGGTGTTTTCACCTTGTGTGTTGATCCATATAATCCATGTTACACACTGGTATTTTTATGTTATTTCTAACACTCAAAATTGAGGCAACAGTGCCCCCTACTGTTTTTTAGCATTTATGTATATGTCATAATATGGACTTTGGACACATGAAATATGCTTACTCAGGAGTTCTTCAGCCTATATAAGATAGAAATGTTCAATGTTAAGGTAGCCTAGATAGCCTGGATGAACCAGGATGATCTGAATAGAACTCAGCCTCTAGACGAAGAGGGCGAGGCTCCTGAGTATGATGATGTGATTGCTGTATCGAACTGGATCTACTGAATTGATCAATAACCTTAGCTAAGTATACAATAAATTCATATTTATATATCTTCAAGTTATTTGTTGAAGTACTTTTCTGGGAATCCACCCATCTGGGTCTCCTCGAACTTAACCCACCTGTAACATTTGGCGAGCCAGCCAGGAGGCCCTGTTTGGACCCCCAGAAAGTACTATATATTGTATAAAATGTTTAAAAGGTTATTCAGTAAGAAAAAGGGGGCTAGTTTTCCGTCATGGCTGTCTAGACCCGGGCCCTGGGCTGACATGATGGAAACTGCCTGTAAATACATGCAACCAATCAGAACTGTAACTCCTATAGAAGATTTACAGAATGTTAATTTAAGTATTTATTCAAAAAATGAGTGTCGCGCTGCAGCTGCAATCCTAAATATTGCAGCACAGGCTTTCTGTGAGCTGGACTCACAGGTTAAGGAAATACAGACAGAGCGAGACGCACTAAGGGAGCAAAATGATGTCTTGCGTACCTGTGTACGGTCCCAGGAACAGTGTACTAGTGAATTGCAGACACAGTTCGAAAAGTATGTTGTAAAAAGAGTGAACTGTAAGAAACAGCTGGGTAAAAAGCCCAAATATGATTCTGTGCAGATAAGCACATTGATTACCTCACAAAAGTGGGAACAGTTAGACAGTGATTCTGAGGTAGAATATGAGGAAGATGGAACAGGGCAGCTGCACTCTGTCAGACATACTACTTGCACTTCCTCACAAGAGAATAGACAAATTGAAGATGGGACGCCTAATCAGTTTGTTTGCACTAACTGTATACAAACCACAGTAGATAATAAGAATGTAGTTAAAACTGCAGATGTAACAAAGGATGTTGAAATTCTCAGACAACAGTGTGAAGTTTTAGCCCTCTCACATAGTTTCAGCCCAGATAGTGATGAAATCAAGGGGGGCTGTTCAGAGTTAAGAGGGACTGATGTAGATACCCACAATATTTCACAAACTGCATATGTGAAAGGGGGGTTTGATTTACACAACACAGAGAGGGGAGAGCATTGCTGCTCCATGCAGAATATCACAGACACAGACCAAACTGTGATAACAAATTGCCAGACAGAAATGACCATGCACATTGACACTACAGATAAGGGCAACAATGATTCTGAGCAGAAGTGTGAATGTGAGGTGGTAGAAGATTCTTTTAAGAAAGTTACATGGGAAAACATACTGAATGATTTCAAGATTCTTGCTGAAAAAAGTGAACAAGATGTGTTTCATGAGCAAACATGCAAAGTAAACTGGATACCTGATAATTGTACACCAGCTGATGACACACAGGCTGGGAGATACTCATTCAACAAGGGGGTTGGTAACACACTGATAAAGATTTACGATGTGCAACCCACTACAGACAAACTGTCTGATAACAGAGAGCAACAGAGAGTTAGAAACACACTGATTTGGGGATTTAGTTCAGATTTTGTGTTTGGTACTGAAATTCGAACCCCAATGTATTCAATGGTATTGAAACTGTTGCAAGATGCGCAGTTACCAACGACAACCGCAAATCTACTTGCTGGACTTGTCAAATTTAAACCAGTGTTGACAGAGATAACAGAACTGTCTAATTTGGATTTTTCCATAAGCACAGCTCCACAGTGGGAGGAACCATTGGAAGATGGAGTGAAATACTGGTTTATGTATAATTTTGTCACATTTACAGATGAAGACCAAGAGTGGACAGCTGATGCAGTGTTGCAGCAACCTTTACAGACTGTCAGACTTCAGACAGAAGCCGTTGCAGAGACAATAACTCCAGTACATCTTTGCTTTGAAAACTGGACAATTGTCAAGCCTATTTGGATGGTTGATGACATGGAATATATACGGACGGTTGCTGACATGGAACATGCTGACAAATACGCCTATGTCTTGAAGGGCGTGCAGACACAAGAACTGAGTGCAAAGCGTGGTGTGCAAGTTGTCACAGATACAGCACTGATGGTGCTAAGATGCTGGGTTCAAATACCAGGGACGTGCAGTCAGGGGAGGCAGGGGAGGCAGTGCCTCCCCTGTCAGTAATGTGTAAAATAATACAAAGAAGATACTTATGACACTTGTTCTGTGTCATAAGTATCTGGTTTACTCTTTATATTATTGTAATTATTGTTACCATCTATGAAAAAGTATTATGTGCTTTGGAGGCACCGCTGTAGGTGCCTCCCGCAGTCTATGTGAAAGGACCGGAAGTGGGGGGCGGGGCCAAGCGTTGGGCAGTGAAAGCCCATTCAGAAAAGCAGCAGAAGCGGCACCTAATAGCAGTGCCGCTTTGACAGGGGTGTGCTTTCAGCTCATATGAAAGCACACCCCTGTCAATGTGATTGGGCAGTGGGCAGGGCTTCGGAAACGGTCTCCGACAGTGACTCCAGAATCTGTGTCATCTGTGTCGGTAGCGTCTAGTTTCCTTCCCCCCTTTCCCCGTGTGTCTCCTACTGATCCTGCAGCCAGTGGGATCAGGTCACTGCATCCCCCCACTCACGTTTGCCGCCGATCAGTATCGTCCCCCCCCCGCAGGCACCAGGTCGGTATGAGGATGACAGCTGCTGCGTTGATGGGACTGAGAAGCGGGACACGGCGGGAGCTCTGCTCACACTTGCTCCGGCTATCTGTCTTAGCGATGCGGCTCCTGTGTGAGGCTGTCACACAGGAGCCGCGGCGCTAAGACAGATAGCCGGAGCAAGTGTGAGCAGAGCTCCCGCCGTGTCCCGCTTCTCAGTCCCAACAACGCAGCAGCTGTCATCCTCATACCGACCTGGTGCCTGCGGGAGGGGGGCTCATTCCGACCTGGTGCCTGCGGGAGGGGGGCTCATTCCGACCTGGTGCTTGCGGGGGGGGGTGGGGGGGGGGGCTCATTCCGACCTGGTGCCTGCGGGAGGGGGGCTCATTCCGACCTGGTGCCTGCGGGAGGGGGGCTCATTCCGTCCTGGTGCCTGCGGGGGGGGGCTCATTCCGACCTGGTGCCTGCGGGAGGGGGGCTCATTCCGACCTGGTGCCTGCGGGGGGGGGGGCTCATTCCGACCTGGTGCCTGCGGGAGGGGGGCTCATTCCGACCTGGTGCCTGCGGGAGGGGGGCTCATTCCGACCTGGTGCCTGCGGGAGGGGAGACACAGATCGGCGGCGGTGGCTGGGCGCTATGGACAGCAGTCGGGTATGTGGGGGCCCAGGGGCATGTGGAGGCCATCACAAATCACTCACACAGCAGGGGCACACAGTCTACCCACCATACACACACATGCATCCACACCCACTGCAGGGGCACACAGCCCCCCCATCCACACACACAGCAGGGACACACATCACCCCCATCCACACCCACAGCAGGGGCACACAGCCCCCCCATCCACACACACAGCAGGGACACACAGCCCCCCCATCCACACCCACAGCAGGGGCACACAGCCCCCCCATCCACACCCACAGCAGGGACACACATCACCCCCATCCACACGCACAGCAGGGACACACATCACCCCCATCCACACCCACAGCAGGGGCACACAGCCCCCCCATCCACACACACAGCAGGGACACACATCACCCCCATCCACACCCACAGCAGGGGCACACAGCCCCCCCATCCACACCCACAGCAGGGACACACATCACCCCCATCCACACGCACAGCAGGGACACACATCACCCCCATCCACACCCACAGCAGGGGCACACAGCCCCCCCATCCACACACACAGCAGGGACACACATCACCCCCATCCACACCCACAGCAGGGGCACACAGCCCCCCCATCCACACCCACAGCAGGGACACACATCACCCCCATCCACACGCACAGCAGGTACACACATCACCCCCATCCACACCCACAGCAGGGGCACACAGCCCCCCCATCCCCACACACAGCAGGGACACACATCACCCCCATCCACACCCACAGCTGGGGCACACATCACCCCCATCCACACGCACAGCAGAACACACATCACCCCCATCCACGCCCACAGCAGGGGCACACAGCCCCCCCATCCACACGCACAGCAGGTACACACATCACCCCCATCCACACCCACAGCAGGGGCACACAGCCCCCCCATCCCCACACACAGCAGGGACACACATCACCCCCATCCACACCCACAGCTGGGGCACACATCACCCCCATCCACACGCACAGCAGGGGCACACAGCCCCCCCATCCACACCCACAGCAGGGACACACATCACCCCCATCCACACGCACAGCAGGTACACACATCACCCCCATCCACACCCACAGCAGGGGCACACAGCCCCCCCATCCCCACACACAGCAGGGACACACATCACCCCCATCCACACCCACAGCTGGGGCACACATCACCCCCATCCACACGCACAGCAGAACACACATCACCCCCATCCACGCCCACAGCAGGGGCACACAGCCCCCCCATCCACACGCACAGCAGGGACACACATCACCCCCATCCACACCCACAGCTGGGGCACACATCTCCCCCCACACACACATACAGCAGGAGCTCCTGTGCACATACTGTACAACAGAGACACAGCACTCCCCCCCCCCAAACTCACCTGTGCACAATCGCACAGCAGGGGCACACAGCTCTAACACTGCCAGCATGGGGTCCGTCATCTCACAGTGAGAAGGGAGACAGGGCGGCCACTGCGGATTGAGAGGGGAGCGGTGACTCACTTACATCAATGGGCAAGAGCATAGAGGGTTGGGGCAGCCAGGTGCTTCCAGCATGTGGACAGACATTGATAATCCGCGGGCAGCGGGGCACATCCTCCTGGAGGGAGGGAGTCACGTCTTCAGAGGTGAGTCACGATGGCGGCGGGAGTAGTGTGTCCGCGATGATATGCCACTCTTCTAGTGACGGTCACTCCCCCATTGTGACTGTAAGGCTGTTTAGCTGCGCTCAGCGCCAGGAGCAGGAGTCCCGCCCTCCATGTGTAGGGTAGCGCAGAGCACCACTCCCCTCTGCAGCTGTGGAGTACTCCAGTTTAAATAGCGGAGTGTGGGGGCCCTTAATGTGTGGAAGCCCCTGTCGCCCTTCCTATAATCCGGCCCTGGGAGCAGTGTCCATGGAGGGAACGACAGCAGCCGGGACCCGGGAGCTACAGGGAGCAGGTGAGATTGTTGTTTAACTTAGCGAGCGAGTACCTTTCATTACCAACCTGCCCCCCCCCTGCTCCGCACGACTGCTCCCATCTGCCCCCCATGCGCCGCACCACTGCTCCCATGCTCCGCACTACTGCTCCCATCCTGCCCCCTGTGATCCGCACCGCTGCTCCCATCCTGCCCCCTGTGATCCGCACCATTGCTCCTAACCTGCCCCGCATCACTGCTCCCTTCCTGCTCCGCACCACTGCTCCCATCCTACCCCCTCCTGCTCCACACCACTACTCCCATCCGGCCCCCTCCTGCTCCGCACCACTGCTCCCAACCTCACCCCCCCACTCTGCATCATTGCTCCCAAACTGCCCCGCACCACTGCTCCCATGCTCCGCACTACTGCTCCCATCCTGCCCCCTGTGATCCGCACTGCTGCTACCATCCTGCCCCCTGTGATCCGCACCGCTGCTCCCATCCTGCCCCCTGTGATCCGCACCGCTGCTCCCATCCTGCCCCCTGTGATCCGCACCATTGCTCCTAACCTGCCCCGCATCACTGCTCCCTTCCTGCTCCGCACCACTGCTCCCATCCTACCCCCTCCTGCTCCACACCACTACTCCCATCCGGCCCCCTCCTGCTCCGCACCACTGCTCCCAACCTCACCCCTCCCCACTCCGCATCATTGCTACCAACCTGCCCCGCACCACTGCTCCCTTCCTGCGCCCTCCTGCTTCGCACCACTGCCCTATCCCACCCCGTCCTGCTCCGCACCACTGCTCCCATCCTGCCCCCTCCTGCTCCGCACCACTGCTCCCATCCTGCCCTCCCTGCTCTGCATCATCGGCAGGACTTAGCGAACATTATGGCTGCAGTGCCTCACCAGACACTGACCTCACCGCACGCCACTGTCAAATACTGATGCTGTTGTCAAGCCATGGAAGAGTGGAAGCTTCATTCCAGCAAGCTCAAGTCAGAGGTATTGCCTGTATCCAGACCATGGTTGATATTACAGAGAACTGTCAAGTTTGCCAGCAGTTGAAAATGTGGAGTATTTTCCCTGACACTGAAAAAGGGCACATGAACTTTGAAATATAAACTGCACAAGTATGGCAATTTGAATATATAATTTCCTGCCAAGAAGAAGAATGCTGTATTTAACAGCTACAGAACATCGTCATCCAGGAGTGAAGTTGTCTCAAGCAGAGAGAAGCAAGATAAGAGACTATCCCGATGTTGACAAATACTTAAATACTTTTTTGTTGTTATTATGGGATGTCCAAGAAGATTTGAGCAGACAGACACCCATTTTACAGACACAAACAAGAGTATATTGGTTCTTTAATGATTCATACCATTCACAAAACTGACATCAGTATGATTGAAGGAATGGATGTATTGTTTAGGAAACTAGAGATGAGCGGGTTCGGTTTCTTTGAATCCGAACCCGCACGAACTTCACTTTTTTTTTCACGGGTCCGAGCGACTCGGATCTTCCCGCCTTGCTCGGTTAACCCGAGCGCGCCCGAACGTCATCATGACGCTGTCGGATTCTCGCGAGACTCGGATTCTATATAAGGAGCCGCGCGTCGCCGCCATTTTCACACGTGCATTGAGATTGATAGGGAGAGGACGTGGCTGGCGTCCTCTCCATTTAGATTAGATTTAGAAGAGAGAGAGAGAGAGAGATTGCTGTGATACTGTAGATTAGAAGAGAGTGCAGACAGAGTTTAGTGACTGACGACCACAGTGACCAGTGACCACCAGAGACAGTGCAGTTGTTTGTTTTATTTAATATATCCGTTCTCTGCCTGAAAAAAACGATACACAGTCACACAGTGACTCAGTCTGTGTGCACTGCTCAGCCCAGTGTGCTGCACATCAATGTATTGTATATAAAGCTTATAATTGTGGGGGAGACTGGGGAGCACTGCAGGTTGTTATAGCAGGAGCCAGGAGTACATGATAAATAATATTATATTAAAATTAAACAGTGCACACTTTTGCTGCAGGAGTGCCACTGCCAGTGTGACTAGTGGTGACCAGTGCCTGACCACCAGTATATTAGTAGTATTGTATACTATCTCTTTATCAACCAGTCTATATTAGCAGCAGACACAGTACAGTGCGGTAGTTCACGGCTGTGGCTACCTCTGTGTCGGCACTCGGCAGGCAGTCCGTCCATCCATAATTGTATTATAATATATACCACCTAACCGTGGTTTTTTTTTCATTCTTTATACCGTCGTCATACTAGTTGTTACGAGTATACTACTATCTCTTTATCAACCAGTGTACAGTGCGGTAGTTCACGGCTGTGGCTACCTCTGTGTCGGCACTCGGCAGGCAGTCCGTCCAACCATAATTGTATTATATACCACCTAACCGTGTTTTTTTTTTCATTCTTTATACCGTCGTCATACTAGTTGTTACGAGTATACTACTATCTCTTTATCAACCAGTGTACAGTGCGGTAGTTCACGGCTGTGGCTACCTCTGTGTCGGCACTCGGCAGGCAGTCCGTCCATCCATAATTGTATTATAATATATACCACCTAACCGTGGTTTTTTTTTCATTCTTTATACCGTCGTCATACTAGTTGTTACGAGTATACTACTATCTCTTTATCAACCAGTGTACAGTGCGGTAGTTCACGGCTGTGGCTACCTCTGTGTCGGCACTCGGCAGGCAGTCCGTCCAACCATAATTGTATTATAATATATACCACCTAACCGTGGTTTTTTTTTCATTCTTTATACCGTCGTCATACTAGTTGTTACGAGTATACTACTATCTCTTTATCAACCAGTGTACAGTGCGGTAGTTCACGGCTGTGGCTACCTCTGTGTCGGCACTCGGCAGGCAGTCCGTCCAACCATAATTGTATTATATACCACCTAACCGTGGTTTTTTTTTCATTCTTTATACCGTCGTCATACTAGTTGTTACGAGTATACTACTATCTCTTTATCAACCAGTGTACAGTGCGGTAGTTCACGGCTGTGGCTACCTCTGTGTCGGCACTCGGCAGGCAGTCCGTCCAACCATAATTGTATTATAATATATACCACCTAACCGTGGTTTTTTTTTCATTCTTTATACCGTCGTCATACTAGTTGTTACGAGTATACTACTATCTCTTTATCAACCAGTGTACAGTGCGGTAGTTCACGGCTGTGGCTACCTCTGTGTCGGCACTCGGCAGGCAGTCCGTCCATCCATAATTGTATTATAATATATACCACCTAACCGTGGTTTTTTTTTCATTCTTTATACCGTCGTCATACTAGTTGTTACGAGTATACTACTATCTCTTTATCAACCAGTGTACAGTGCGGTAGTTCACGGCTGTGGCTACCTCTGTGTCGGCACTCGGCAGGCAGTCTGTCCATCCATAATTGTATTATATACCACCTAACCGTGGTTTTTTTATACCACCTAACCGTGGCAGTCCGTCCATAATTGTATACTAGTATCCAATCCATCCATCTCCATTGTTTACCTGAGGTGCCTTTTAGGCCCGGTGTTTGTGTCGGCCACTAGGGTCGCTAATCTTACTCACACAGCTACCTCATTGCGCCTCTTTTTTTCTTTGCGTCATGTGCTGTTTGGGGAGGGTTTTTTGGAAGGGACATCCTGCGTGACACTGCAGTGCCACTCCTAGATGTGCCCGGTGTTTGTGTCGGCCACTAGGGTCGCTAATCTTACTCACACAGCTACCTCATTGCGCCTCTTTTTTTCTTTGCGTCATGTGCTGTTTGGGGAGGGTTTTTTGGAAGGGACATCCTGCGTGACACTGCAGTGCCACTCCTAGATGTGCCCGGTGTTTGTGTCGGCCACTAGGGTCGCTAATCTTACTCACACAGTCAGCTACCTCATTGCGCCTCTTTTTTTCTTTGCGTCGTGTGCTGTTTGGGGAGGGTTTTTTGGAAGGGCCATCCTGCGTGACACTGCAGTGCCACTCCTAGATGGGCCCGGTGTTTGTGTCGGCCACTAGGGTCGCTAATCTTACTCACACAGCTACCTCATTGCGCCTCTTTTTTTCTTTGCGTCATGTGCTGTTTGGGGAGGGTTTTTTGGAAGGGACATCCTGCGTGACACTGCAGTGCCACTCCTAGATGGGCCCGGTGTTTGTGTCGGCCACTAGGGTCGCTTATCTTACTCACACAGCGACCTCGGTGCAAATTTTAGGACTAAAAATAATATTGTGAGGTGTGAGGTATTCAGAATAGACTGAAAATGAGTGTAAATTATGGTTTTTGAGGTTAATAATACTTTGGGATCAAAATGACCCCCAAATTCTATGATTTAAGCTGTTTTTTAGTGTTTTTGGAAAAAAACACCCGAATCCAAAACACACCCGAATCCGACAAAAATAATTCGGTGAGGTTTTGCCAAAACGCGTTCGAGCCCAAAACACGGCCGCGGAACCGAACCCAAAACCAAAACACAAAACCCGAAAAATTTCAGGCGCTCATCTCTATAGGAAACAGGAATGTTCATGCATATGCAAACTGGTGTTTAGAGCAGACTGTATGTATATATGCTTTATTAACCAGAGGGTGGTAAAAGCTTGAATTTTTGGGGGGAATATTTTCAGGGTTTCTTTTCACAAAAACACACAGTGATGATAAGATTGTTCTGTAGAAATGTTTAGAAATAAAAACAGGAAGAAGAGATATTAGTAGTAGGATAAAGAAATGTTTATTTTGTTTTAATGTAATGGTTTATCTCACACTGTCTATTGTTCTTAAGCCAACAGACTGATTACTTCTACACTCGTTGAAAGAGGAGATGAGAGGACTTAACTTGAAAGGTGCCTGTGATGACTATGGCTAGAAAGAAGTTTCTTATACAAGAAAGAGACCATGAAGATAAGACATTTGCACAAGATGGATGACACAGCATCTATATAATTATGGAATATTGAACTTGAACCATATATTGCTTGGATTCATACATTCAGCAATATCCCAAGACTTTATTGAACTAGACTTTACAGACATTATTTACCCTTTGACAGCCCATATCAAGCGAGTACCAAAGTTAAAGGAGGAGTAAATAAATACTGACAATGATCCAGAATATGATATCCTGGTTTAATACAACAAATTGATTATCTGTATTAAAAATGTTGCTCATAGGAATCCTACATCTAAAAGGATGCTTTGTTTATGTTTTTTAAAATTATATTTGGTGATTTAAATGTGGTATATAGTTAATAGAAAATGTTAAGATGATAACTGATACAGGATATAACTTGCAAGGTATATGGTGCAAAGCCAGAGAGCAGAGGGTGGAGTGTAAGGAGTGATACAAAAATATAAGTTTCACTATTATCAATCTCATCAAGATCATGCTCTCATGTGTTTTTAGCACCAAATACAAAGAACAGAATGAGTAAACATTCTGAAGATAGTACTTGTTACCCATTACATGCCAGGTTGCATACTGACTATATACAATTCATGTTCTTAACTTCATTGGATTATTATAGGAGTGCTTTATGTTATATCTTTAGAATGGTGGTTGGTGTTTGTTATGAATATAATACAGTGTTTTTAATAGTACAAGAAGGGGGAAATATATATATATTTAATACAAGGGAAATATAGATATATATATTTATTACAAACTATGTTCTGTGTGTGTCAGTATTCCTGACACAGGTATATTTTACAAGCAAGGGCAATGTCCATTGTCTGGTTATATGAGACAGACAAAAACAAGACAAGTGTTTGGAGTTGGACATATGTCAACATTGTAATGTTTGCATCTTCATATTAAGACAATGGTGTTTTCACCTTGTGTGTTAATCCATATAATCCATGTTACACACTGGTATTTTTATGTTATTTCTAACACTCAAAATTGAGGCAACAGTGCCCCCTACTGTTTTTTAGCATTTATGTATATGTCATAATATGGACTTTGGACACATGAAATATGCTTACTCAGGAGTTCTTCAGCCTATATAAGATAGAAATGTTCAATGTTAAGGTAGCCTAGATAGCCTGGATGAACCAGGATGATCTGAATAGAACTCAGCCTCTAGACGAAGAGGGCGAGGCTCCTGAGTATGATGATGTGATTGCTGTATCGAACTGGATCTACTGAATTGATCAATAACCTTAGCTAAGTATACAATAAATTCATATTTATATATCTTCAAGTTATTTGTTGAAGTACTTTTCTGGGAATCCACCCATCTGGGTCTCCTCGAACTTAACCCACCTGTAACATTGGCAATTGTAAAATCTGTCAACATGTGATCAACAAACAAGAATTAAAGGACAGATATGGTGAAAACATGAAAATAAATGACTTCTTTAACTGTAGAAGCAAAAATGTCATCTACTGTATTTCCTGTCCATGTGACTTGAAGTATATAGGGATGACAACACGAATGTTGAAAATCGGGACACTCAAGCACATGAGTAACATCAGGAATGCTGAAAGGAATCAACAAAGGATGCAACAGCTGACAACCATATCAAGACATTTCATGACACACGATTCCGGCTCAGTACAGGATCTCAGAATACATGGCCTAGAACAGATCAGACCAGGAATAAGAGGTGGTGATATTACACGCATGCGCCTTAGAAAAGAAAGTGAATGGACCTTTAAACTCAATACGGTGGCTCCAAAAGGACTCAATGAATACCTTAATTTCAGTGTTTTTTTGCAGGAATAACATCATAGCTGAATAGTCAAACTCTTAACCAGGTCTCTCCATGAACACTCACTCACCACCACCTTCACCAACCCTACACAATAAGGTAGCGACAGGTCAGCAAGCTTTCTCTCACCTTTTTTTAGCACCTTGAACACTCCAATGGATTTTATGTTCTTTCAATTTTAGCACAGAGTGCACCTCACCCTTGGTATACCCCTCCACAATTCCGATCACCTCCCCCCATACACCCACATTTCCTATTACACTCCCACCAGAGCCCCTTCCCGTTCCCACTCATACTATCACACACAACTCCTTAGTTCGTCACATCCACATACTTACCATTTTTCATACCACACACATCCCCTTCCCCCTTACAATCCTCAACATCTAACTAAAACCCCCCCCTCCCCCTTTCTTCCCCCCCTTCTCTTCACATCCCTCCCCATCCCTATTTGGCCCCCCTCTTTTCCACTTCCCTTTCACTTACACACTCACAAAACCCTCCTCCGCCCCTCTCCCCCTTTTTCTCACACACACTTACACACACACACACACACACACACACACACACACACACACACTTACACCTTCACTCCTCACCTTTTTCCCTATACACACAATTCTCCATCATCTTCATCTACATACACATTACACAACTTCCCCCCCTTTTTCCAACCCCCTCCCTCCCCACCCTCCCCAACCCCCCCTCCTTTTCCCATAGTCACATATTTTTCATCCCAATCAGAACCACCAATACTTCCAGTCACCACATTCCTTATCACAGCCCTCACCCTTTCACAATTCTCTATCCACTCAATTATTTACTTACACACCAACCTACACTTTAACACATATTCATCAATAAAATCATAATCTGGTCTGGTATAAACAAAGACCATATATTAAAAGTAACAGCAACAAAACATCCAAGATAAAAAATTATTTGTGTTTAAAAATCATTTTTGTTAGCCCCCCCTTTTTTATAAACCTTTTTTCCATGTTTAAATGGATTTTAGCACTATCCCAGCAGTTCCTCATTATGATCATTATTTACCCCTATTTATTTTATAATTCTCCAAGCGCTTTTCACAATTCTTAAAACTAAGGTTCACAAATTACATGAATTTATACTAATAAACACTATTAACTTCCTCTCTAAACATCCCCTGCATATGTCTGTATAAACAAAGCAGGAGACAGTTTACTTTATGACGTCAGTCCCAGCTGGTCCGCTTTCACACACGCCTCCACACACACCTCTGTGTCTGGTGGGCTGGTTCTCAGCATAAGTAAGGTGGCTGTGAGCTCTGGGAGCAGGTGATCAGGTGATCAAGCTCCCAGAGCGAAACGTACGTCACTTAAGATCCCGGTGTCCGAACTTCCGGTCGCTCGGACCGCGGACATCGGCTCCACTGCTCCAAGTTCAGCACACCCTCTCCCTGGCTGGAAACCTCTACCTACAACTGCGGGACAATTCAGGCCTCACACTGCCCACCAATGCATGCAGGCATTAAGGTATGAGCCGCACACAGTGAGGCACTTTCTTTTCAACTTCCACCAGGGGGGACTCCTATACAAGCACAGCATAACTATTCCTCCACTGTGTCCAAACAATTCAGGGGCACAGTGGGAGGTAGCATTTATCCTTTATGTAGATCTATTAACTGCATTAGCTGTGAATACCTGAGGTGCCCAGCTCAAGGGTGTCTGTTCTCACCTTTCTTTCCAATTTTTTTCCATTTTTCTTTATATTATGATTCTCAGTGCAACAAACACTATTTGCTTATTTGGAAAAACGGCCTACCCCTATGCAATCTGAATGTCTAGTATTAATATTATGTGATATCTGGCCATAGGAACATTCAGCATTTGTATTACATATTTGTTGTTTTTTTGCTTATTATACATATCCAGCTCAGGGGATCAATCCCTGTTGAATTATCATATTTATATGATTGGTACTTTTTTTTCTTTTTTTCTCATTCAGCATCACAACCATTAGAAAAATATGATTGTTTGATATCCAGTCACAGGAAGATTCAGTATATGCTTTAAGAGAATATATTTTTCCTCCTTGCACAAATGTGATTTAACAATAGGAGTTTCATATGGGGGCAACAAACACCCATTAGAATACGGTGTGGTTTTTCATTACACAGAATCATTTATATTTCATTCAGGGGATTATTCCCTGTCAGATTATCATATCCATAAAATCTGCCTGGAGTAACCGCACACTGGAATTGATTGCACATGCTGGAGATTTACTCACCTACGGTCAAACCGCACTGAGTATGCCCAATCTCGTCTGATCTTGGAAGCCATACACTGCAGGGCCTGGTCAGTACCCGGTTGGGAGACCACCAGGGAATACTAGGTACCGTAGGTATTTTACTCTCACATCATTTGAGTCTTTCCAGTTCTCTGTGCAGTCCCAGACATTGAATTTTCACTAATATATAATTCTGATATTCTGACATGGGATAGCTGGACCCAATGGAGCAGGTTTACTCCCACAAAGATTTTTTCAATCCAAAATTGGAGTAATTTTTGGATCACTAAGGGATTAAACATATTTTCGCCTTTCTAATTTCTATCGCCCAAAATTTGTTGCAATTATCTATATTCGCTTTCTCCCTTTTATCAAGTATATCTCAATAAAAGTTAAGTATTAATATACTCATATTTTCATAATTCATCACTTTCTTATATTTTTTCTAAGTGTGCCCTGGAAAAGGCATATAGCTGCTTTTGTCTTTTGCTCTTTCTTAAGACCACTTTTTACATATAGTTTACTGAACTATTTTCCGGGAGCACCACCAACCCATTGCTGAATTTATTTGTTTGTATAGTAAGCATAATGTTGGTTTAACAAATTACTAAATTAATATAAACATTACTAATACCGTATTCTGTGCAGATTTACCAATTTCTTAGCAAGTTGATCATACTGAGGTCTATCTCAGCTCTCAATCTAGCATGAATCTAGATTCATTCAGAGATATACTCACTATCTCCACCGCCATACTATGACCAGTTTCAATCTAAAACCAGAATTGAGCGCAAAGCGCAGAATAGATGACTTAGAAAATATTTTTCCAACCGGGGACAATACCAGTGACCCAGACCCAAATTGGGAAGAGGAGATCTCAAAACTAAAATATATCCTACAACGACAAACTCGTACCAACTGGGATTTAACAAGCTTGGAGAATTATAAAAAACAAAAAATTGTACCCAGAGGCCTTATGCCGAAACTCTTTCCGGCATTTGAATTATTTACCGATAGTCTCCGACAGGAATGGGAGACTACATTATTAAAATGCTCATATGAGTTAATTAACATTCTGATTAAACACAACAATCTTGTCCTGGATGATAGCACTAAAGAAATTGACAAAATAGCCAAAAATCTAGAACCTTGGGAACAAGACCTAAGATTTCAAAGTAATTTTGATAAAATCAAGAAAGAACTCAAAATATATGAACAAACTATAATCGACAGAAAAAAGAGCAAATTCCTAAGGGACAAAAGGGACTTTGTCAATCATAAAATTTTCCATTGGACTAGACCAATTAGAAAAGAACGATCCGTGGGTCATTCAAATACTCCCTCCTCATCAGAAGTGGATTTATCCAGCACAGATGAGAACGAAAGCTACACCCATGACCGCAGAAATACCTCAGCATCAAGATTGGACAGCAACTCATTGACTGGTTTTTTAGAACAAACCAGGGGATCACGAGGCCACTCAACAAGAGGAAAAGAAAAACGCGACGTAGTAAGAAGAAGAGGCAGGGAAAAATGGGGCTCACCGTCCCCAAACCGATATCCCAGCCGCAGAAACCAGAATTGATCTCAGATCACAACAAATTCAAAATAATTAACCTATCAAATCACATTCTGACAGTGAAACAAAAGACAGTCTTGGAAAAGGGTCTAACATTTTCACCAACTAAAAAACTGAACAGATTTCAGTGGCAAGTTAATCTACAATTATTTGGACGTAAACTTTTACTAGCTAAATTTTTCTCTGGAAATGTAGAATCACCAGAGTCAACCTTTGATCCTGGAAACCTCTCATCACAAGAGAGGGATGCCCTGATGACACTAGAAGAACTTGCAGGATCCTCTGAACCAACATCTTCAGCACACAGCAAAAGAGCTATGTTAAAGAAACAATCTACCTTTTTCCCAAAAGACACCACATGTCCAGAGGTCAAAGTATTCACGAATCTGGTATCTCGGGACTTAGATAAATTATATTTAAACAGAAAACATTGTCGATCTACAGGGAATCTCACAATTAATGAACGTAAAGCACTCCGGGAGATTAAATCTTGGACTGACATAGATCTGAAACCGTCAGATAAAGGTGGAAATGTAGTAAACTGGCCAACAGACCAATATCTACAACAAGCCAAAAAACAACTGGACGATCGTTCATGCTACCAGAAGAGTTTCTTTAACCCAACAGAAAATTATACAAGACTATACATGAATATCATTGATAGGGCCTATCAAGAAGGCACCATCTCCAAATCAGAACATGATTATCTTTCTGTCAATAATCCACAAGTACCGACATTTTACCTTTTACCAAAGGTACACAAGAATCTCAGAGATCCCCCAGGCAGACCAATTGTCTCAGGCAATGGTGGCCTCCTTGAAAGGGCCTGCATCTTTTTGGACACACATCTTAGAGACCATGTGTTAGAACTTCCATCATACACGAGGGACACGACTGATGTCCTAAAGAAAATCCATGATATACAACTAGAAGACACACATCTACTTGTCAGCCTCGATATCGAGGCATTGTATACATCTATACAACATGATTTGGGCATCAAAGCAGTTGAGCCTTTCTTTAGGATCAAGGGGATGGATGACTTTCATAAATTTCTAATACAATTACTTCATTTTGTACTAAATAAAAATTACTTTACTTTCAACAATCTCTTCTACACCCAGGTAAGGGGGACAGCGATGGGGGCAGCCTGTGCCCCCACTTACGCCAACCTCTTTCTGGGTTGGTGGGAGAGGGAATTTGTTTTCTCAGATGACCAAGAAGAATATACCAAACATATAACACTCTGGACACGTTACATCGATGACATCCTCATCATATGGGATGGCAGATAGGATGAACTCTTGGAATTCATCAAGAAACTGAACAACAACACCCGCAACCTCACCTTTACTTGTGTATATGACAGGGACAGCATATCATTTTTGGATCTCCTAATCTACAGAGACAGCAACAACATGATCTCCACAGAAATCTACAGAAAAAATACAGCTACCAACACCCTACTACATCAAACTAGCTCGCATTTTCCTCCGACCATAACTAATATTCCCAAAGGAGAATTTTTACGCCTCAAACGAAATTGCTCCAGTGATGAAATCTTTGAGAAAAGAAGTCAAGAAGTAACACTCAGACTGAAGGAACGTGGATACAGTATGCGGTCAATCAAAAAAGCCAAGAGAACACTCATCCATACTAAGAGAGAATCTTTAAGTTTTCATACCAAAACACCCACGGAAGAGTCCCATACCATAATATTTGTGGGGGACTTCTGCGAAGAATGGAGGGAGATTAAATCAATCCTGCAAAAACACTGGCCTATCATACTTTCAGATGAAGATCTAGCCAAAAAACTTAACACCAAAATAGATTTAAGTTGGAGAAGATCACCTAACCTAAAGGACCATCTTGTCAACAGCCATTATGTACAAAAATCAGCGAGAGAGCCGATAAAGCAAGGAAGCTATCCATGTGGCAATTGTAAAATCTGTCAACATGTGATCAACAAACAAGAATTAAAGGACAGATATGGTGAAAACATGAAAATAAATGACTTCTTTAACTGTAGAAGCAAAAATGTCATCTACTGTATTTCCTGTCCATGTGACTTGAAGTATATAGGGATGACAACACGAATGTTGAAAATCAGGACACTCAAGCACATGAGTAACATCAGGAATGCTGAAAGGAATCAACAAAGGATGCAACAGCTGACAACCATATCAAGACATTTCCTGACACACCATTTCGGCTCAGTACAGGATCTCAGAATACATGGCCTAGAACAGATCAGACCAGGAATAAGAGGTGGTGATATTACACGCATGCTCCTTAGAAAAGAAAGTGAATGGACCTTTAAACTCAATACGGTGGCTCCAAAAGGACTCAATGAATACCTTAATTTCAGTGTTTTTTTGCAGGATTAACGTCATAGCTGAATAGTCAAACTCTTAACCAGGTCTCTCCATGAACACTCACTCACCACCACCTTCACCAACCCTACACAATTAGGTAGCGACAGGTCAGCAAGCTTTCTCTCACCTTTTTTTAGCACCTTGAACACTCCAATGGATTTTATGTTCTTTCAATTTTAGCACAGAGTGCACCTCACCCTTGGTATACCCTCCACAATTTCCGATCACCTCCCCCCATACACCCACATTTCCTATTACACTCCCACCAAAGCCCCTTCCCGTTCCCACTCATACTATCACACACAACTCCTTAGTTCGTCACATCCACATACTTACCATTTTTCATACCACACACATCCCACATCCCCTTCCCCATTACAATCCTCAACATCTAACTAAAACCCCCCCTCCCCCTTTCTCCCCCCCCTTTCTCTTCACATCCCTCCCCCTCCCTATTTGGCCCCCCTCTTTTCCCCTTCCCTTTCACTTACACACTCACAAAACCCTCCTCCGCCCCTCTCCCCCTTTTTCTCACACACACTTACACACACACACACACACACACACACACACACTTACACCTTCACTCCTCACCTTTTTCCCTATACACACAATTCTCCATCATCTTCATCTACATACACATTACACAACTCCCCCCCCCCTTTTTCCAACCCCCTCCCTCCCCCCTTTTTCCAACCCCCTCCCTCCCCACCCTCCCCAACCCCCCCTCCTTTTCCCATAGTCACATATTTTTCATCCCAATCAGAACCACCAATACTTCCAGTCACCACATTCCTTATCACAGCCCTCACCCTTTCACAATTCTCTATCCACTCAGTTATTTCCTTACACACCAACCTACACTTTAACACATATTCATCAATAAAATCATAATCTGGTCTGGTATAAACAAAGACCATATATTAAAAGTAACAGCAACAAAACATCCAAGATAAAAAGATTATTTGTGTTTAAAAATCATTTTTGTTAGCCCCCCCTTTTTTTATAAACCTTTTTTCCATGTTTAAATGGATTTTAGCACTATCCAAGCAGTTCCTCATTATGATCATTATTTACCCCTATTTATTTTATAATTCTCCAAGCGCTTTTCACAATTCTTAAAACTAAGGTTTACAAATTACATGTATTTATACTAATAAACACTATTAACTTCCTCTCTAAACATCCCCTGCATATGTCTGTATAAACAAAGCAGGAGACAGTTTACTTTATGACGTCAGTCCCAGCTGGTCCGCTTTCACACATGCCTCCACACACACCTCTGTGTCTGGTAGGCTGGTCATCAGCATAAGTAAGGCGGCTGTGAGCTCTGGGAGCAGGTGATCAGGTGATCAAGCTCCCAGAGCGAAACGTACGTCACTTCCGGTCCCGGTGTCCGAACTTCCGATCGCTCGGACCGCGGACGTCGGCTCCACAGCTCCAAGTTCAGCACACCTCTCCCTGGCTGGAAACCTCTACCTACAACTGCGGGACAATTCAGGCCTCACACTGCCCACCAATGCATGCAGGCATTAAGGTTTGAGCCGCACACAGTGAGGCACTTTCTTTTCAACTTCCACCAGGGGGGACTCCTATACAGGCACAGCATAACTATTCCTCCACTGTGTCCAAACAATTCAGGGGCACAGTGGGAGGTAGCATTTATCCTTTATGTAGATCTATTAACTGCATTAGCTGTGAATACCTGATGTGCCCAGCTCAAGGGTGTCTGTTCTCCCCTTTCTTTCCAATTTTTTTCATTTTTCTTTATATTATGATTCTCAGTGCAACAAACACTATTTGCTTATTTGGAAAAACAGCCTCCCCCTATGCAATCTGAATGTCTAGTATTAATATTATGTGATATCTGGCCATAGGAACATTCAGCATTTGTATTACATTGTTGTTGTTTTTTTGCTTATTATACATATCCAGCTCAGGGGATAAATCCCTGTTGAATTATCATATTTATATGATTGGTCCTTTTTTTTTCTTTTTTTTCTTTTTCTCATTCAGCATCACAACCATTAGAAAAATATGATTGTTTGATATCCAGTCACAGGAAGATTCAGTATATGCTTTAAGAGAATATATTTTTTGCTCCTTGCACAAATGTGATATAACAATAGGAACTTTATATGGGGCAACAAACACCCATTAGAATACGGTGTGGTTTTTCATTACACAGAATCATTTATATTTCATTCAGGGGATTATTCCCTGTCAGACTATCATATCCATAAACAAGATAAGAAAGAAGGGTGAACTCTGGCGCAATGGGGTTGGTCAGCCCAATCAAATCCCTATACCTGCCCACAACACAGGTAACAAATACAATGAGAAAAAGGAGTAAGGGAATGTGATCAAGGGCGCCCAAAATTTAGGAGGAAAGTCTGGAAATAATGAACATCATAAAAAATAAATAAATGATAAAAACATGAAATAAATGTAATAATAATGGTTGCAACAATACTTATGGATTCTTCTAGATATTCTTAATCAGTTGTCCATCTATGGTTTAAATCCTCAGAAAGTCCTTAGTTGATATGTGAAAACAAGAATTTAAGAAAAAAACCAATGTGTAGTACAATTAATGAGGAAATGTCTTAATAAATGGTGTCCGGAAAATGAGGCCCTGGTGAATAAGGGGCTTGATAGTAGGAAGGATAGATTCTCGCCACCAATATTCTCAGAATTCAAGACGTACCAAAACTCACATATTGTGAAGTAGGAACAAACATATAGCGGTATCTTTATTTGATCGGATAATTTTAGGTACAGCGTACCTCACTCACATGTCCAGTAGATGTTCTCCACATATAAAGGTATCTTTAAAAATCTTTAAGAACGGTCCAATGAAGTGAGTTTAAAAGAAAAAGTTTTTATTTGACATAAGTCAAAAAATAATAAAATTACAGGTAATTACAATTTGACCTTGTTCTTCGGGCAAAGAGTGGGGGTGTCGGGAGATATGGTTGGAAAATCTCCAAATACAAGAAGGTAGTCCGGAATCCCCTCTGTAAACAGGTACCCCAAAAAAATACCTTAAGATGGTCAAAAAACCTGTTTGAAAGTGTGAATCCACGCTCAGCATGCACCAACGCCGTTTCAACCGTTTAGGTCTTTTTCAATCTGCCTGGAGTAACCACACACTGGAATTGATTGCACATGCTGGATATTTACTCACCTACGGTCAAACCGCACTGAGTATGCCCAATCTCGTCTGATCTTGGAAGCCATACACTGCAGGGCCTGGTCAGTACCCGGTTGGGAGACCACCAGGGAATACTAGGTACCGTAGGTATTTTACTCTCACATCATTTGAGTCTTTCCAGTTCTCTGTGCAGTCCCAGACATTGAATTTTCACTAATATATAATTCTGATATTCTGACATGGGATAGCTGAACCCAATGGAGCAGGTTTACTCCCACGATTTTTTCAATCCAAAATTGGAGTAATTTTTGGATCACTAAGGGATTAAACATATTTTCGCCTTTCTAATTTCTATCGCCCAAAATTTGTAGCAATTATCTATATTCGCTTTCTCCCTTTTATCAAGTATATCTCAATAAAAGTTAAGTATTAATATACTCATATTTTCATAATTCATCACTTTCTTATATTTTTTCTAAGTGTGCCCTGGAAAAGGCATATAGCTGCTTTTGTCTTTTGCTCTTTCTTAAGACCACTTTTTACATATAGTTTACTGAACTATTTTCCGGGAGCACCACCAACCCATTGCTGAATTTATTTGTTTGTATAGTAAGCATAATGTTGGTTTAACAAATTACTAAATTAATATAAACATTACTAATACCGTATTCTGTGCAGATTTACCAATTTCTTAGCATATATAGTCATGCCCCTGGACCTGCTCATTGTAATGTGATATAAAAATAACTGGAGGGCATTATAATGTTACATAATATGCACTGGGGCACTGTAATGTGGCACAGTATGAAGTGGAGGCACTATATTGTGGCATAATATCAACTGGGGTCACTGTATATCATAATGTGAACTGGGGGTACTGTGCTAATTAATATGTACTGGGGGCCCAAAAATATAATTAAAAATGAATCCGAAGTGGTCTCTTTAGAAGCATTGGGACACAGGCCCCTTCAAAATGTTGCTATGGGGCCCACAAAATTCTGACTACGCCCCTGTTGTTACTGTTTAAATGATCAAGTATTTGGTAACTTTACAAATCAACTGTGGCTGTATGCTATTGTGACACTCTGAACTGGACCCCCTTAATTTGTACTACAAAAGGGTATGCATTGCAGGCAACTGTCGGACTGGATAAGACATGAGTAAGGTCCCCTAATTTTCCCCTTGTTGAGGTTCTATTACTACCCATCCTGTTAATGCTGAAGGGGTTAACACTCCCTTCTGCTCTTGCCTGGTAGACACCAGCAGGTCCAGTGAGTAGACAGGCACTAGGACCCTTGGACTTACTTGTAATGGAGGAGGGAGTGAGAAGGCTGATGGAGTTTTGATTGGCTGTGGCAGGGCGGGAAGAAGAGGAGGCGGGGTTCGCACCAGTGTATGTGAGGAGACACGCTGTGGAGAGTGGAGCTGCTGCTGAGGAGACCACAGTGAGGAGACACGCTGTGGAGAGCGGAGCCCCCGCTGAGTAGACCGCTGTGAGGAGACACGCTGTGGAGAGCGGAGCCGCTGCCAAAGAGACCGCTGTGAGGGAGACACAGGGGAGAGGATACATCAGACTGCACGCATCTAAGCCAGCTACAGTGATCAGTATGAGCGCCCCGGGAAGTGACTTTTCTACAGCTGGTAAGACAATCACCCCCACACTGCATTACCCCTGCCCAGAGAAAGTTATTGCCTCCTAGTTATCCCATCTACAGCCAATAGCTAGAAGGTGCTCACCAAGGGAGTAAACCAACTCTTGCACCTGATCATCCCATGGACTATTGCACCCAAGGGACTAGTAACCTAGCTCATGTGGGAGCCCCAAATTGTGGACATAGCTACAGTACCGAAGAGAGTTGTGAGGGGAAAAGCTATTGAGTACCTCTGCTCATCCTTAATTATCAGTTTGTGAGTAGACTGCAACCTCAGCAAGTACAGCAATAGCCCTAAGATTGTTAGTGATAAAGGAGTTTACACTGATTGCAAGGGCTAGGCTCCATTTTTACGCTACACTGAGACGCTGATAAACTGTTACTTCTACTAGGAAAATTCATTACTACTCCTGAACTGCTCAATTATCACAGTACCTGCATGCCTCCACTCTGCATTTATCTGCTCATTCATGCTTGCTGGCCCCTGCTAGACACTGCATGGTATTGCTGTTTGCTTTCTTGCTTTCACCAACAACAGATTAAGCCTATATGTCAGTTTATGCAGGCTTTCATGTACTGACTGAGTTCATAGCTTACATGCCATTTCTGCTCTGTATCTGAACTGCATTCTTCAACTAATATAACTTCTATGCTTCTGAACTTCTAGTGTATTTCCATTGCTTCTGAAATTGAACTCCTACCTGGGTATAGACATTAGTTAAACTAACTTGCAGTGTCAGGAGAGTTAGACTGCCACCCAATGGATGTTTAAGGTCACTTTAGGTGATTAATATTTTAATGTAAATGTGAACTGTATATTGTGGTTTTATACCAGTATACTGAAATTCTATACTTATATTTGCAATACTACTGTATGTTAATGTTTGCATTGCTCGCCTCATATTGTGCTTTGCATTTACCCCTTAATTAGTCAATTTCACAGTGGTGACCAGTTTGTTCCAGAACAATAAATCTTTTGTCACCGTCCAAACGTGTGGTGACTATTCTGTTGGGTTCTCTGGGGTTGGGGTTCCTCGTCTTTCTGCCTAGGGTTCCATCAGTAAGATCCGGTCCAAGAGGTGATTCCGGATGAAGAATACAGGTACGTCCACTGACACCTGTATTGACATTCCCACCTGTACCTACCTGTTACACTATTGCCACTATCATGTAATGCCACAACAAATATCAAAGATCATTATTAATATAACCTGTGGCGAGCGAAGCGAGCAACCGGGTCAGCAGCGTGCACGTGAGGGGTCTCGCCGCCTTACTTACTTCCGATAGACAGGATGCCACTGACAGAGTACTTACAGCCGGCATCCTGTGTGCTGGTAAATCATACTGATTTTATATATATATATATATATAAAACATTTGGCTCATCAGGGGGGGTTTACAGGTACTTGGAAACCCCCCCTGTGTGCGCTACTGATGAGTTATATATAATGACTATTGTTTAAGCTGCATTTGTATGATAATTCTGAGGGTAATAAGGAGTATTTTTGTCTCCTCTGCTTTTCAAATTGTAGCATAAGATCAGTGTTCCATCCTACGAGCACAGCATAGATCAGAAATAATTAATAAACATTTTTTCTATAGAGACTGCACATAATGCAGCCAATGCTCATTTCACTCCTATAGAGCCTCGTCAAGGCTATAGCTGGAATATAAAAATCATACATTTTTTTCATACATATAGAGGAATAAATCATCTTGAGCACAAGTATAAGAGAATACTGCTATTAAGAATAAGAAGAACACATAGCCTTGGTTTTAATAAATTTCTTTATTCACGTAATGTCTTTTCTTTTTCACTAATGTCATTACTTTTCTTTATGTGATTTTAATACTTTGCTCTAGAGCCCTATTATAGGGCGTATAAATACAGTTCGATACAGTGGCCTATACAGTCTGTGATATATAAAATATTGATATAATTACCTTTTAAATATATAACCAATAAACAGTCATTTTAATCCTTGTAATGAGCAGGCAACTAAGTAAGTTCAGCATCCCACAGAAGCTTCTGCTCCTCTTCTACTCCGCAATTGTGGAGTCAGTACTGTGCTCCTCGATACTGGTATGGTATGGCTCCGCCAGCACGAGGTACAGATGCAGGCTCCAAAAGGTGGTCAGAACAGCAGAGAAGATCATCGGTGCCAACCTTCCCTCAGTCCAGGACCTGTACATGTCCACAGCTAAAAAGCGGGCAACGAAGATAGTAAAGGACCAGCTACACCACGGCCACAGCATGTATAATTTGCTTCCTTCAGACAGGCATTACAGGGCCGTCCCCGATGGGTCTACAAGAAGCCTCAAAAGTTTCTTTCCCCAATCGGTCCGCCTGCTGAACTCCTGAACATTGACTGACTAGACATACATGTAACTCACTTGTGTGCCTACGGTATACAGTACCTATCTGTATCTACTTACTTGGCTGTTGTATAGCAAACCGAAGACAAATTCCTAGTATACATAAGTATACCTGGCCAATAAAGCTGAATCTAATTCTGATTCTGTGATAGAGTGACCCATTTTGAAACTGATTCATTTTTTCTTTTCTTTGACCAGAAGATTATTATCAATCAAAAGTACTACAGCGAAACATTGCTAAGATAAAAAGAAAACTTCCTCCAAAGATGATGACAAGATATGGAGAAAAACAATTTGGGATGCTAAGAAGAACCCTATAGTTATATTTTAGTACTGTAGTTGCAGGCATTTCTTGTAGGAACCAGTCATTCCCTGCAAACAGCAAGTATCTCTCCTATTCTCCATTGCATGGACAATGGGGGAGAAAGGTAAGATAGAAGCCATTCTGTCACTCTCACTTGTTCTCACTCAAAGAATGTCCAAAGTATGTCTACATTTCACATAAAAATACATCAATCATCGAAACTATGCAATCAATAGTGAACTTTTTAGACTTGATAGGCTTTGCAGGATATGACTAGAAGAATTTAAGTGATTATACATAATAACAAATTATTAGCACTCAAAGTATAAAATGGTACAATATACTGTATGCATAAACTATCAAACTGCCGGCAAAGATCAATGTTAAGCATTCTTAGCAATAAGTTACACATGAACATTATCAAGATGCAGATATTGAATACCACAATACTATTAATGAGCTCATAATCCTTTAGCAGATATACTTATTAAACCACATTCCCTTGAGAAATACGTGTAGATGTAAATATATAGTAGATCTTATCAGGGTGGTAGTTTCCAAAGATCACAGTATAATAATGGGATATGTTCCAAGTGGAATAGGACACAAGAGTCCTCTGGATTAAGGGGCTAATTCAACAATGAACGCAAAACTGCAAAAATTGCAAAAATACGCACACAACAGTCATGCATGAAGTAAAATCTGAGACAAAAATACAACTTCTGAGATGTAGCAAAAACAGTGTATACACTACGAAAACTAGGCATGTAGGGGGCGTACTAAAGGGCTGGAGTCACAAAACTATGAGCAGGGGCGTGTTGTGGCGTATGCAGATTTTAGATAGGTGGGGCATACGCATTTTTTGCAACTGAACACACATTTTTGGTGAGCAGTTTCTGAGTGACTACAGGTCTACCTTAAAATCTGCACAAGCTGACCTCAGTTGTAAAATGTTCGATGTATACTGCAATCATTGCTTCATTACACCCAGCTGAAGCAGCTCACACTGCAGACCACAATTCACTTTATTCATCTGCATTGAAACTTAACGACATGTTAAAGCTCCCTTGCTTTAAACTATTTAAAATATGTATTACTCTAAAATATATGTTAGTAACCTAATAATTCTTTAAGTTAATATCAATGCAGATTTGTCAAGAACACACTTGTTTTCCTACAAACATGTTCAATAACATTTACATTTACAAGCAAGTTTTCTTTTTGTTTGGTTAATGGCTTTTTGTTTAAAAGCTGAGTTTTTTTATGATTTAAAGCAACAATTATTATCTTCAAAAATCATACCCACATACATGTGTAAGGTTTTTTTTTTTTGTTTTTTTCCCCCTTGACAAAGAAACATCACCACAATAATTGTGATTTTGTGGACATTTTAATTATGCACCACTTTTAATTTTTTTTAAAATATATTTTCACATTAAACAATAACATAAGGAGTGTTAATAACAACAAAGAAACATTAATATGTCATGTATGTAAACTTTCAACATAAAAAAAACCTTTTTTTTTCCGCCTGCGTTTGTGGATTCACCCACAGAAGTAGCTTGTCTTGTTGTTCAATGCATCCTGTCAGTAGGCATGGTTAGCTCAATGTTATGTGTGGCTGATGTTAAATTGTGACATCAGAAACCTTTACGCAAAAAATGCGACTAAGTGTAAGTTTTTCCGCAAAAAATGCAGATTTTTAAATCTAATCGCAAAATTAGCAAATTTGACAAGTCCACCTTTTTTTTGTAACATTAAATTAGTGTTGCAGATTTTCCGTTTGGGCGTGCATTCGCAATTTTGCGATTGGTTGCAGTTTTTGCATATTTGTACTTTTTACGATCCTGACTGAATTAGCACCAAAATTAGTATTTCTGCTGTGGGGTACACTGGGCTCCACAAGGATTAACATTGGGGTGTAGAGTAGGATCTTGATCTGAGGCACCAACATGCTCAAAGCTTTGACCTTCTTCCCAAGATGCATAGCGCCGCCTCCTATATCACCCTGCCTCCATGCACAGGAGCTCAGTTTGTAAGTTGGTGCCATGCAGTAAGCAGGCAATCAACAGGGGGGCTGCTCCTGCAGCCCTAAGAAAAATCTATTTTTCAGAAGAAAGGATAATTGAGGACTTCAAGGGCTGCAGCAGTGTTAGATGTCAGACATCCCCTGCTGCAGCTTCATCACTCCCCCAGCGGCGCTGTATACTCCCGCGCCCTGGTTGCTGGGTCACTACAGCGGAGGCTCCGGTGTTCTTCTCTACGTTAGTCACACACTCGCCGCTGTCTCCTGGATCGTGTGGCTGCATTCAAAGGGGAGGAAAGGGGTCTCTTTGGCCCGCTGTAATCGCGATCCAGCACGGCCGTGAGAGGCAGCTGAGAGACACTGTAAGGGACAGCCGCTCCACTAGCCTCCGGGACACAGGGCACATGTGGTGTTTTGTCTCTGTAAAACCCATTTCATTACAGCCTGCAGCGCCCAGTGGGGAAGCCAGCAGGGGAATAATGCCTGACCTGTAGCCCCTCCCCCCAGCCCCAGGGCGCCATTTGGGTAAATGTTCCCACCCTGGAGTTGCATTTATATCTCCCTCACTCCCTGTCAGCTGCCATTACACGGAGCTGCGCTGTTCCTGGGACTGCTAGGGCAAATCCTTCTCTGTAAAGCCGCCTGCTCGTCAGCGCTGTGCATTTTACAGGACACTTAAGTATTCTACCTGTCAGTGAACAGTGTTAGTTAAGAAAGAGTGCATACAGTCAGGGTTATGTGGTACAAACACTCTGTGATCAGTGCCAGATTAAGGTTCTCAAGGGCCTTGAGCTGAAATTTCTAAAGGGCCTATTGTTTGCTACTGCAGGGGGTGTGACCAGCATGACAGGTGTGTGGCTACTGATAATGGGGGTATGATCAGTGTATATATTTTATATGCGTGTGTGCGTGCATGTGCGTGTGTGTGCGTGTACGTACGGGTCTGGGACTCAGGGTCGACAACAATTAGACCGACACCACTAAGGTCGACACCAATTGGTCAACACACCTTAGGTCGACACCTGAAAAATGTCGACGTGGAAAATAGGTCGACGTGAACAAAGTCGACATGGAAAAGGGTCGACATGAGTTTTTCATGTTTTTTTGGTGTCGTTTTCTCCGTAATGTGACCGGGAACCCCAATTAGTGCACCGTGTCCCCTATCATGGATCGCTTCACTCGCCATGCTTCGGGCTAGGTGCCTCGCTGCACTCGGCACAGGTTACCATTTCCAATTGTAGTCCACGTGGATTGTAAAGTATGAAAAAGTTCTAAAAATTTAAAAAAAGTTAAAAACTCATGTCGAACTTTTTCCATGCCGACCTATTGTCTGTGTCGGCCTATTTGAGGTGTCAGCCAATTTGTGTCGACCTAAGTGGTGTCGACCTGGAATCCGGATACCGTACGTACGTACGTACGTACGTACGTACGTACAGTATGTATGTATGAGTTTGAAAAATAGAAAACTTTCAACACTTAAATGTCCAATTATCTAAAAAAAAAAAAAAAATTTTGAAACAAACATACACAGAAAATATAACAAGAAGGGAGGTAATCTGCGCACTGGGGTGGTTTTACTGTATGGGATGTGCTGCTAGTCAAAAGGGTGCATCATTTCACGAGTACTCAAATTGTAGGGGATGAGCGCAGTCAGGTGAAAACCAGATATCCATACACAGAAAATAGAAAAATTAAAAAAATGGAAATCAGATAAAACAAATGTGGTCATCATCATCCTTAGTTAATGGTATGTATGTATGTATGTATATATATATATATATTATACACACACACACACACACACACACACACACACACACACACACACACACACACACACACACCTCCATAGTACAACAAACAGAACAAGAGAGCACACAAAGAAGCTGTTTCAGCAATAGTTGCGGTTGCATCTTTTGGCAGTTGCGCATCTTTAGGGTTAAATGCCGCCCTAAAGCCCTGCCGTTGTGTATAAGTGTGCATCAATCCAAATGTGCAAGGACTGAGATGCCAACTTTTAGCCTCTATAGACACAGGGCCTGATTCAGACCTGATCGCTACTGTGTGTTTTCGCACAGCGGGCTATCAGGACATAACTGCGCATGCGTATGCACTGCAATGCGCACGCGAGTCTGACATCAACAATGGGCATCGGCGGTCAGCGACGGGATGGTGCAAAAATTTCATTCGCACGGGAGTTCGCAAGGTGATTGACAGGAAGAGGCTGTTTGTGTGTGGTAACTGGACGTTTTCTGGGAGTGTCTGGAAAAACGCAGGCTTTCCCAAGTGTTGTCAGGGAGGGTGTCTGATGTCAGCACCGGCCCCGATCAGCCTTTTCTCATCGCACTGTCGGAGTAAGTCCTGGGCTGCGCAGAGACTGCACACAGTGGAACCACTAGGCCCATTTAGTCTACCCATGTACATACACAGACTTACACACTACGGTTAATTTTTATTTATTTTTGTCGGAAGCCAATTAATCTACCAGTATATTTTGGATTTTGGGAGGAAACCGCAGTACCCGGAGGAAACCAAGGCAAGTACGGGGAGAATATACAAACGCCACACTGGGCCATGGTGGGAATCAAACCCATGACCTCAGTGCTGTGAGGCAGTAACGCTAATCATTACACCGTCCATAATCACACCTGCCCTATGGAAGTTGCAAACTTCCCATCTGAGTATTACCTCCAAATGAATTATGAAGTGTCTGTGTAGGGAAACACTTTAGCGACATGCCAGGGACACCCTCATAGCACGACCTTGAGAAAGACTAATAATGTCCTGCTATCGTGTATTAACACATGGAATCCGGGATTAAGTATCCGGACTCATTTGTTACCGCAACTCCAAGGGCTGCTGATCGGGGATTATGTTTTTGGTGCCCCAATAAGTGGCAGGTATTGGGGCTAACTGAATAGCCCCAGGCGAAGCAATTAGCTGCAGTAAATTACCACAGATAATTGAATACCAGCCACGTTTCGGTCCCCTAAGGACGTTTGTCAAGACCTCAGAGCTTGTTAGCCAGAACAAACAAACAAACAAACAAACAAACAAACAAACAAACAAACAAACAAACCCTATTGCCTGTGCAAGTAGGTCTATAAATACTACTGGGGCACCCTGACTGCCTCCACGTACAGACATCACTGGAAACGAGGTCATCAGTGCATCTCCTACATTAGCAAACTTCATCTAGCCTCAGAACCTAATCATAATAATAATAGTAATATTTATTGGACTCAAGATATCCACCTAGTTAAATCTCACCCATGCTGGCTCTCAAGATTACCCAACAACATAGATAACAAATCTGCATGTGTTCCATTACAGCAGAACGCATAACCAGAAGTCTGCTGCTACTGGAACTTTCGGCCCTGCGCTCAGTCCGGCTGAAATGCACGGCACTATGCCTCCAGAGCGCTGTGTTCCCACGTTTCCGGCTTGTGTTCTACCCAAGTGAAATGCACAGCCCTCCCATAATTATAGGACCACCATATCGCCACCACAGGGCACAGTGTATACACACACATATATATAAAAAATATATGATATATATATATATATATAGATATATATAGATATAGATATATATACATATACATATAATATATATACTCTACATATACACACAATATATATTTATATACATATATATATATATATATATATACACATACATATAATATATATATATATATATATATATACACATATATACATACACATAATATATATATATATATATACATATACACACACACATATATAATATATATTATATATATATATATATATACATATTATATATATATATATACACACATACATATATAATATATAAATATATATATATTTATATATATATATATGTATTAAAGTCAGCGCCTAAATAATCATTATTTTAGCAGCAGTGCAGGAGTCAGCAGGACTACACCTCACCTCAGGACAGGAGTATCTTTATAGAGCAGCCTACTCAGAGGCCGTCACTGTGCAGCAGCTGCTGCTTCCTTCAGATCATGTGCGGTGGTGCCGGGGCGGCGCTCTACGACGTCACACATCCTGACGTCACTGTGTATGCGGCGCAAGGAGCCGGGGGAGCCAATGCAGGTGAAGCAAGCCTTCCATTGCGCCGCTGTAAGGGCACAGTTTATGCAGCCGCTGCTGACGGAGGGGGTGAGAGGGGGTTGCGGCCAGAGGGCGGGACCTTGGACGGACCTTGGCAGGCTGCTGTAGCAGGAATTTTTTTTCCTGTCTACAGCAGCAGCACAGCAGATGCAGTGGGCCTATTTTGATGGGGGGCTTGGAGCTGCAGCTCCATCCGCCCCATTGTTAATCCGGCTCTGTCTGTGATATACATCCAGTACTTACTGTGTTTTGTTATATCTGTTTACATACAGTATATATCTATATAGCTATACTGAGTATCACTTTGTATTGCTAGTCCAGTGCAGTTTTATTGTTTGGTATAACTTCTGCATTGTACATTTGTGACTATATGTGTGTGTGCATGTAGCTGCTGCGTGGCTGCCATCTTGTGTATTTCACTCAGCTTGCTACTCCTATATTCTGTAACCTGAGGGGGCTAAGTGCATCAGGTTTGCTAATTGATATAGGTATTTCACAAGATATACTTATTGTGTATTATTCTTTGTGATTTATAGTCACCATATATCTCTTGGATTCCCGGTTTGTGCTGACACACTACACCGGGAGTTCTTGCTAGGTATATCGCTGCTAATATTGTACTAGGTTGCCGGATATTTAGCTTATCATTATGTCAGCTACACGGGGCAACGGAACTGGGGCTTCTCCCACATTGCATGGTGATGATGCTGCTGACACTTATGAGGAAAACATGGCAGCGGAGAGTTCAGGTTCAGGGGGTTCCTTACCTCCCAGTGGGTCTGTAGCATCGGGGGCCAATAATGACCCACCTTGGGCTACCTTCTCCACGTTATTAAATACGCTGGTAACAAAACTTATGCCCCCCTGTGGGACCTCCTATGCCTGTGCAGCAGTTTATGGTTCCTGCAGTCAATCCGCCATGGGCGTATCAAATCTCATCTCAGTTACATCACTTGAACTGATCGCTGACTAAAAAAAAAGTCTCACTCTCGCCCGTCTAAGACTAAGAAGTCTTTTAAACGGGTCGCTACGTCCTCACAATCCACCGCTGTGCCGGACACATCCTCTGAGGAGGATGGCGTATATACTGACCCCACAGACACTGACTCTGATGCTTCTGGTGGGGAAGGGAAGTCACTGGTGGATGTCCCTGATTTGATTGAGGCTATCAGGCTCATTCTTCAAGTCTCTGATGAACCTGAGCCTGAGGCTGTCTCTAAAAATCCAGACAGATTTAAATGTAAGTAGGTGGTTAAACAAGTTTTACCTCATTCTCAACACCTGACTGACATACATCAGGAATCCTGGGAAAATCCGGGAACTAAATTCACACCGCATAAGAGACTGTTGGCTCGCTATCCTCTCTCTGCGGAGCTGAGTAAAAATTGGGAAACTCCTCCACCTGTAAATTGCCAGGTGGCAAGACTGGTAGTTTCTTCAGCTCTGTCTGTGACTACCGTCACCTCTCTAAAGGAAATGACGGACAGACGTGTGGAGGGTTGTTTGAAAGCAATTTACACCCTAACGGGGCTGTGCATAGACCAACCATTGCAGTGACATGGCCTGCTGAAGCTGTTGAAGCATGGGTTCAGGAGCTGGAGGCGGAGCTACCTTCTAACGCTTCTGATCATGCTAGACAATGTTTCTCATATATTGCCATGGCTTCTCTTTACCTTAAGGAGGCGGCTTCCGATGCCGGGATGCTGGCGGACAAGACTGCCACTACGTCCATCTTGGCTCGACGTATCCTGTGGATTCTAAGAAAACTCTGGAGGTGCTTACTTTTAAGGGAGACATTCTTTTTGGAGAAGACCTCAATATGTTTGTGGCTTACCTGGCTTCTGCTAAAACAGCTTGCCTACCAAGTACGGCTCCTTCTGCACCGAAGGCTAAAAGTACTTTCTCTCGGCCCTTTCGTCCTCTAGGAAAAGCAAGAGGTCAGGCGTACCCGAAACAAGCTCGTGCTTCCACACCTGCCAAGACCAGACCAGAGCGGGCCTGGGCTGCCCGTCAGCCTGCTTCCAAAACTGAAAAGCCTGCCGCATGACGGGGCGGACCTCCCCCTGGGGGATCCCAGGGTGGGGGGCCGACTTCTAGGTTTTGCCCAGGAATGGTTGAAGACCACTTCAGATGCCTGGGTAAGGGAAGTCGTCACTCGGAGTTACGCCGTATCCTTCAGGAAACGTCCCCCTCATCGATTTTGCCTGACAGACGTCCCTTTGGACCCGGAGTGGTAGTACAGGAGTGGTAGTACAGGTGCCTCTGGCTCAGAGAGGCAAGGGGTACAATTCACCGCTGTTTCTAGTCCCGAAACCGAATGGGTCCTCGCGGCCCATTCTCAATCTGAAGTCCTTGAACAAGAATGTGAGGGTCTCCAAGTTTCGTATGAAAACTCTATGCTCTATTATTCTGGCCTTGGAGCCTGGGGACTATATGGTCTCCCTGAACATACAGGATGCCTACCTGCATATTCCTATTGCAATGTCACATCAGCAGTACCTGAGGTTTGCGGTGGGCAACCTTCATTACCAATTTCGGGCATTAACCTTTTGGTTTGACAACGGCTCCGCGAGTTTTCACCAAAGTAATGGCGGTAATGACAGCTGTACTCCGCCGTCAAGGGGTCAGGATCCTGCCGTATCTGGATGATTTGTTGATCCTGGCAGATTCCCCAGAAATTCTCCTGCGTCATCTAGATCTGACTGTCCAGTTCATGAAAGCCCATGGGTGGCTAGTCAACTGGAAGAAATCTTCCCTGGTTCCTGCTCGCAGCATGGTGCACCTGGTAGCGTTATTGGACACTGACAACCGGCGGTTGTTCTTGTCTCAGGAGAAATTCCTGAAGCTTCAGGACAGGATTTAATGCTTCCTACATTCAGCAATGCAAGTGCTAGGTCTCATGTTGTCGGCTTTCGACATGGTGGAGTATGCTCAATTCCATTCTCGCCCTCTGCAGAAGTTAATTCTTGCCAAGTGGGACGGCCTGCCTCACCGGATCAGATCTCAAATGATCTCCTTGTCTCCAGAGGTCCGCCTGTCACTGAGCTGGTGGCTTTAGGACCATCGATTGAGAAGGGGGTCGTCCCTTCTGGATATCCAACTGGGTCCTGTGACGACGGATGCCAGCCTGAGAGGTTGGGGCGCGGTGTTGGAACAACACTCCCTTCAGGGTCGGTGGACTGAGGAGGAGTCTCTGCTCCCGTTAAACATTTTGGAACTGCGGGCGGTGTTCAATGCACTGAACCTGGCCCAGCGTTTGTTACAGAACAGACCTGTTCAAGTACAATCGGACTATGCCACCACGTTAGCTTACATCAATCATCAAGGCCGCACTCAAAGCCGCATGGCAATGAGGGAAGTATCACGGATTCTTCAGTGGGCAGAACGCCATTTTGCCGGCCATATCCGCAGTGTTCATTCCGGGGGTCCTAAACTGGGAAGCAGACTTTCTCAGTCATCAGGACATACACGCCGGAGAGTGGAGCCTCCATCCAGAGGTGTTTCAACTTCTCGTGGAGAAGTGGGGCCTTCCAGATGTGGACCTGATGGAGTCTTGACACAATCACAAGGTTCCGGTCTTCGGAGCAAGGACAAGGGATCCTCAAGCAGCGTTCGTGGACGCTCTGGCAATTCCATGGAACTTTCAGCTGCCATACATGTTCTCTCTGGTGTCACTCCTGCCCAAAGTAATACGGAAGTTCAAGCAAGAAGGAGGAAACCTACTTCTGATCGCTCCAGCGGGGCCCAGACAGCACTGGTTCTCCAATCTACAGGGCCTCTCGCTAGATCGTCCCCTTCTACTTCCACAACGACCAGGTCTCCTCCTTCAGGGCCCCTGTGTTAACTGGGACTTGGCCCGTCTGGCTTTGACGGCGTGGCTCTTGTAGCTTCCGTCTTGAAGGCCAAGGGTTTTTCTGAGGCAGTCATTCAAACTATGTTGAAGGTCCGCAAGCCAGCTTCTGCTCGAATTTACCATAGGGTCTGGAATTCTTACTTTACTTGGTGCGCATCTCATAATCATGACGTTTTCAAGTTTAGTATGGCCAAACTGTTGGCCTTCATACAACTGGGCCTGGACTTAGATTGTTTACATTTCTGCCTTGTCGGTTTGGTTTCAGAGAATGATTGCTACCCTACCGGATGTTCATACTTTCACTCAGTATGTGTTGCGGATTCAGCCTCCTTATGTACCACCCGTGGCCCCTGTCGGTGGTTCTGGAGGCCTTGCAAGAGTCTCCGTTTGAACCTCTTGCGTCTCCAGACCTTAAGTGGCTTTCCCTTAAGGTTTTGTTTTTGCTGGCTATCGCTTCAGCTAGAAGGGTCTCGGACTTGGGTGCCTTATCCTGTAAGTCCCCCTTTCTGATTTTTCACCATGACAGGCAGTTCTTAGAACGCGTCCGGGTTATTGACCCAAGGTGGTGTCTTCCTTCCACCTTAATCAGGAGATTGTGGTTCCGGCCTTTAGTTCTCCTGAGTTGTCTTCCAAAGAGCGGTCTTCGCATGTGGTATGGGCTCTCCGTATCTGTGTGAAGAGAACTGCCTTCATTAGAAAGTCTGATTCTCTCTTTGTACTGTTTTGATTTCACAAACGTGGCTGGCCTGCTAACAAGCAGACCTTGGCCAGATGGATTAGAATGGTACATGCTTATGTACAGACTGGCCTTCCAGCTCCTGCTACCATTAAAGCCCATTCTACTCGGTCTGTTGGACCTTTTTGGGCAGCCCACCATGGTGCGACCCTTGAACAATTGTGCAAGGCGGCTACGTGGTCCTCAGTGAACACGTTCATAAGGTTCTATGCCTTTGATACTTCCGACTCTCAGGATGCTTCCTTTGGATGCTGGGTTCTTGTGCCCGCTGCAGTGCGTCCCCTCCCATAAGGAACTCCTTTAGGACATCCCCGATGTTAATCCTTGTGGAACCCAGTGTACCCCACAGCAGAAAACGAGATTTATGGTAAGAACTTACCGTTGTTAAATCTCTTTCTGCAAGGTACACTGGGCTCCACAAGGTGCCCACCCTGACGCACTTAGCTTCTTTGGGTTGTTATGGCAATAGCCACTGACACCGTCTCCTGTGGTGAGTGTTTGGTGTATGTGGTTACTAACGATTGTCGTCTCTTTTACCTGCTACTGCATTGGGCTGGTTAACAAAACTGAGCTCCTGTGCACGGAGGCGGGGTGATATAGGAGGCGGCGCTATGCATCTTGGGAAGAAGGTCAAAGCTTTGTGCCTGTTGGTGCCTCAGATCAAGATCCTACTCTACACCCCGATGTTAATCCTTGTGGAGCCCAGTGTACCTCACAGAAAGAGATTTAACAACGGTAAGTTCTTACCATAAATCTCGTTATTTTGCACTAACCTTCCTCACTGCATAATTGACTGCAAATAATGTAATATGCTGCAGCTGTATATACTATGGATAACATTATCCTGCACTGAATAGATAATATAGGTATAGGTTTATATATATTGTCCAAATCAGAAAATGTAAATAGTTTTGAACTTTATTCACTCTATTGTTGCAATGTTCTAATAAATGGACCACTGGTGAGACGTAGCACGCTTTCAGATGAAATAATAGTAAATAGTAAAGATCCCTATGTGACAGTACGGGTGTATTAACCTTTACTCCATGCTGGCAAAGAGTAGACAGTCCCAGTGTGAAACAGTGAGACCAAAGCTGGGGATGCGTTTACCATGTGACCGGCACCAGAATCATGACACCACTTGGGAGACCAGCGCCGGAAGACCGACAGCCGCCATCCCCAAAGGTAAGTATCGGGGATACTTTTATGGTTATGGCCCAGCTTGGGGGTTAGTGTTAGGCAGTAGGAGGATGGGAGGTTAGCCCTAGCTGCCACCCATGGGGGGGGGGGGGGGTTTAGCCCTAGCCACCTCTCCCAGAAGATTAGGGGTGGGGTAGGGGAAGGGGGTTGTAAAAATAGCCCCTCTGACATCGGCATCTTCAATGTCGGGATGCCGACATCAGTCATGTGACCACCGGCATCCCGATATCATACTGGATCCCAAAGCTGCCTGGAGATAACAGGAGCAATAGTCTCCGTAAGCAGCTAAGCCTGAGAAACCAATGTGCACAACCAACAGGTAAATGGAATACTAAGAGGTATATAGGGGGTCATTCCGACCCGTTCGCACGCAGCGTTTTTTCGCTGCAGTACGAACGGGTCGGATGTGCGCATGCGTGGCGGACGATTGTCACCAGGCAACGACGCCACCAGCGACAAATGTGATCGCAGCGGCGATCGCAAGAAGATGGACAGGCAGGAGGCGTTCTGGGGTGGATACTCTCCGTTTCCAGCCATTTTCGGGGAGTGGTAAGAAAAACGCAGGCGTGTCCAGCCGAACGGAGGGCGGATGTCTGACGTCAAGGCCGGAACCTGCATCGTTGGATCCGTCGCACAGGGTAAGTAGGTCTAGGGCTAGTCTTGTTTTGTGTGAAACTTTTTTAGCATAGCAGAGCTGCACAAAATTTCGCATCCCTGCTATGCTAAAATACACTCCCCCATAGCTGGAGATTAGTTGATCGCACCAGCAGCAAAAAGTTTCTTGGTGCGATCAACTCTGAATGAGGGCCATAGTCCAGTGCAGGATATGCATTTCTTCCGCATAGCTCTTACCGGTTTCATTAAAAGTAAATAATGAGTAAATAATGAAGAGTTCCAAATGTCAGAAAGCTGAAGATGAAGAGAAATTTCACCTTCTTCTAACATGATACTTGTCCAAAGCACACATTCAAGTCAACCAGAAACAGAAGATCAGAGTTTTAAATTGGCCCAACCAGTGAAGTCACAAGGTTGGTGCAGGGGGTGTGGCCCGCTCCCGGGTGTCACCCGCCGAGGGGTGACACCAAAATGCCGGCTCCTGCTCAGTGACAGGAGCTGAGTGCTGCACTGTTACACTATGTGCAGCACTCGGCTCCTTTCACTGTGTAGTAGCCGTCAATGCAGCCACGGCACTCCCTGGGGATCAGCCCCACCTCCTGATCCCCCTGAGTGACAAATAAATGGGAGTTGGGGCACAAAGACCCACCCCTCCTGTGAAGCCCCACCCCATTCCCTGTGAAGCCCCATCCCCTTTTTCACGGCGCTGTACCAGGTGTCCTTATGGAAAACCTGTGAAATGGCTTAAAGAGGGCTGTGCACAGAAAATCCTCTCACAGTTTGATGGACCTTGAACATTTTTTTTAGAAAAGAGTGGGATAAAGTTGCGGGTATGTTATACAAGTTAAGTGGGTTTATTTATTGAGTGTCTTGTTCTAAAATCTGGCACTTCTAATTATGTTTATGCCCAAAATTTAAAAGGGCAATGATTTTCCAAGCAAAAAAATGTTTTGTGCATTAACACTATCAGAAGCACCGGATTTTAGAATCAGATGCTAAATAGATAAACCACTGGGTGTGTGAAGTAGAAAAGGGGGCTTATGTAATAGCCTATGAGCTGCAGGCTGTGTGCGAATTCTGGCGAGTCTGCTCATATTTTTAAAGTGCCAATTATTTAAAAGGCAAACCAGGTTGTCTTATTCAAAAAGACTCACTGCTGCAATAACAGCAAATGGTTCTTAGTCTAGTTTATGGGTGTGTATTATAGGTCACTGTTGGATTACCAAATAGGCAGAGTAGGCACCTGCCTATGGGCCCTGTGCTTTTAGCCCCCCCTCCCCGCGCAACAATGGCTCAAAATAATATTAATTTGATCTTGAAAGAAAATTACAATCAAGCTTTCTTACATTGTTTCCAAAAGATAGAAGAAAATCAACTCAAACAAATGAATACTTTAAATTAAACAACTTGAAGTACATAAACCATAGACATCAGAATCACATTACAGTTGCCAGACTGTTGGGAATCAATCCAATTAGCTGCAATATCATCGGAACTGCGAATCATTGTGGCAGGAACCGCACTTTATGGCTGACTGAATCCGCACAAAACTGCTCGCCACCACATGGAGGTCAGAGCAATTTTGTGCAAATTGGGGCTGATTCAAGCCTGCGAAGGGTACGAGATCGGGTGCCATTGCCGGCGTTTAAATGCCATTGCAACGGCACTTTGCACCCTTCACAACTAATTGGACTGATCCCTTGGTTGGTAAACTTAAAATACGTGTTCGGAGATAATTTGCGAGGGGGGTACTGAGATTTCTACTGCCTAAAGGCCTCTACAGGGTTTAATCCGGCACTGTTATTAAGGGATTACTGTCATCTAGAGCACAGGTTCTCAAACTCGGTCCTCAGGACCCCACACAGTGCATGTTTTGCAGGTCTCCTCACAAAATCACAAGTGAAATAATTAGCTCCACCTGTGGACCTTTTAAAAAGTGTCAGTGAGTAATTAATACACCTGTGCACCTACTGGGTTACCTGCAAAACATGCACTGTGTGGGGTCCTGAGGACCGAGTTTGAGAACCCCTGATCTAGAGTATATTTGCACAAAATATGTTTCATTTGTTGTTCACTCGCAGTGTTTGGTTGTAAGCCAGAAAAAGCTCTGGAACGACTTAATTTTGTTTTCAGGCTTTACATAAAAACCCTGAAATTATAATAAGTGGGTGGAGACCACTCTATAAAAAATATTTCACAGTTATTTAATATCTACTGCTTCTTACACCCCTCCTGGGGTAAGGTAATAGATTTTTTCTTTTTAAAAGATCCTTACTGAGAGAAGTCATTTCTTTATTGAATAGATTTTTTCAGTCCCAAGATGGCATTAACTGAATAGGTATAGCTGCAATACATAGAAATACTTTAGCAGTTATACTTAATTTTGTCAGGGTTATTGCTTGAAATAATTCCCTACTTGTATAGAAACAAGGTAGCAAATACCCCCTTCATCTGACAGTACTTAAGGCCTAATTCAGACCTGATCGCAGCAGCAAAATTTTTCTCTAATGGACAAAACAGTGGGGGTCATTTCGAGTTGATCGCTTGCTAGCTATTTTTTGCAGCTCTGCGATCAGATAGTCGCCACCTATGGAGGAGTGTATTTTCCCTTTGCAAGTGTGCAAACGCTTGTGCAGCTGAGCGGTACAAAAAAGTTTTGTGCAGTTTCCGAGTAGGTCTGAACTTACTCAGCCGCTGCGATCACTCCAGCCTGTCCGGTCCCGGAATTGACGTCAGACACCTGCCCTGCAAACGCTTGAACATGCCTGCGTTTTTCCAACCAGTCCCTGAAATCGGTCAGTAGCCACCCACAAACGCCTTCTGTCAATCTTGTTGCGATCGGCTGTGCGAAAGGATTCTTCGTTAAATCCATCGCCCAGCACCGATCCGCTTTGTACCCGTACAACGCGCCTGCGCATTGTGGTGCATACGCATGCGCGGTTTTGCAGAGTTTTTACCTGATCGCAGCGCTGCAAAAAATAGCTAGCGTGCGATCAGGTCGGAATGACTCCCCATGTGCACTGCAGGTGGGGCAGATATAACATTTGCAGAGAGAGTTAGATTTGGGTGGGTTATTTTGTTTCTGTGCATGGTAAATACTGGCTGCTTTATTTTTATACTGCAATTTAGATTTCAGTTTAAACACCCCCCCCACCCAAATTTAATTCTCTCTGCACATGTTATATTTGCTCCACCTGCACTGCACATAGGGGGTCATTCCGACCCGATCGCTCTCTGCAGTTTGTCGCAACGCAGTGATCGGGTCGAAACTGCGCATGCGCCGGCACCACAGTGCGCCGGCACATGGCAGTCGTCGTTGCCTAGCGATCGCCTCTGAGACAGATGCGGTCGCTTGGCGGAAGGGGGCATTAAGGGGGGCGTTAAGCCGCCATTTAGGGGGGCGCGGTCCGACCAATGCAGGCGTGGCTGGACCGATGGGGGGGCGGGCCGCCGTGGCGAAGAACAACTCCCTGCCAACCGCAGGAGCTGCGCTGGCCGGGAGTCACTCCAGAAATACAAAAGCATTGCCGCTGTGCGATGCTTTTGTATTTGTGCGGGGGGGGGGGGGAGGCACCGACATGCGGGGTGGACTAGCCCTGTGCTGGGCGTCCCCCCGCATGTCAGGGAAGATAATCGTAGCTGTGCTAAATTTAGCACAACTACGATCAACTCGGAATGACCCCCCATAGGGGATAATTCAGACCTGATCGTAGCAGCACATTTGTTAGCAGTTGGGCAAAACCATGTGCACTGTAGAGGGGGCAGATATAACAGGTGGTCTTCAGTATGCCGACAGACGGGATCCCGGCGCACAGTATACCGGTGCCGGAATCCCGACAGCCGCCATACCGACAGCCGCCATACCGACACTTATTCTCCCTCGTGGGTGTCCACGACCCCCCTGGAGGGAGAATAAAATAGCGTGGCGCTCGTAGCGCGCCACCGTGCCCGCAAGGGGCTCATTTGTGCTCACCACACTGTCGGTAAGCCGGCTGTCGGGCTCCCGGCGCCGGTATGCTGGTCGCCGGGAGCCCGACCGCCGGCATACCATACTGAACCCGATATAACATGTGCAGTGAGAGTTAGATTTGGGTCTGGTGTGTTCAAACAGAAATCTAAATTGCAGTGTAAAGATAAAGCAGCCAGTATTTCCTCTGCACAGAAACAAAATAATCAACCGAAATCTAACTCTCTCTGCAAATGTTAAATCTGCCACACCTGCAGTGCACAGGTGATTTTGCCCAACTGCTAACAAATTTGCGGCTACGGGTGGTCATTTCGAGTTGTTCGCTCGCTGCCGATTTTTGCAGTGCAGCGATCAAGTGAAAAAACTGCAAAAATGTGCATGCGCATGGTATGCAGCGTGCATGCGCTAAGTACTTTCACACAAAACTTTGTAGATTTACACAAACTCGAGCCAGGCCAGAGCCGAAACTAGGATTTTTGTTACCCGGGGCAAGGCAGTAACTCCCCCCCCCCGCGGCATAACTACATACTGTGACTTTTCATGAAATACATAGGGAACCCCATACATCACAGTTCCCTATATTATGCCGTAGTGTCCCAATATATTATGCCAGTGTTCCCACATAATATCCCACACAAGGTCCCCCCGCATTATGCACGCAGTGTCCCCACATTATGGCACACAACCTCCCCATTTAATGGCACACAGCATCCCCATATTATTGCACATAGCGTACCCATATAATGCCACACAGTGTCCCCACATTATAGCACACAACATCCCCACATTATACCACACAGCGTCCCCACATTATGGCACACAGTGTCCCCACATTATGGCACAGAACGTTCCCATACAATGCCACACAGTGTCCCTACATTATGGCACACAGCATCCCCAACTTATGGCACACAGCGTCCCCAAATAATGCCACAGTGTCCCCAAATGATGTCACACAGCGTCCCCATATCATGCCACAGTGTCACCACATATAATGCCACACAGCATCCCCATATAATGCCACACAGTGTCCACACATTATGTCACACAGCGTCCCCATATGTCACACAGTGTCCCCATATATAATGTCACAATGTCCCCACATATAATGCCGCACAGTGTCCCCACATATAATGCCACACAGCATCCCCATATTATGGAACACAGTGTCCCCACATATGCCACACAGCATCCCAATATTATGCCATAGTGTCCCCAACTTATACCATACACAGTGTCCCCATAAAATGTAATGCAACAGTTAATGGCAGCAGCTTGATGCTTGACTGACCTCAGGGACAGTGAGGTGATAATAAAGTCCCTTATCTGGCTGCAGTGTGTGGGCTGACTGACTGCACCTATCTGATTGACGTGCAGAGCCAGCCTGATGTGCAGATTCCCAGCCAGTGTGTGTGTGTGGGGGGAGGGATTGGAGTCTCCGTAGTCAGTGTGGTCTCTGGCCGGAAGTGTAGGGTCCCGGCCGGCGGGTGGAGGGAGGGAGGCGTGGCATAATGACAACTCCGTAGTCTGTCAGTGTGCAACTGTAGCTTGTATGTGCGCAGCTCCTCTCGTCCGTGATTACCAGCGGGCGGACAGAAAGTGGAGCAGAAGTTTTAATTAAGCTTTAAGTAGACCCCTAGAGTCCGGCGCCCGGGGCATGCGCCCCCCTAGCGCCCCCCCCCCTTAGTTGCGGCCCTGCTCGAGCAATGTTTTTTCATCGCTCGAGTGATCGTAGTGGGATTGAAAGGAAGTGGGTGTTTCTGGGCAAAAACTGTCCGTTTTCAGGGAGTGTGCTAAAAAACGCGGGCGTGCCAGGTAAAAACGCAGGAGTGGCTGGAGAAACGGGGGAGTGGCTGGCCGAACGCAGGGAATGTTTGTGACGTCAAACCAGGATCTAAACGGACTGAGGTGATCGCAGTCTAGGAGTAGGTCTGGAGCTACTCAGAAACTGCAGGGAATTATTTAGTTGCAGTTCTGCTAATCTTTCGTTCGCTATTCTGCTAAGCTAAAATACACTCCCAGAGTGCGGCGGCCTAGCGTTTGTAATGCTGCTAAAAGCAGCTAGCGAGCGAACAACTCGGAACGAGGGCCATGATCAGGTCTGAATTATCCCCCAAAGTTTTGCCCATTAGAGAAAAAATGTGCTGCTGCGATCAGGTTTGAATTAGGCCCTTAATTCATTAGCATTGTGGTTTTACTCAGGGGAAAACACAGGATTTACTGGTGGGGGTTTCTATATACACACACACATATATGTATGTATGTATACATATATGTATATGTATATATATATATATATACAGTACATATATATATATATATATATATAAAAATGTATATATATATATATATATATATATATGTGTGTGTGTGTGTGTGTGTGTGTGTGTATATATATATAAAATGCAGCATGTAGGCGGCACAAAAGAATACCTTTATTATCCTTCTTTTTAGGGTGAGCCTGTCGTCACCCATGAAATATAGGATAAGAAACGGTATTCTCTTTACTTCATTATAATTTACTTCAGTTGATGGCGATTCATCAATCGCCATCAACTTGCTGCGTTATATTGGGGCTCTGGCTCCCTGAATGGACTGAAGCATTCATAAAGTACCTGAATGTTTTCAAAAGAAGGGGCCCCAGAGAAGTACAGGGAAATGGAGATGGAGTATGTAGTGGCAGGCATTGATTGATTAATTAATTTATTTATTTGTTGAAAAAATGATTAATTATATTGATTAATTTAGAAAATTAAAAAAATTTGAAATGAGTGACAATCTGTTTTGCAGCAAATGAGAAGAGAATAGGAATATGGGGCCTAATTCAGAGTTGATCGCAGCAGCAAATTTGTTAACTCTCTCTGTACATGTTATATCTGCTCCACCTGCACTGCACATAGGGGTAATTCAGACCTGATCGTAGCAGCAGATTTGTTAGCAGTTGGGCAAAACCATGTGCACAAATTTGCTACTGTGATCAACTCTGAATTACCACCCTAACGTTAACAGTCAATATTTCCTGACAAGAGATGAATGAGAAGCTAAGCAAATGAATAGTTGCACAGCAAAGCTGCAAATTCCAAATCAGTTACACACTAATACGGTTTAGGAGGCTGACCTGCTTACCATAATAATCCCCCTTCCTTCCTAATTAAATAACACACCACTCTAGTACATCTGTGAGGTGTACCAGAGAGTCTGAATATGAGGGATAGTATGTTTTTTCTTCTAAATTTAGTCCACAAGTGGTGCAAGATAGACTTGTCTTTGGGCCCTTCTACCATCCCTTATGTTGTACAGTATATTAAAAAGGACATGCACAGTTTACCAAACCAAGCACTTCAGCAACAGGGACTGACACTTTGGTGGCTGAAGTGCTTGGTTTGTTTAGGCCCCACAATTCCAAGCTACTAATGGTCATAAGACGGCTAACAGTGTTGTTATTCATCAGACAATGTCATACTAAGACATAGCTAAGGTGGATGCTTTCTTGGATTTGTGAAGTTTCTGACCACACAGTTTGTTCTTCAGCCTTAGTATTCTTCTGTTTTTTAATGACATTGAATTGTTTGTTTTAAAAGTGACACATCTAGGTGTTGAATGCAAAGTTACAGGAGATGTCTGTTTGGCCCTTACTTTTGAAAATTTTGCATTAGGCCTTTTATTGCATAAAACAGCAGAAGTAGGACCACCACTTGCAAGGAAAGGCTGTCTATCCTTGCCACTGCGTGTGGTGTTTGGCATGTTGGCAATTTTCTGTTTTTTGGTAGTGAATTTTTCCTTTAGAGGTGATGTTTTCTTATATTGTTTCGATTTCAGATGCCCTTTCTTAAACTCTGTGTCCCCGAACCACCATTAGTAGATGTTGAAATACTCTCATGACTGGCAGCAGCCACATCACTAGTACTGTGTTACTGCTCCTGCTCTTCTATCAACTGAACTACAGGTATATGGACTCATAGCGCTCCTAGTAATTGCACCCTAATGACATTATTTTTTAACACAGTGCCTGAACGTCACACAACAGGTGTATTTATTTATTTTTTGACACAGTAGTTGAACACACAACAGTTTAAATGTATTTACTTTTTTACACTGTGCTTTACAGTGCTGCAGCCCACAGTCCACAGTACCTCTATGGATTTATTATTATTTTTGATGGTACATTGCCCCTTTAAGTTAACACAGTGCTCCTAATGGCATATTTTTTTACACAATGCCCCTTTATTACTGGAGTGCCTTTAAGTCACACAGTGCTCCAGAGTCCAGTCCAATGGTGTTCAGGTCCTCACATAACCCACAGTCCACACTCTCACCTTCTGGTCACTGGTGTCCTGTGTGTTTTTTTTAGTGCCTCATAGAGTTCACGTATCCATACTTCCATCTGGTCACTGGTGTGTATCCTGGGCATTTTTTTTTTATAGTGACTCAGAGCCCACAGTCCCACACACTCTCTCTCTGGTCACTGACAATGATGTGTGTCCTGTGCACATTTTCTTATTTCCTTAGAGCCCACGGCCCCACACAGAGCCCAAAGACCCACACACTTTCCCTCTGGTTACTGCAACTGTTGTGTGTCCTGTGTCCAGTATCTTGTGGGAAATGGCACTAGAATAACTAAGGAGGGACTTTATGCAATCAAAGCCAAAGGATGTTTTGCCTTATTTTGAGATTTAAGTCTGGTGGGAAGCACCAAGCCGGGACTCAGATCTACTCGTAGTTTGGGGGTGTTCGTTTTCTAGGAAACTTCACCTGCTCATCTCTAGTAGGGAGGAACAGATGCAAGTTATGTGGGTTGTTCTGGAATTTGCTAAGCTTGCCTGAAGAGGTGTGTTTTCAGGGAATGCTGGTAGTTTTAAAGGCTAAAGGAAAGCCTGTTTGTGCAAGGGAGGGCATTCCACAGAGTGAGTGCAGCCCCAAAAGCCCTACATGTGTGCTATTAGTCAGTCATAATAGGAAATAGAAGCTTGCCTGGTTGTTTTGGAAACGCAGCATACTTACTGTACTGTTATATTCTAATGCACTGTAGTTGCTTCTCTACTTCTAGACTGTTGTGGTGTACATCTAAAACCATTCAGTTTGTCTTAATATGAGCAACCATAATTTCTTCATTCTTTCATTATTGTCATGTAATTACTTCACTATATACCACTGTGTTGCTCTGTAATTCCTTTTTTGTCTAACTTAGTAATGCACAGTACTATCATAGCTGGCACAGTAGATTGTTTATTTGTACTGTAACCTACATTAAGCTGTTACTTGGCCAGCCCCTAGATCATCCTATTAAATGTCTGAGGCAGTTTTCCCTCCATGCAAAGTTGTGTTGTATTATTACAGTAGTTGGAGTAGGGTGGGCATTTCCCTGAGTGAACTCCTGGTAGGAGACAGTCATCACTTACCATGAGAACTCCATTCAAGCCTTGGGTGGAAATGGTGGCACTACCATGAGAGACTGATATGAGGGATAAGAGCAAAGCTGATAGAACCCCAATGAGTGCATGCAGAGGTAACGGGAGTTACAAACAACAGAACTTTGATATTTGTGTATGAATTACAGTATATATTTAGTGGAGGAAAGGTTTTCTTGTAGCACACATGCAAACCAGGAAAGCTACTGTATTTATTCATCCAAATCAGTGGCTGTGAGCAATGAGCAATTTTGTACTACATTTCCTTAATAAACAGCAATGTTCTATTGTGGTTACTACAATAAGAAATGTGGAATAGGGATACTGTGTGAGTTATATTCCTTCCTCTAGGTATTTTAACCTTGTCACATACCTGTACATGATAAATTGCTTAAACTGTTGTTTTTCTGCATAAGGAGGCATGACATTAGGTGAGGTCTGTTGAATAACAGGGTGTCAATGATAAAGCAATGCTGAAACGTTTTCCTCTGCTCTGGTCTTATGACATGTATCGTGTCTGGCTGCCCCATCGCTTTGGCAGGTTGAGATGTGAGATTGAGAAGTTATTGGAGCATAAGGATCAGTTGTTGAAAGCAGAGGAGTAACCTGGAGTGAAATGCTCAGTGAGCCCCTAACACTCTAGGAGGCAACAGAGAATTTAATTTGCAGCTATCCCCATGCCACATGAGTGGGAAATTGAATTTTGTATTACGTGTGATTTTCCTGTAGGAGAGATTGACAAAGCTGTATCTGTTCTTTTTGTATTTTCCTAATGTATTGTGGAAGAATTTTTTTTTTATCCACACACTATAAACTTTATGTTATGCGGTAGTATATAAATATAGAGAACCAGACTTGTAGAATGCGGACATGTGAAGTGCATTGTTATGTAGATATTTTAAATAACTTTTACTTCACGGATATTAATTTATTGCTGATCTGCTAATGAGGAGTGGTGTGGTTCTTCTATACTGTTACAGTGACTTCTACACTGTAAACTGCAGTACTGGTATCCCTCTATTTCCAGTGCTTCAGGGTACATTTTAACATCAAGGACCTTAATTACAGTTAAGGTGAAATCCAGATAAAGGATACAAATTTACACCTGGAGAAGCAATAATGCAATTGCAATACAAGGGGAGCAAATTCAATGTTTTACATACTGGCAACATCCTGCCTGTTTTTAGATATAATAAGTAGGTAAATCTTGAGCAGCTTTATTTGTTCACTGCCATATAAGGTGTGCTAGTCCGTGCCTCCCTTTATCCGGCAGAATGACTGGAAGACTGATCGATGATGATCACATCATTTTAATCCCACCCTTCATAGATTCACCATTTGCAACATTATTCAGCAAGGGGCAGGGGCTTAATGACAATTCTTAAAAATCAGGTAACATTGCTGTCCCCTACACCCATGGACCCATGCTTTATGGCATTATGCTCCCCATCCGCCCATTTAACTAGGAAGTGAGTAGGATGGGGGTGGGTCAGCTACCGGGCAGTCCATGAGACTCTCCTAAAACTCTGGACTCTACCAGGCAGGGGCTGGCTGGGCAGGGGGGCAGGGTGCCAGTTGCCCCCTGGGCCAGTGCAATTTAAGTGTTCCAGACTGCAGAATCCCTGTGAAAAGCTGGGCCTCTTGTTTGAGTCTGCCCCCCCAGGCTGAAAGTTGCCAGCCAGCCCCTGCTACCAGGTGCCCTAGGACACTAATTGAATTTACTCCATCCTCACATTTGAAATGTGCCTCTTCCCCCCTGCATCATGTTTTTGCCAGCGCACACCTCCCAACATTATTAAAATTCAAATATGGACATGGGGCATGATCAGCATAGATCAGCATAAGGTGTTGGGGGACCCATGGAATTTAAGGCATAGGGGAGAGAAAGAGTTAAAATTAGGTGGAAAACATTAATGAGGCCAAATTATGCAACTGCCACTGCAAAGTTCTTCCTTGATGTACATTTGTGCCCCCGAATGTGCAACGACTGAAATGTCCACTGTCCGCATCCATAAACGCTGAAATACAGATTGGTGCATATTTAGATGCACCATTGGTTGCACCCTCAAAACTCGCACAAGCCGTATGGCAGGTGCAGTATCTCTGTTCGAGTATGTCCTCCATTGTGAGCATCTCTGTATACAACTATTACCAACAACACATCTGCGACACTCCCATAATACACAAATATTGCCTTGCTGCATTATCCTGTATAATACAGGATTGCTCTGGATTAAAAAGTGAAATGCTATATCCCACTGCAATGATCAGCTGGGCGTAGGGAGCTGGTCTATCTATAACTTCCGGCACCAGTGGTGACAGGCGTAATATTGTTGGTGCAGAATGCGTGATGTCATGATGTCACACTACACCTCTGAAAGGTAGAGAGGAGTCGAAGTACGAAGAAGAACAGCCAGAAGGCATAGAAGAAGGTCAGTGACTGTGGGCTGGAGCCAGAGGGATGTGGGAACTGGAGCTGGAGTGACTCTGGGGGCTAGAGAGACAGTAGGGAGCTGGAGAGACACTGGGGGGGCTGAAAGACAGGAGGGGGCTGGGGCACTCTGGAGAGACACTGCAGGGCTGGAGAGACAATGAGTGGCTGTTGAGACACAAGGGGGCTGAGAGATGTGGACTGAGAGATACTGGGAGCTCAGGGCACGAGGGGGGTGCTCTTCAGACCTAGTTGCTGATGGGAATATTGTCCCCTTTGCAGTGCTGCCCGGAGGGGGGGAAATGTCCACCTGGGCACTGCGCGACTCTCTCCGTTGTAGTTTTTTCTATTTTTTGGGGAGAGGGCATGACCACGCCTCTCAGATTTGTCCACTCCCCCAGTCATGTATTTTGCCAGAACAAAGGTGGCAACCCTACCATAAAATGAATCATCTCTGTGCAGGTACTATGCCATCTCCCTGTCACCATCCAGGAATGTCCAATACACTTTCAAGACATTTCTGAGTCCAGCTATATGAAAAAAGGGGGATCGGGGCATGTGAACCTAAAAACCCCTCACCCTTCCCTCCTTAATATGTCTCTGGGTATACTGTGGCTGAGGATACACCCCAGGGCCATGCTTAGCACTTCTGTAGTGATAGGCCACTCACAACCACACTCCCCTTCTCCTAACAAACATGTAAGCTGCTGCACACAGTGGAGGAAGATGCCTCTCAGGTCACAATGGACAGAACTCTCAGCTTCTCCTGAGTTGCGGCACGCAGCACATACACAAATAAAAAAGGAAACTGAATCTCTTATAAAAAAAAACATAAACATGAAAAAACAAAAAAATATGCGACTGCTGATCGGCTGGGGAGGTGGAATAAGATTGTATTTTATAAACAACATGCGAGTCAGGAAAAGAACACAGCAAATTATGTATTTATGCCCTCCTATCTGCTGTCATATACTCATGTGAGTTAATGCATCAGACCAGTTAATGCTCAAGGAAATATTTATTAAAACAAACACTTTTTATTGCATTAAAGTTAATTTGAATATTTCATCAATTTGCATCTGCTTGAGAGGATCTACATAAACCTTCCTATCTGGCGATGGAGTTTGGGCCCATTGGCATTGGTGTATCACCAATACAAAGCTCTTGGTTTCTCTTTATGGGTGTGATTCCGAGTTGTTCGCTCGTTAGCTGCTTTTAGCAGCATTGCACACGCTAAGCCGCTGCCCTCTGGGAGTGTATCTTAGCTTAGCAGAAGTGCGAACGAAAGATAAAGCAGAATTGCGAATAGAAATTTCTTAGCAGATTCTGAGTAGCTCCACACTTACTAAGCCATTGCGACCAGCTCAGTCCTTTTCGTTCCTGGTTTGACGTCACAAACACGCCCAACGTTTGCCCAACCACTCCCCCGTTTCTCCAGCCACTCCTGCGTTTTGCAACTCGAACGCCTGCGTTTTTCCGCACACTCCCATAAAACGTCCAGTTTCCGCCCAGAAACACCCACTTCCTGTCAATCACACTACGATCAGCACAGCGATGATGAAGCTTCGTTATGCCGTGAGTAAAATACCTAACTTTTGTGTAAAATAACTAAGCGCATGCGCTCTGCGTACATTTCGCATGCGCAGTTTGCGACTAATCGTTCCGTAGCGGAAAAAAATAACGAGCGAACAACTCGGAATGACCCCCTAAAAGCCATGCATCCTCAGTTTACTGTAACTGGAGGAATGTTCAGCCCTAGAGGCAAGCATAGCGCCACCCTGAGATGCTAATATGCATCAAAAAGGGCTATTCCCTGTTTCATAAATTAATTGCCCCATAGTAAAGCTATAGGTGCAGCATTAAACAGTTAAAAAGAGATAACAGCAAATAAATCAGTTATTTGGAAGATCGGAAGAAGTGGTCATAGGGGCTAATTCAGACCTGATCGCTGCTGTGCGTTTTCACACAGCAGGCGATCAGGTCTGAACTGCGCATGCGCCGGCACCGCAGTGCGCCGGCGCATGCCAGAGATGCTAACGGCATCTCAGCCCAGCAATCACCTCTGCCTGATTGACAGGCATAGGTGGTAGCTGGGCGGGAGGGGGCGGGCCGGAGGCATTAGGCAGTCATTTTATGGGCGGGGTCCAGGCAATGCAGGCGTGCCCAGACCGTGCGGGGGGCAGGCCACGGCGGTTGCGTGACATCACACGCAGCCGCTGCGACCCGGAGAGCGATGGGTAGCTCCCTGCCAGCGCACAGGAACTGCGCTGGTAGGGAGAAACTCTTCAGGTACAAAAGCATCGCCGCCGTGCGATGCTTTTGTACCTGTGCGGGGAGGGCCAGACGTGTGGGGCAGACTAGTCCTGTGCTGGGCGTCCCCCCGCATGTCAGGGTGGCTGAATTAGGCCCATAATTCCTTTGTGGTTATCACCGCTTGTCTAATAAACCCCTTAATTATTACAGAAAGCTATAGTAAAATGAAAGCAGAAAAACTATATACCACAAATTTCTTGCCAATATGACCTGGTCCTAGACATTAGGGTGCGGGACCTGCAGCTGCACCAATTCAAACATAACACTACAGACTATAATGTTCCAGACACATCAAATAAATTGGCTTTGTGTAGAGGGGCCAACACGTCTCCCTATCTACAAGTCTGGCTGTCAGAGCAGTGTTGAGGAGAGAAGCTCATCACAAGTTAACAAAATACCCTTAGTAGGTGTGTGATGCATTGCATTCAGATTAACACTACACCATTCAGTTACATCACACCATTGTACGTCAAACACACCTTTGTCAGGATCTAACATTAACTTCTTCATTGCTGGGTTCCGAGTGGAAAGCATGGAGGAGGAGCAGCATTAAAAATTGCTGCTAGAGATGTGCTGGTGGTAATTGTGCAGGTCAAAAGATAACTACAGTAGCAGAAAAAGAATCTGCTGAACGCATGGTTAGCGGGAGTGCTTAGAATTTCTTCCATCAGTGTGCTTACAGAACAAAAAGACTGTGGGTTAAGGTATTCTTAGAACAGCAAATCATAGTACATTTTTGTTTGTCTAGCTTCCTTTGAAGATTATTTTAATTCCAGCTGTCTTGACCTTAGATCAATGCCTCCTTGATTAGCAATAGGCTTTCCTTCCCACTACCATTCAGGGGGGTATTTCTGCCTCTAGTTTACACTCTTTTCTTGGTGAAAATGAGATTTCTGATTGGACTGGGCACCTGCTGTCTTTAGCATTGACAAGGCGGAAGCCCGTTTTACTCTGCTGCTTTAGACTGTAGAACACAGAAATTTATTTTTACATTACAAAAAAAGTTGAACGATGAAATGCTTACAACAATTGTCTAACGATGTAAACAAAATAAGACTGGTGACTGTATTGCCCATAATTGTGGCATAATTCACAAAGTACAAAGAAAACCTTTGATATAAATTTGCTAAGCTTCCTAGATGTCTATTATAAGCAACTCATAACAAGATACTGCACCAGATACTCAAATACTGAACCATTTGTTCATCTGTCACTGTGAATTAACATATCCTGATGGAAAAATACATAAAGTATAGCAAAATATCATGAAAAACATTTCTTCCATGTGTTTTTATTTATTTACATGTCTCTCGCTTCTCCTTTTTCAATAAAGGAATAGATTTATATTAGAGATGTGCACCGGACATTTTTCGGGTTTTGTGTTTTGGTTTTGGATTCGGTTTTGGATTCAGACGCGTTTTGGCAAAAATTCACTGAAATTTTTTTGTCGGATTCGGGTGTGTTTTGGATTCGGGTGTTTTTTTTCTCAAAAACCCCTCAAAAACAGCTTAAATCATAGAATTTGGGGGTCATTTTGATCCCATACTATTATTAACCTCAATAACCATAATTTCCACTCATTTCCAGTCTATTCTGAACACCTCACACCTCACAATATTATTTTTAGTCCTAAATTGGCACTGGATGACTAAGCTAAGCGACCCAAGTGGCCGGCACAAACACCTGGCCCATCTAGGAGTGGCACTGCAGTGTCAGACAGGATGGCACTTAAAAAAATTGGCCCCAAACATCACATGATGCAAAGATAAATTAAAGAAAAAAGAGGTGCAAGATGGAATTGTCCTTGGGCCCTCCCACCCACCCTTATGTTGTATAAACAGGACATGCACACTTTAACAAACCCATAATTTCAGCGACAGGGTCTGCCACACGACTGTGACTGAAATGACTGGTTGGTTTGGGCCCCCACCAAAAAAGAAGCAATCAATCTCTCCTTGCACAATCTGGCTCTACAGAGGCAAGATGTCCACCTCCTCCTCATCGTCTGATTCCTCACCCCTTTCCCTGTGTACATCCCCCTCCTCACAGATTATTAATTCGTCCCCACTGGAATCCACCATCTCAGGTCCCTGTGCACTTTCTGGAGGCAATTGCTGGTGAATGTCTCCACGGAGGAATTGATTATAATTCATTTTGATGAACATCATCTTCTCCACATTTTCTGGAAGTAACCTCGTACGCTGATTGCTGACAAGGTGAGCGGCTGCACTAAACACTCTTTCGGAGTACACATTGGAGGGGGGGCAACTTAGGTAAAATAAAGCCAGTTTGTGCAAGGGCCTCCAAATTGCCTCTTTTTCCTGCCAGTATACGTACGGGCTGTCTGACGTGCCTACTTGGATGCGGTCACTCATATAATCCTCCACCATTCTTTCAATGGTGACAGAATCATATGCAGTGACAGTAGACGACATGTCAGTAATCGTTGGCAGGTCCTTCAGTCCGGACCAGATGTTAGCACTCGCCCCAGACTGCCCTGCATCACCGCCAGCGGGTGGGCTCGGAATTCTTAGCCTTTTCCTCGCAGCCCCAGTTGTGGGAGAATGTGAAGGAGGAGCTGTTGACGGGTCATGTTCCGCTTGAGTTGACAAGTGTCTCACCAGCAGGTCTTTGCACCTCTGCAGACTTGTGTCTGCCGGAAAGAGAGCTACAACATAGGCTTTAAACCTAGGATCGAGCACGGTGGCCAAAATGTAGTGCTCTGATTTCAACAGATTGACCACCCGTGAATCCTGGTTAAGCGAATTAAGGGCTCCATCCACAAGTCCCACATGCCTAGCGGAATTGCTCCGTTTTAGCTCCTCCTTCAATCTCTCCAGCTTCTTCTGCAAAAGCCTGATGAGGGGAATGACCTGACTCAGGCTGGCAGTGTCTGAACTGACTTCACGTGTGGCAAGTTCAAAGGGTTGCAGAACCTTGCACAATGTTGAAATCATTCTCCACTGCACTTGAGTCAGGTGCATTCCCCCTCCTTTGCCTTTATCGTAGGCAGATGTATAGGCTTGAATGGCCTTTTGCTGCTCCTCCATCCTCTGAAGCATATAGAGGGTTGAATTCCACCTCGTTACCACCTCTTGCTTCAGATAATGGCGGGGCAGGTTCAGGACTGTTTGCTGGTGCTCCAGTCTTTGACACGCGGTGGCTGAATGCCGAAAGTGGCCCACAATTCTTCATGCCACCGACAGCATCTCTTGCACGCCCCTGTCCTTTATTAAATAATTCTGCACCACCAAATTCAATGTACTGTATGTGCAAAACATGGGACGTGCTGGAATTTGCCCACATGTAATGCACGCACAATATTGGTGGCGTTGTCCGATGTCACAAATCCCCAGGAGAGTCCAATTGGGGTAAGCCATTCTGCGATGATGTTCCTCAGTTTCCGTAATAGGTTGTCAGCTGTGTGCCTCTTATGGAATGCGGTGATACAAAGCATAGCTTGCCTAGGAACGAGTTGGCATTTGCGAGATGCTGCTACTGGTGCCGCCGCTGCTGTTCTTGCTGCGGGAGGCAATACATCTACCCACTGGGCTGTCACAGTCATATAGTCCTGAGTCTGCCCTGCTCTACTTGTCCACATGTCCGTGGTTAAGTGGACATTGGGTACAACTGCATTTTTTAGGACATTGGTGACTCTTTTTCTGACGTCTGTGTACATTCTCGGTATCGCCTGCCTAGAGAAATGGAACCTAGATGGTATTTGGTTCCGGGGACACACTAACTCAATCAATTCTCTAATTCCCTGTGAACTAACGGTGGATACCGGACACACGTTTAACACCACCGCAGCTGCCAAGACCTGAGTTATCCGCTTTGTAGCAGGATGACTGCTGTGATATTTCATCTTCCTCGCAAAGGACTGTTGGACAGTCAATTGCTTACTGGAAGTAGTACAAGTAGTCTTCCGACTTCCCCTCTGGGATGACGATCGACTCCCAGCAGCAACAACAGCAGCGCCAGTAGCAGTAGGCGTTACACTCAAGGATGCATCAGAGGAATCCCAGTCAGGAGAGGACTCGTCAGACTTGCCAGTGACATGGCCTGCAGGACTATTGGCTTTCCTGTCTAAGGAGGAAATTGACACTGAGGGAGTTGGTGGTGTGGTTTGTAGGAGCTTGGTTACAAGAGGAAGGGATTTAGTTGTGAGTGGACTGCTTCCGCTGTCACCCAAATTTTTTTTGAACTTGTCAATGACTTCTGATGAATGCGCTCCAGGTAACGTATAAGGGAGGATGTTCCTAGGTTGTTAACGTCCTTACCCCTACTTATTACAGCTTGTCAAAGGCAACACATGGCTTGACACCTGTTATCCGCATTTCTGTTAAAATAATTCCACACCGAAGAAGTGATTTTTTTTTTTAATTGACCAGGCATGTCAATGGCCATATTCGTCCCACGGACAACAGGTGTCTCCCCAGGTGCCTGACTTAAACAAACCACCTCACCATCAGAATCCTCCTTGTCAATTTCCTCCTCAGCGCCAGCAACACCCATATCCTCATCCTGATGTACTTCAACAGTGCCATCTTCAATTTGACTATCAGGAACTGGACTGCGGGTGCTCCTTCCAGCACTTGCAGGGGGCGTGCAAATGGTGGAAGGCGCCACCTCTTCCCGTCCAGTGATGGGAATGTCAGGCATCGCAATCGACACAATTGGACTCTCCTTGGGGATTTGTGATTTAGAAGAACGTACAGTTCTTTGCTGTGCTTTTGCCAGCTTAAGTCTTTTCATTTTTCTAGCGGGAGGATGAGTGCTTCCATCCTCATGTGAAGCTGAACCACTAGCCATGAACATAGGCCAGGGCCTCAGCCGTTCCTTGCCACTCCGTGTCGTAAATGGCATATTGGCAAGTTTACACTTCTCCTCAGACACTTTTAATTTAGATTTTTGGGTCATTTTACTGAACTTTTGTTTTTTGGATTTTACATGCTCTCTACTATGACATTGGGCATCGGCCTTGGCAGACGATGTTGATGGCATTTCATCGTCTCGGCCATGACTAGTGGCAGCAGCTTCAGCACGAGGTGGAAGTGGATCTTGATCTTTCCCTATTTTACCCTCCACATTTTTGTTCTCCATCTTTTAATGTGTGGATTTATATGCCAGTAATATCTCAATAGCAATGGCCTACTGTACCGTACTGCTAATATATATATATATATATATATATATATATATATACTGGTGGTCAGCAAAATTCTGCACTGTCCTCCTACTATATACTGCGCACAACTACAATGCAGCACAGATATGGATAGTATACTTGACACAGAGGTAGAGCAATGGACTACTGTACCGTACTGCTATATATATACTGGTGGTCAGCAAAATTCTGCACTGTCCTCCTACTATATACTGCGCACAACTACAATGCAGCACAGATATGGATAGTATACTTGACGACACAGAGGTAGAGCAATGGACTACTGTACCGTACTGCTATATATATACTGGTGGTCAGCAAAATTCTGCACTGTCCTCCTACTATATACTGCGCACAACTACAATGCAGCACAGATATGGATAGTATACTTGACGACACAGAGGTAGAGCAATGGACTACTGTACCGTACTGCTATATATATACTGGTGGTCAGCAAAATTCTGCACTGTCCTCCTACTATATACTGCGCACAACTACAATACAGCACAGATATGGATAGTATACTTGACGACACAGAGGTAGAGCAATGGACTACTGTACCATACTGCTATATATATACTGGTGGTCAGCAAAATTCTGCACTGTCCTCCTACTATATACTGCGCACAACTACAATGCAGCACAGATATGGATAGTATACTTGACGACACAGAGGTAGAGCAATGGACTACTGTACTGTACTGCTATATATATACTGGTGGTCAGCAAAATTCTGCACTGTCCTCCTACTATATGCTGCACACAACTACAATGCAGCACAGATATGGAGCGTTTTCAGGCAGAGAACGTAGATATTTGCAGCACACTGAGCACAGATATTTGCAGCACACTGAACACAGAAACTGAGAGAACGCAGCCACGTCCTCTCGCTATCATCTTAAATGCACGAGTGAAAATGGCGGCGATGCGCGGCTCTTTATATGCAATACGAATCTCGCGAGAATACGACAGCGGGATGATGACGTTCGGGCGCGTTCGTGTTAACCGAGCAAGGCGGGAAGATCCGAGGCTACCTCGGAACCGTGTAAAATAGGTGAAGTTCCGGGGGGTTCGGATCTCGAGGAACCGAACCCGCTCATCTCTAATTTATATGAAACCCCAGAAATACTGTTCTCTGTGATTTGTCCAAATTTCAGATAAAATTAATATTTGCATCAGATTTCATAAAACCACTATTAGCACAACGGAGCTGCAGTTCTCTTCATTTGATTCTTTTTGGGGGGTTTCCATTATAATGGGCAGACCACAATGAGACCTCACCCTTTTGATAGTTAAACCTGGATAGAGCAGGGCTAGAAGGGAGTAACAAATACCTTATTTGCACCCCTCACCTTATAATCTGCCAACTACACATTATAAGACACTATCCACATAGCTAGGGTAATGAATTAGACTGCCAATTTAAGGCCAGTACTCACCGGCCAATGTGGGAGAGATGTGTGCTGAGCGAACCGCTCAGCACACATCTCTCCCCCCGCTCAGCACAGCGCGATGTGTGCTGAACGTGTGGGGGGAGCAGGGGGTGCTCATTTCACCCAGCGGGTGAAGTGAGTGACCCGCTAGATTGGCCTGCATGCAGGCCAATCTAGCACCAGCGATAGCACACGGAGAGATCACTGCTTAAAATCTAAGCAAGCTAGTCAGATTGCATAGATTTTAAGCAGCGATCGCTCCGTGAGTACCCCCCTTAAGTGTCAACTTTGTCACCAATATAGGCGTATATTTACTAAGGTCCCGATTTTGACCGAGATGCCGTTTTTTCTTCAAAGTGTCATCTCGGTAATTTACTAAGCAAAAATCACGGCAGTGATGAGGGCATTCGTAATATTTTGGAAGTCCTAGGAAAAAAATCACGAATCAATACACCATCGGTCAAATACGCCTGCAATTTGGTAGAAATCGTCATTTACTAAAAAGTGCAAAACACAAACACTGCCGATAATAGCCAAACACTGCCGTGCTAAAATACAAATCGTGAAAAAGTGCTAAAAAAAAACAGACCTGCTTTTTTATCCCGTGTTTGTATAGGCATGCACGGATACATGAGATCCGTGCATGTTTTTCAGTTGGAAGGGGTGGGAAATGTTATAATTTAAAAAAAAAAATGCGTGGGGTCCCCCCTCCTAAACCAAACCAGCCTCGGGCTCTTTGAGCCGGCCCTGGTTGCAAAAATATGGGAAAAAAATTGACAGGGGTTCCCCCATATTTAAGCAACCAGCACCGGGCTCTGCGCCTGGTCCTGGTTCCAAAAATACGGGGGACAAAAAGCGTAGGGGTCCCCCGTATTTTTGAAACCAGCACCGGGCTCCACTAGCTGGACAGATAATGCCACAGCCAGGGGTCACTTTTATACAGTGCCTTGCGGCCGTGGCATCAAATATCCAACTAGTCAACCCTGGCCGGGGTACCCTGGGGGAGTGGGGACCCCTTCAATCAAGGGGTCCCCCCCCCAGCCACCCAAGGGCCAGGGGTGAAGCCCGAGGCTGTCCCCCCCATCCAATGTGCTGCGGATGGGGGGCCGATAGCCTTTGTGAAAAGTGTTTGATATTGTTTTTAGTAGCAGTACTACAAGGCCCAGCAAGCCTCCCCCGCAAGCTGGTACTTGGAGAACCACAAGTACCAGCATGCGGCGGAAAAACGGGCCCGCTGGTACCTGTAGTACTACTACTAAAAAAATACCCTAATCAAGACATCACACACAAACCTTGAAAGTATAACTTTAATACATACATGCACACCAACATACATACATACATACATACATACTTACCTATGTTCCCACGCAGGTCGGTCCTCTTCTCCAGTAGAATCCATGGTGTACCTGTAGAAAAAATTATACTCACATAATCCATGGTTGAAGGCTCCTCTGCTTGTAATCCTTTTGTAATCCACGTACTTGAAAAAATAAAAAAACGGATACCCGACCACGAACTGAAAGGGGACCCATGTGTTCACATGGGACCCCTTTCCCCGAATGCCAGAAACCCCCTCTGACTGATGTCTAAGTGGGTTTCTTCAGCCAATCAGGGAGCGCCACGTTGTGGCACCCTCCTGATCGGCTGTGTGCTCCTGTACTGTCTGACAGGCGGCACACGGCAGTGTTACAATGTAGCGCCTATGCGCTCCATTGTAACCAATGGTGGGAACTTTGTGGTCAGCGGTGAGGTCACTTTCGGTCAACCGCTGACCTCAAAGTTCCCACCATTGGTTACAATGGAGCGCATAGGCGCTACATTGTAACACTGCCGTGTGCCGCCTGTCAGACAGTACAGGAGCACACAGCCAATCAGGAGGGTGCCAAACGTGGCGCTCCCTGATTGGCTGATGGAACCTTCTTGGATTTAAGTCAGAGGGGGTTCCAGGCATTCGGGGAAAGGGGACCCATGTGAAAACATGGGTCCCCTTTCAGTGCGAGGTCGGGTATCCGTTTTTTTATTTTTACACAAGTACGTGGATTACAAAAGGATTTACCGAGGAGCCTAAAACACTGGATTATGTGAGTATAATTTTTTCAACAGGTACACCATGGATTCTACTGGAGAAGAGGACCGACCTGCGTGGGAACATAAAGTAAGTATGTGTATATGGAGGTGTGGATGGATGTATTAAAGTTATACTTTCAAGGTGTGTGTGTGTGTTGTCTTTATTGGGGTATTTTTTTAGTAGTAGTACTACAGGTACCAGCGGGCCCTTTTTTCCGCCGCATGCTGGTACTTGTGGTTCTCCAAGTACCAACTTGCGGGGGAGGCTTGCTGGGCCTTGTAGTACTGCTACTAAAAACAATATCATTCACTTTGAACAAAGGCTATCAGCCCCCCATCCGCAGCCCATTGGATGGGGGGGACAGCCTCGGGCTTCACCCCTGGCCCTTGGGTGGCTGGGGGGGACCCCTTGATTGAAGGGGTCCCCACTCCCCCAGGGTACCCCGGCCAGGGGTGACTAGTTGGATATTTGATGCCACGGCCGCAAGGCACTGTATAAAAGTGACCCCCGGCTGTGGCATTATCTGTCCAGCTAGTGGAGCCCGGTGCTGGTTTCAAAAATACGGGGGACCCCTACGCTTTTTGTCCCCCGTATTTTTGGAACCAGGACCAGGCGCAGAGCCCGGTGCTGGTTGCTTAAATATGGGGGAACCCCTGTCAATTTTTTCCCCATATTTTTGCAACCAGGGCCGGCTCAAAGAGCCCGAGGCTGGTTTGGTTTAGGAGGGGGGACCCCACGCATTTTTTTTTTTTGTAAAATTATAACATTTCCCACCCCTTCCCACTGATAAACATGCACGGATCTCATGGATCCGTGTATGCCTATACAAACACGGGATAAAAAAGCAGGTCTGTTTTTTTTTAGCACTTTTTCACGATTTGTATTTTAGCACGGCAGTGTTTGGCTATTGTCGGCAGTGTTTGTGTTTTGCACTTTTTAGTAAATGACCGATTTCTACCAAATTGCAGGCGTATTTGACCGATGGTGTATTGATTCGTGATTTTTTTCCAAGGACTTCCAAAATATTACGAATGCCCTCATCACTGCCGTGATTTTTGCTTAGTAAATTACCGAGATGACACTTTGAAGAAAAAACGGCATCTCGGTCAAAATCGAGACCTTAGTAAATATACCCCTCTGACTATTAATATAGCTTTGACTCATTTCCCATGTCAAATATGTACTTTTTATACCCATATCCGTATACATTCAATTCGTCTGTTTGTTCATTCTCCATAACATGTCTATTGCTGCTCACCCAATATAGGGGGTAATCGCAGCAGGAATTGATCGCAGCAGGACATTTTTTAGCAGTTGGGCAAAACCATGTGCACTGCAGGGGGGGCAGATATAACATGTGCAGAGAGAGTTAGATTTGGGTGGGGTGGATTCAAAGTGAAATCTAAATTGCAGTGTAAAAATAAAGCAGGCAGTATTTACCCTGCACAGAAACAAAATAACCCACCCAAATCTAACTCTATCTGCAGATGTTATAACTGCCCCCCCCTGCAGTGCACATGGTTTTGCCCAATTGCTAACAAACTTGCTGCGATCAACTCAGAATTACCCCCATTGTGTTTAAATCAGTCTTAATATTATTGTTAATATATGCAATTTCAATTGTGTTATGTTATCTGTTACCTTTAGATACTGTATTCATGTTAGACCTACAGATAGATCCACGGTTATCTTGGCTTCTTTGCTGCGCCTAGGCACACCACGGTTTATTTACATAAACCCTTCATCTGTTGTTCTCAGCTGCAATACAATACAGAGATCAATACAGCAGGGGATTAAGTCATTACAGCAGGGGATTAAGTCTGACTGCCCAGTCTCAGTTAATCCTATTAAAGGCCAAGATAAACATGGACCCATCTGTAGTTTCCTATTGTTTACTAACACCACAGTGGACACTCAAAGGGTGAGTCATATAAGGTACCTTTGTCCCTTTTTGTTTACTCCCTATTGTCCAACAGTGAGCTGAGCAGACATGGTGGCTCTCTGGCTGATGTAATCACCTTGATTAGAATATGTATTGTATTCCAATGCTGTAAAATCGTAAAACACAGAGGTCACACACACCCCTGCAATATGAAGCTTCTGGAGGTATAAGTAGAGCTACCCAGAGAGCTGAAGGGAGATTCTCTGCTCCCAGACTAAGAAGTAATGTTCTGTCAGGAGTTTGAGGTGGGAATTGTCGTGTGTAATTGGATTACAGAGTTGTGCTGAGCTGTTTATAACCCATTCTGTTCAATAAACCACTGTTGGGTTTTCATCTACCACCGTGCCTGAGTGATTTGGAACCCGGTATCTTCACATTTGGTGGCAAGCAGAGGGATCACTCGGGTTACAAGCACAGAAGCAAGATTTTACAGCAGAATGGAGGCAGCAGCACAATGCTACAAACACAGCAAGAAGGGAGTCATGCAAGAACTGTGTCATGCAAGAAAAATTGTAATCAATGCAGAGGATACCAAGGGGACACTAATTGGAAAATTGGCTCAACAAGGCTTGGATCAACCTTGTCATGAGGAGGAAGAGGAGGATGTGGTCCAGGACCCAGCAGAGGGGACCAGTAATGGAACCAGGGCAGTGGAGCTTGTGGATAGAAGTTTGTCAGCATATCGGCAGGCTGGGAAGCTGGATATGTTATTTATATTTACCAAGATGCAGTACATTTAGAAGTACTGGAATGAAGCACAGCGGGTAATCAGCAGGTGGAGAGTATCCAACATACAGGGCAAATTGTGTCATATGGGGAATGTGTTCAGGCACTGCAGAAGTGAAGCAGCCACATGGAATCTGCTGGGGGAGTCAGAGTTTGTGAAAATTCAGGGAGGAAGTGATCACCACAGTGTCCCAAATGACACAAAGAATACAATATACAGAGATGGAAGGGCAAGTCCAGAGTAAATTGTCTTCCTGGACAGAGCCAGAGGAAGTGGCATTGGATCGGGGGCCCCTGGATACCCCACCATGGCAAAACCAGTGTTACAGGGTGAATGCTGAAAGGCACCATCTGCAACAGCTTCTCCAATACCCAAGGGAAGAAGCTGCCCAGTGTTCTATAAGCTAGCATTTAAGTGAAGAAAACAGAGCCCGCAATCCAGGCACCTACACTACAACTTCCCTTTTGCTGAGATGGAAAATGAGGACTTAGTGAGAGAGTGCCAAGAACTGTCTGCCCAGTACGTTACACTGGAGAAGGCCAACCTTGACCAAGTAGATGCTGTGAAGCACTGCTTGCAACCCCTTATCTTCTCCCTGGGGGAATGTTACAGTGAAACACTCTGTGACCAGCCTGAGCTGTGTTACAACTGGCCATTTGTAGGCTTGGAGGATATAGAAACCAATGCAAAGTGCCAGCGAGGAAGGAGTCGCCATGGTCACCCTACCACCACTTGAGCAACAGAACCTCCAAGGGAATTCCTCAGGTGAGCACCTACCAGTCCTGGCTACTGAGCTATTCACAGTGTTGTGTTTAGGGGAGGGGGAATTGGCTTTTGAGGTAGAAGACCTTTACAGGAATCCATCAGTCCTGTCTACTTCTCTACAGCAACATGGGGAATTATGTGAGGGAACAGTGGAAGTGGCTTTTGAGGAAGAAGAGTTAAGAGACAAATTGTCAGATTTTGCTACTTCCCTGCAGTCTAAGTTAAATTTGCCTTTGGCAATAGAGCAGGAGCCCCAACATGTTACTGCCATTGGGCAGATTTTGGGCATGCAATACGGGGAGGGGGAGGGGAGCCCCACAGTGTATCTGGAGCCATGGTCGAGCACCAGCATGTGTCCGTCCTTATGCAACTGACAAATTTATGTTTGGGACACATGGATAAAATACCCACTCCTGAAGTGCCAGAGGCGAGTGATGTAATGCACACCAGACGGGAAACTGCTCTCAGCCAGCATCCCACTATTTGCTTGTTCTCAGGTGGGAGACCACGGAACGAGTGGGAGAGGTACAGGCATTTACAAGTATGTTTTGGGACCAGAGTTATTTGTTACCAGGGACATATAATTGGAAAACTGGTGAAGGACTTAAAAATTGTGGATTGCTAATCATAATTTCACCAGACCCAAAAGGCTGGTCACTAGACTCTTCAGGAAACATGGCCCTCAGTCCTTTTGACCCAGGTGGGGTTATAGGGCCAGCTAATTTGTACTGCCCAGGCACAGGGCTTAAAAGTGGTGGAGGAACTTCTGAACTGCTAATCACCCTCTCACCAAACCTAAGAAAAGACTTACTGGATTGTCCCAACAGCTTCGCTTGGACATTGAGGACTGTACCTACAACTTGCCGGGACATAGGGTCTAAAAAGTGGGAGGGGAATGTGAAGAAATGAGGTATGTGACTATTAATAAAGCTTTGCCTCATTTTCCATGTCAAATATGTACTTTTTATACCCATATCCGTATATACATTCAAATAGTCTGTTTGTTCATTCTCCATAACATGTCCATTGCTGCTCACCCAATATTGTGTTTAAATCAGTCTTAATATTGTTAATATATGAAATTGTGTTATGTTATCTGTTACCCTTTAGATACTGTATTTATGTTAGTCCTAGTTTCCTATTGTTTACTAACACCACAGTGTACACTCAAAGGGTGAGTTATATAAGGTACCATTGTCCCTTTTTATTTACTCCCTTTTGTTCAACAGTGAGCTGACCAGACATGGTGGCTCTCTGGCACTGATTAGAATATGCATTGTATTCCAATACTGTAAGATTCTAAGACAAAGAAAAACACACCTCTGCAATATGAAGTTTCTGGGGTATAAGTAAAGCTGTCCAGAGAGCTGAGGGATTTTCTCTGCTCCCAGACTAAGAAGTAATGTTCTGTCAGAAGTTTGTGGTGGGAATTGTAGTGTGGAATTGGATTACAGAGTTGTGCTGAGCTGTTATAACTAGAGATGTGCGGCTGGCACTTTCGTGTTTTGTGTTTTGGTTTTGGTTCTAATTCCACTTTTGTGTTTTGGTTTTGGCTTGGTTTTGCCAAAACCACCCTTTTGTGTTTTTGTTTTTGTTTTGGATCTGGATGATTAAAAAAAAAAAAAAAAAAAAACACAGCTAAAATCACTAAATTTGGGGGTAATTTTGCTCCTATCGTATTATTAACCTCAATAACATTCATTTCCACTCATTTCCAGTCTATTCTGAACACTGAACACCTCACAATATTGTTTTTAGGCCTAAAAGTTGCACTGAGGTGGCTGTATGACCAAGCTAAGCGATACAAGTGTGTGGCACAAACACCTGGCCCATCTAGGAGTGGCACTGCAGTTGCAGACAAGATGGCACTATTCAAAAACTAGTCCCCAAACAGCACATAATGCAAAGAAGAAAAAAGGTGCACCGAGGTTGCTGTATGACTAAGCTAAGTGACACAACCACCTGGCCCATCTAGTAGTGTCACGCAGTGGCTGAATGTCGAGAGTGGGCCGCAATTGTTCTGTCCACTGACAGCATCTTCAGCACGCCCCTGTCATTTTTAAAAAAATCTGCAATTGGTGGACTTATACGGCAGTACCCCAGGACTAATACAGCAGTACCCCTGGACTCATACGGCAGTGTCAAACAGGATGACACTTTTCAAAAACTAGGCCCCAAACAGCACCTCATGCAAAGATGTTGAAGAGGTGCAATGAGGTAGCTGTATGACTAAGCCAAATGACACAAACAATTCCCACTGGAATTATACGTCCAAATCACTGGAATTATACGTCCAAATCACTGGAATTAAATGGCAAAAATCACTAAAATTATATGTCCAAATCACTGGAATTATACGTCCAAATCACTGGAATTAAATGGCAAAATCACTGGAATTATATGTCCAAATCACTGGAATTATACATCCAAATCACTGGAATTAAATGGCAAAATCACTAGAATTATACTTACAAATCACTGGAATTAAATGGCAGTTCCACTGGACATATATGGAAGTGTCAGACAGGATGGCACTTTAAAAAAAATAGTTCCCAAACAGCACATGATGATAAGAAGAAAAAGAGGTGCAAGATGGAATTGTCCTTGGGCCCTCCCACCCACCCTTATGTTGTATAAACAGGACATGCACACTTTAACAAACCAATCATTTCAGTGACAGGGTTTGCCACACGACAGTGGCTGAAATGATTGGTTTGTATGGGCCCCCACAAAAAAAGAAGCAATTAATCCCCCTACCAAAAAAGAAGCAATCAATCTCTCTTTGCACAAACTGGCTCTACAGAGGCAAGATGTCGACCTCATCCTATTCCTCCGATTCCTCACCCCATTCACTGTGAACATCCTCCTTTTCTCCTCCTCACAGAGTATTAATTCATCCCCACTGGAATCCATCATCACAGGTCCCTCTGTACTGTCTGGAGGCAATTGCTGGTAAAGGTCTTCCCGGAGAAATTTATAATTCATTTTGATGAACATCATCTCAACATTTTGTGGAAGTAACCTCCTACGCCAATCGCTGACAAGGTTACTGGATGCACTAAACACTCTTTCGGAGTACACACTGGAGGGGGGGCAACTTAGGTAAAATAAAGCCAGTTTGTGCAAGGGTACCAAAATTGCCTCTTTTTCCTGCCAGTATACATACGGACTGTCTGACATGCCTACTTGGATGCTGTCACTCATATAATCCTCCACCATTCTTTTGTCACAACTGAGGGTTTAGGCTGACGGGAGGAAGCCTCAGTTGTAGGGGGTGAAATGAAATCAAACTTAGATGGTTTAATCAGACCCCTGGACATGTAAGTGTGGAAGGAAACCCGAAGGTGTGACCATGACAAGCAGGTTAAAAGTCAAATGAAAGTTTATTAAACAGACTCCGTATAATCACAACAGCGTTCACAGTCAGAATTAGCAGTGGCAGATAATACAGTTCCTGGATCACTAAACCATAAAAGGTATAACAGAGCACTGGTAGGTTGCAGAACGGGTGTTATAGTCCTTTGGTAGAATAACCTTACCAGGCCAGGCTGTAGTAGTGGAGATAACCGAGGAACATGCCAGTAGGTGTATGAGATGATGCTGGTAACTGGAATGCACTGTAGGAGTCACTGGATGGAACCAGCCAGATGGTGGAGACACGGAGTTAAAACTGAAAGATGCTAGGGTGCGTGGAAACAGATGAAATGAAGAGTGGTTACCGGTGGTAGTGGATACTGCTGGTAAGTAGAAATCCGCTGGGAGAACACCGGCTCTTTAAGGAAGCTGAATTCTGTTGGAAGCAGATTGCTGGAAACAGATGGGTTAATAGCTGCAAGCTTGGAAGCTGGAAGCAAACGAAGTAATAGCTGAAAGCTGGATCAGTCACAGAGGATTGCAGAGTCAGGCTGCACCGCAGGATGGAAAGCAGGTGCGGGTCTCTTTGTGGATGCTGGAGACAGGAGCTGGAACCTGGAGAAACAAACCACAGGAGAGAGAGACTGGAACAAGGTATGACATTCAAAGCACTGACATCTATCTGGCCCAGACACAGGATACTTATACCTGCTGCTATGCAGGCATTGGCTGGGCAATTATGCAGATTGCAGCAACGGTGGATTGGAGGAATTGGAGCATGTGATCAAATCCAACATGGCTGCGCCCATGCTGGAACCTGGAGGGAAAACTGGTTTGAAATGAAATGTGCTAACATAATGATAATGGCGGCGCCGGCCGCGGAGGACAGGAGACGCCAGATGACAATTATATGCTGAGACACTTGGAGGGCAGCAGAGGCCGCGGCAGGCATGATACATGATTCTGAGAACCTGCAGCAATAACACAGTAACGGCGGCGGAGGACGGGAGACGCCATGTTGGATTCAAACATGGCGCCGCTGTTTTAGTGTCTCAGAATGACAGGAGGGATGTGCAGAGTGTTGACACAGATGAGATCCGGATTTGGAACGCTGGGCCAGTCTCAGAAGACACCTAAACGGCAGGTAATGGCGTCCAGATACCCGGATCGTGACAGCACCCCCCCCTTTAGGAGTGGCCCCAGGACACTTCTTAGGCTTTAAAGGAAACTTTGAGTGGAAATTTCGGACCAAGGCAGGAGCATGGACGTCTGAGGCATTGGTCCATGAGCGTTCTTCAGGACCATAGCCCTTCCAGTCAATGAGATACTGTAGCTGACCGTAACGGAAACGTGAGTCCAAAATCTTGGCCACCTCGTACTCGACTCCCCGTTGAGTCTGAACTTTGGGAGCTGGAGGAAGTGCGGAATGAAACCGATTTAGGATCAGCAGTTTCAACAAGGAAGCATGAAATGTCCTGGGTATTTTCAAGAAGGGTGGTAACTGTAATCTGTAGGCAACAGGATTGATGACTTGTTCAATCTTGAAGGGACCGATGTAGCGAGGTGCAAATTTCATGCTGGGAACTCTCAACCTCAAATTCTTCGTGGACAACCACAAACGATCACCCACCTTGAGAGCAGGAACCGCTCTACGCTTCCTATCTGCAAACTTCTTATACCTGGATGAGGCTTTAAGCAGGGCTGCGCGGACGTTCCTCCAGTTATTTGAAAACTGACGCAAGGTGACATCCACTGCTGGAACAGAAGTTGTGGGAAGCGGTTGGAATTCTGGGACTTTAGGGTGGAATCCATAATTAATGAAGAATGGTGTAGAAGAAGATGAGGAATGGTATTGATTGTTGTGGCTGAACTCGGCCCAAGGAAGGAGTTGAACCCAGTCATCTTGAGAGGAAGACACATATATACGGAGGAAGGCCTCCAAGTCCTGATTCACCCTCTCGGTTTGACCATTGGTCTGAGGATGGTAAGCCGTGGAAAACTTTAACTTGACTTGGAGGGCTTGACACAAACTTCGCCAAAATTTGGCTACAAATTGTACTCCACGATCCGAGATGATCTCTTCAGGAAGACCGTGAAGTCGGAAGATCTCTTGTATAAATACTTGAGCCAACTTGGAAGCTGACGGAAGACCGGTGAGAGGGATGAAATGTGCCATCTTGGTGAACCGGTCAACTACCACCCAGATGGTATTAAACTTGTTGCAGATAGGTAGATCGGAAACAAAGTCCATCGACAAATGGGTCCATGGTCGACGGGGAACAGATAATGGAACCAGTTGCCCCGCAGGCGACTGGCGGGAGACTTTGTGTTGGGCACACTTTGGGCAGGAGGCAATAAATTCCATAACGTCCTTCTTCAGAGTTGGCCACCAGTAGGACCTAGAAATAAATTCAAGGGTTTTCTGGATGCCTGTATGTCCAGCAAAACGGGAAGCATGGGCCCAATGCATGAGCTTCTTCCTTAGAACTGGCTTAACAAAACTTTTCCCTGGTGGAGGCGTAGAGTCCATCCCTACCGTGGCGAATGCCAACGGATTAATAATAGGATGCTTGTTTGCAGACTCGGACTCATTTTCTTGCTCCCATGAGCGGGAAAGGGCATCGGCCTTCCGATTCTGAGAACCCGGACAGAACTGGAGTTTAAAGTCAAACCTAGAGAAGAAAAGTGCCCATCTGGCCTGACGAGGATTCAGACATTGTGCGCCTTTGAGATATAAAAGATTTTTGTGGTCGGTAAGTATGGTGATTGAGTGGGAAGCTCCCTCCAACAGGTATCTCCACTCCTCCAGAGTGAGCTTGATGGCCAGCAACTCCTGATCGCCAATGGCATAGTTGCGCTCAGCTGGGGAGAACTTCCGGGAGAAGAAACTGCAAGGATGTAGATGTCCATCTTTGGCCCTCTGGGATAACACTGCTCCTACTCCAACGGAGGAGGCATCTACCTCTAAGATAAAAGGAGAGTCAGTGTCGGGCTGTTTCAGAACTGGTGCAGAGATGAACCGTTGCTTCAGAAGGTGAAAGGCCTGCGTAGCTTCCTCGGACCACTTGGACGGATTAGCACCTTTCTTGGTTAATGCAGTGATAGGCGCCACAATGGTGGAAAAGTCTCGTATAAATTTTCTATAATAATTGGCGAACCCTAAGAACCTCTGGACCCCTTTGAGGGTTAAGGGTATAGGCCAATTCTGGATTGCTTGGAGTTTCTCAGGATCCATCTCTAGTCCGGAACCGGACACAATGTAACCTAGAAACGGAATGGTTTTAACTTCAAACACACACTTCTCCAATTTACAATAGAGGTGATTGACACGGAGATGGGAAAGAACCTCTTTTACCCAGAAACGATGATCTTCGAGATTATTAGCAAAGATGAGGATGTCATCCAGATAAACCACGACATGGCGGTACAAGATATCCCTGAAGATCTCATTCACGAAGTGCTGGAAGACTGCTGGAGCGTTGCTCAATCCGAAGGGCATGACGAGGTACTCATAATGTCCGTCACGGGTGTTAAAGGCGGTCTTCCACTCGTCACCCTCACGGATTCGGATGAAATTGTAGGCACCCCTCAAGTCCAGCTTTGTAAAAATAGTTGCACCACTAACTCTATCAAAGAGCTCGGTAATCAGGGGTAAAGGGTATCGGTTCTTGACGGTAATGTCGTACAGACCTCTGTAGTCGATGCACGGACGCAGACCACCGTCTTTCTTCTTAACGAAGAAGAAGCCTGCGCCGGCTGGAGAAGAAGATGGTCAGATGAAACCCTTCGCCAGGTTCTCTTTGATGTACTCTTCCATGGAGTGTGTCTCAGGCAGAGACAACGGATAAGTTCGGCCTCACGGTGGAACCTTCCCTGGAATGAGGTCGATTGGGCAGTCCCATTCTCTATGAGGAGGAAGGATATCAGCAGAGGCTTTACTGAACACGTCCGTGAAGTCTTGATATGGAGGAGGCGGAACATCAGATGACCTGGGGAAGGAAGAACAAACAGGAAGAACTTTGGCTAAACAAGTCTCAGCACAGGAGGGACCCCATGCCAGTATTTGCGTAGTCGTCCAGTCAATCGATGGGTTGTGGAGACGGAGCCATGGAAGGCCTAAAACCACTGGATGTGTGGCTCTTGGAATCACTAGAAAAGAAATATACTCAGAATGAAGAACTCCCACTCTCAGACGAACTGGAAGAGTCCTTAAGGAAATGACTGCGTCAAAAATCTTGCTGCCATCCACGGCAGTCAAAGAGATGGACGAGGACAGTCTCTCGGTGGGTAGGGACCACCGTTTAACATAAGCTTCGGTTATGAAATTCCCAGCTGCTCCGGAATCAAGGAGGGCAATGACGTTCCTGTAACGTTGAGCAATTTGGAGCGACACTGGGAGGTTACAATCATGAGGAGATGGAGAGGAGATCATTACTCCTAGCCGGCCCTCTCCTTGGCGAGCTAGGATCTGGAGTCCCGAACGTTTGGGACAGGCGTTGATAGTGTGCGACGGAGCTGCACAGTAGAGACATAGAGACTCGGAGAGGCGTCTTCGGCGCTCAGCGGGAGATAGACGGGAACGACCAATTTGCATAGGCTCATCCTTGGATGGAGATGGTTGACGAGGAGGAGGAGCAGAAGATTTAGGAACGGATGATCTTCCTCGCTCGGTTGCTCTCTCTCTGAACCGTAGATCAACCTTCGTGCATAGTGAAATTAGCTCATCCAACTTAGAAGGCAAGTCTCTGGTAGCTAACTCGTCTTTAATGCGTTCTGACAAGCCATGCCAGAATGCAGCATACAGGGCCTCGTCGTTCCAGGCCAGTTCAGATGCCAGGATTTTGAACTGTATAAGATACTGTCCCACAGTACGTGTTCCCTGGTGTAGACGGAGAATCTCAGATGAAGCAGAAGAAACCCGACCCGGCTCGTCGAAGATGCGCCTGAATGATGCTACAAAGTCAGTATAGGAGGACAGCAGGGGATCAGACTTCTCCCATAACGGTGATGCCCAATCAAGGGCTGAGCCACTGAGGAGAGAAATAATATAAGCAACTTTGGTACGGTCACTGGGGAAGTTGCCAGATTGAAGCTCAAAATGGATTTCGCATTGGTTGAGAAATCCCTTGCAGAACCTTGGAGATCCGTCAAATTTTGCTGGCGTTGGAAGATGAAGACGTGGTATGGAAATGGGCAAGGTGGGTGGGGTTACAGCTGGAGTCACTGTGGTGGACGCACCAGACGTGCCAGGTCCACAGAGGGTCGTCTGAATCCCATCCAGCCGAGTAGAGAGATCCTGGAGACAGCGGATGATGTGACCTTGTGCAGCCTCCTGATGTTCGAGTCTGGCTGCCAGTTCTTGCATAGGTCTAGCCGCTTGATCCTGGTCTCCGGCTGGATTCATATGGTCAGTGCTTACTGTCACAACTGAGGGTTTAGGCTGACGGGAGGAAGCCTCAGTTGTAGGGGGTGAAATGAAATCAAACTTAGATGGTTTAATCAGACCCCTGGACATGTAAGTGTGGAAGGAAACCCGAAGGTGTGACCATGACAAGCAGGTTAAAAGTCAAATGAAAGTTTATTAAACAGACTCCGTATAATCACAACAGCGTTCACAGTCAGAATTAGCAGTGGCAGATAATACAGTTCCAGGATCACTAAACCATAAAAGGTATAACAGAGCACTGGTAGGTTGCAGAACGGGTGTTATAGTCCTTTGGTAGAATAACCTTACCAGGCCAGGCTGTAGTAGTTGAGATAACCGAGGAACATGCCAGTAGGTGTATGAGATGATGCTGGTAACTGGAATGCACTGTAGGAGTCACTGGACGGAACCAGCCAGATGGTGGAGACACGGAGTTAAAACTGAAAGATGCTAGGGTGCGTGGAAACAGATGAAATGAAGATTGGTTACCGGTGGTAGTGGATACTGCTGGTAAGTAGAAATCCGCTGGGAGAACACCGGCTCTTTAAGGAAGCTGAATTCTGTTGGAAGCAGATTGCTGGAAACAGATGGGTTAATAGCTGAAAGCTTGGAAGCTGGAAGCAAACGAAGTAATAGCTGAAAGCTGAAGCAGTCACAGAGGATTGCAGAGTCAGGCTGCACCGCAGGATGGAAAGCAGGTGCGGGTCTCTTTGTGGATGCTGGAGACAGGAGCTGGAACCTGGAGAAACAAACCACAGGAGAGAGAGACTGGAACAAGGTATGACATTCAAAGCACTGACATCTATCTGGCCCAGACACAGGATACTTATACCTGCTGCTATGCAGGCATTGGCTGGGCAATTATGCAGATTCCAGCAACGGTGGATTGGAGGAATTGGAGCATGTGATCAAATCCAACATGGCTGCGCCCATGCTGGAACCTGGAGGGAAAACTGGTTTGAAATGAAATGTGCTAACATAATGATAATGGCGGCGCCGGCCGCGGAGGACAGGAGACGCCAGATGACAATTATATGCTGAGACACTTGGAGGGCAGCAGAGGCCGCGGCAGGCATGATACATGATTCTGAGAACCTGCAGCAATAACACAGTAACGGCGACGGAGGCCGCGGAGGACGGGAGACGACATGTTGGATTCAAACATGGCGCCGCTGTGGTAGTGTCTCAGAATGACAGGAGGGATGTGCAGAGTGTTGACACAGATGAGATCCGGATTTGGAACGCTGGGCCAGTCTCAGAAGACACCTAAACGGCAGGTAATGGCGTCCAGATACCCGGATCGTGACATCTTTCAATGGTGACAGAATCATATGCAGTGACAGTAGACATGTCAGTAATCGTTGGCAGGTCCTTCAGTCCGGACCAGATGTCAGCTTTCGCTCCTGACTGCCCTGCATCTCTGCCAGCGGGTGGGCTAGGAAATCTTATCCTTTTCCTTGCAGCCCCAGTGGCGAGAGAAATTGAAGGAGGAGCTGTTGACGGGGTCACGTCCGCTTGAGTTGACAATTTACTCACCAACAGGTCTTTGCACCTCTGCCGACTTGTATCTGCCAGAAAGAGAGATACAATGTAGGCTTTAAACTTAGGATCGAGCACGGTGGCCAAAATGTAGTGCTCTGATTTCAACAAATTGACCACCCTTGAATCCTGGCAAAGCAAATAAAGGGCTCCATCCACAAGTCCCACATACTTTGTGGAATCGCTCCGTATTAGCTCCTCCTTCAATTTCTCCAGCTGCTTCTGCAAAAGCCTGATGAGGGGAATGACCTGAGTCAAGCTGGCAGTGTCTGAACTGACTTCACGTGTGGCAACTAAATTCGAAGGGTTGGAGAACCTTGCACAAGACAGAAATCATTCTCTACTGCGCTTGAGTCAGGTGCATTCCCCCTCCTTAGCCTATATCATAGGTGGATGTATAGGCTTGAATGGCCTTTTGCTGCTCCTCCATCCTCTGAAGCATATAGAGTGTTAAGTTCCACCTCGTTACCACCTCTTGCTTCAGTTGATGGCAGGGCAGGTTCATGAGTGTTTGCTTTTGCTGTAGTCTTCGGCACGCGGTGGCTGAATGCCGAAAGTGGCACGCAATTTTTTGGGCCACTGACAGCATCTCCTGTACACCCCTTTCATTTTTCAAAAAATTATGCACCACCAAATTAATTGTATGTGCAAAACATGGGACGTGCTGGAATTTGCCCACATGTAATGCACGCACAATATTGGTGGCGTTGTCCGATATCACAAATCCCCAGGAAAGTCCAATTTGGGTAAGCCATTATGCGATGATGTCCCTCAGTTTCTGTAAGAGGTTGTCAGCTGTGTGCCTCTTACGGAAAGCTGTGATACATAGCATAGTCTGCCTAGGAACAAGTTGGCGTTTGCGAGATGCTGCTACTGTTGCCGCTGCTGTTGTTGCTGCGGGAGGCCATACATCTACCCAGTGGGCTGTCCACTTGTCCACATGTCCGTGGTTAAATGGACACTGGATACAACTGCATTTTGTAGGACAATGGTGACTCTATCTCACGTCTTTGTATATTCTCGGTATCGCCTGCCTAGAGAAGTGGAACCTAGATGGTATTTGATACCGGGGACACACTATCTCCATCAATTCTCTAAGTCCCACTGAACTAATGGCGGACACCGGACGCACGTCTAACACCAACATAACTATTAAGGCCTCAGTTATCCGCTTTGCAACAGGATAACTGCTGTGATATTTCATCTTCCTTACAAAGGACTGTTGGACAGTCAATTGCTTACTGGAAGTAGCACAAGTGGTCTTCCGACTTCCCCTCTGGGATGATGATCGACTCCCAGCAGCAACAACAGCAGCAGCGGCAGCAACAGCAGGCATACCACTCAAGGATCGTCCGGAGGAATCCCAGTTAGGAGAGGACTCCTCAGTCTTGACAGTGACATGGCCTGCAGTACTACTGACGTTCCTGACTGAGGAGGAAGTTGACGTTGAGAGAGTTGGTGGTGTGGCTTTCAGGAGCTTGGGTAGAGGAAGAAGGGATTTAGGTGTCAGTGGACTGCTTACGCTCTTACCCAAAGTTTCCCAACTTGACACTGACTTATGATGAATGCGCAGCAGGTGACATATAAGGGAGGATGTTTCTAGGTAGCTAACATCCTTACCCCTACTTATTACAGATTGACAGAGGCAACATATGGCTTAACACCTGTTGTCTGGATTTGTGGAGAAATAATTCCACACCGAAGTGGTGGCTTTTTTGGTAGTTTGCCCAGGCATCACAATGGGCTTCTTCATCCCACGGACAACAGGTGTCTCCCCCGGTGCCTGACTTAAACAAACCACATCACCATCAGAATCCTCATAGTCAACTTCCTCCTCAGCGCCAGCAACACCTATATCCCCATCCTGGTGTACTTCAACAGTGACATCTTCAATTTGAATATCAGGAACTGGACTATGGGTGCTCCTTCCAGCACTTGCAGTGGGCGTGCAAATTATGGAAGGAGCCACCTCTTCCCGTCCAGTGTTGGGAAGGTCAGGCATCGCAACCGCCGACACACTTGGACTCTCCTTGGGGATTTGTGATACCATCTCAGAATGCACAGTTCTTTTCTGTGCGTTTTCCAGCTTAACTCTTTTAATTTTTCTAGCAGGAGGATGAGGGATTCCATCGTCATGTGAAGATGAACTACTAGTCATGAACATAGGCCAGGGCCTCAGCCGTTCCTTGCCACTACGTGTCGTAAATGGCATATTGGCAAGTTTACGTTTCTCCTCAGACCATTTCAATTTCTTTTTTTGGGTCTTTTTACTGAACTATGGCTTTTTGGATTTTACATGCCCTCTACTATCACATTGGGCATCGACCTTAGCAGACGTCAATGGCATTTCATCGTCTATGTCATGGCTAGTGGCAGCAGCTTCAGCACTAGGAGGAAGTGGTTCTTGATCTTTCCCTATTTTATCCTCCAAATTTTGTTCTATACAGGTTGAGTATCCCATATCCATATATTCCGAAATACGGAATATTCCGAAATACGGACTTTTTTGAGTGAGAGTGAAATAGTGAAACCTTTGTTTTTTGATGTCTCAATGTACACAAACTTTGTTTAATACACAAAGTTATTAAAAATATTGTATTAAATTACCTTCAGGCTGTGTGTATAAGGTGTATATGAAACATAAATGAATTGTGTGAATGTAGACACACTTTGTTTAATGCACAAAGTTATAAAAAATATTGGCTAAAATGACCTTCAGGCTGTGTGTATAAGGTGTATATGTAACATAAATGCATTCTGTGCTTAGATTTAGGTCCCATCACCATGATATCTCACTATGGTATGCAATTATTCCAAAATACGGAAAAATCCCATATCCAAAGTACCTCTGGTCCCAAGCATTTTGGATAAGGGAGACTCAACCTGTATTATGTTTCTGGAGTTATATAACACAATATGCGGCACAGGAATAACTGATGGCTGATCGCCAGGACACTACCACTGGTCTGATGCAGCACAACACAGCAACACTGTAAGGGACTTGTTGTTGTTATTATTATTTTAATACGGCAGCAGTGGACATATAGCAGCAGCGTATACCACTGTGACTGCCTGGTCACTGGAATGACTGATGGCCAGGACACTACCACTGGTCTGATGCAGGACAACACAGCAACACGGTAAGGGACTTATTATACAGCAGCACTGGACATATGGCAGCAGAGGACACCACCACTGTGAATGGTCACTGGACTGACTGATGCACAGGACACTAGCACTGGTCTGATGCAGGACAACACAGATAATTATACAGCAACACTGGGCATATGGCTGCAAATGACACCACAACTGTGAATACTCACTGGACTGACTGATGCCTAGGACACTACCACTGGTCTGATGCAGCACAACCCAGCAACACTGCAAGGGACTTGTTGTTGTTGTTGTTGTTGTTGTTGTTGTTGTTGTTATTATTGTTATACGGCAGCAGTGGACATATAGCAGCAGCATATACCACTGTGACTACCTGGTCACTGGAATGACTGATGGCCAGGACACCTCCACTGGGCTGATGCAGCACAACACAGCAACACTGTAAGGGACTTGTTGTTGTTGTTATTATTATTATTATACGGCAGCAGTGGACATAAAGCAGCAGCGTATACCACTGTGACTGCCTGGTCACTGGAATGACTGATGGCCAGGACACTACCACTGGTCTGATGCAGCACAACACAGCAACACTGTGAGGGACTTGTGGTTGTTATTATTATTATTATTATTATTATATTTATTATATTTATTTATTTATTAACAGTTTCTTATATAGCGCAGCAATTCCGTTGCGCTTTACAACTGGACACAATTAGAAGACAAAACTGGGTAAAAACAAACAGTCATAGAGGGAGGAGGGCCCTGCTCGCAAGCTTACAATCTATGGGGAAATAGGCATTGATAAACAAGGATAGGTGCTATTTATTGCATAGTTCACCAGATTGTAAAGGTTCTTGGTGGGCCGCATAATATCACATCACAGCAGTGATAAACCAGGTTCAGGGGAAAGGAGAGTGAAGAAAGAAAATATGAGGGGGATGTGTGGACTATACTGTGAGGATATAATTGGATAGGAGAGCTATGAAGGTAATGTCAGCGGTTCTGGAATTTGATAATACTGTAGCAGTGGACATATAGCAGCAGTGTATACCACTGTGACTGCCTGGTCACTGGAATGACTGATGGCCAGGACACTACCACTGGTCTGATGCAGCACAACACAGCAACACTGTGAGGGACTTGTGGTTGTTGTAATTATTATTATACGGCAGCAGTGGATATATAGCAGCAGCGTATACCACTGTGACTGCCTGGTCATTGGAATGACTGATGGCCAGGACACTACCACCATACCATCATACTTGCCTACTCTCCCGGAATGGCCGAGAGGCTCCCGAAAATTGGGCGACTCTCCCGGCCCTCCGGAAGAGCAGGCAAGTCTCCCGATTTCAGGGGTCCCCTCCTGCCCGGCCGCCCACTTAGTGAGTAAAGTTGGCGGTCCGGGCAGGCGATGACGCGATTATTGTTGAATCGCGTCATCATAGCCATGCCCCCTGCTGTATAATGCCGGTAATAGCGGCATTACACAGCAGGGCGTGGCTTACATGACGCGATCCCGCAGTCACGCCCCATTCCACCTCTGCCACGCCCCCTTTCCGCCTCTGGCCCACCCCCCTCTGTGCGGCACGCCGAAGCCCGCCCCCCTGCTGAGCCGACCTGGCTGCTCTCTCTCCCGGAGAGAGCAGCCAAAGAGTCGACAAGTATGACTACCACTGGTCTGATGCAGCACAACACAGCAACACTGTGAGGAACTTGTTGTTGTTATTATTATTATTATACGGCAGCAGTGGACATATAGCAGCAGCGTATACCACTGTGACTGCCTGGTCACTGGAATGACTGATAGCCAGGACACTACTACTGGTCTGATGCAGCACAACACAGCAACACTCTGAGGGACTGGTGGTTGTTATTATTATTATTATTATTATTATTATTATTATTATTATAATACGGCAGCAGTGGACATATAGCAGCAGCATATACCACTGTGACTGCCTGGTCACTGGAATGACTGATGGCCAGGACAACACAGCACCACTAAAAGGGACTTATACAGCTACACTGGATATATGGCAGCAGAGGACACCACCACTGTGATTGGTCACTGGACTGATGCAGCACAAGACACTCCCCCTGGTCTAATGCAGGACAACACAGCACCACTGAAAGGGACTTATACAGCTACACTGGATATATGGCAGCAGAGGAAACAACCACTGTGACTGATCACTGGACTGATGCTGCACAAGACACTACCCCTAGTCTGATGCAAGACAGCACAGCAAACATGCAAGGGACTTATACAGCAGCCAGCAGCACTGGGGACATATAGCAGCAAAGGACACCAACACTGTGACTGCCTGGACTGATGCAGCACAATACACTGACTACACTGAACTGGACTGAGCAGCACAACATAGCACAAGACTCGCCACCCCACTTTCCCGCCCCCACACAAACACTGAGGACGGAGACACGTCCTCTCACTACACTCTCCGAGATTGGAGTGAAAATGGCTACGACGCGCGGCTCCTTATATGGAATCCAAATCCCGCGAGAATCCGACAGCGGGATGATGACGTTTTGTCTCGTTCGGGTTTCCGAGTCAGGCGGGAAAACCTGAGCCTGGCTCGGAACCGGACTCAAAATGGGAAGTTCAGTACGGTTCGGTTCTCTGAGAGCTGAACCCACTCATCTCTAGTTATAATCCATTCTGTTCAATAAACCACTGTTGGGTTTTCATCTACCACCGTGCCTGAGTGATTTGGAACCCAGCATCTTCACAGTTCCTAAAATCACTGTCCATTATATAAAAAAAAAAGAAACCACTCAATCTGTCTCTATCTATCTATCTATCTATCTATCTATCTATCTATCTATCTATCTATCTATCTATCTATCTTAAGGCTGCCCTCTTAAGGGGTACCAGTGAACAGTTAATAGTGAGGCATTCTGCCATGGCAAAACATTATTTGTCCTCAATTCATTATCTGATTATTAATGATCACATCCCTCCCCTCACTAAGGGGGTAATTCCAAGTTGATCGCAGCAGGAATTTTGTTAGCAGTTGGGCAAAACCATGTGCACTGCAGGGGAGGCAGAGATAACAGGTGCAGAAAGAGTTAGATTTGGGTGGGTTATTTTATTTCTGTGCAGGGTAAATACTGGCTGCTTTATTTTTACACTGCAGATTAGATTGCAGATTGAACACACCCCACCCAAATCTCTCTCTGCACATGTTATATCTGCCTCCCCTGCAGTGCACATGGTTTTGCCCAACTGCTAACAAAATTCCTGCTGCAATCAACTTGGAATTACCCCCTAAAGGAGGTAATGCAGGTGTAATAAATTGCACAATTGCAAACAAAATGGATTCACCATATAGGGTCCCTGGGGTTACACAATGGCCCTCATTCCGAGTTGTTCGCTCGCAAGGCGAATGTAGCAGAGTTACACACGCTAAGCCGCCGCCTACTGGGAGTGAATCTTAGCTTCTTAAAATTGCGACCGACATACGCGCAATATTGCGATTACAAACGAGTTAGCAGTTTCTGAGTAGCTTCAGACTTACTCTGCCTGTGCGATCAGTTCAGTGCTTTTCGTTCCTGGCTGACGTCATAAACACACCCAGCGTTCGCCCAGGCACTCCCACCGTTTCTCCGGCCACTCCTGCGTTTTTTCCGGAAACGGTAGCGTTTCCATCCACACGCCCCTAAAACGCCGTGCATCCGCCCAGTAACACCCATTTCCTGTCAATCACAATGCGAACGTCGGAGCGATGAAAATGCCGTGAGTAAACTTACTTTCTTCATAGTAAAGTTACTTGGCGCAGTCGCAGTGCGAACATTGCGCATGCGCACTAAGAGAATTCTCACTGCGATGCGATGAAAAACTCCGAGCGAACAACTCGGAATGAGGGCCAATATTCTAGATTTATTGTTATAGGTTAGTGCATATGGTTTATAGTTTTCCAATCTTGTTTAATACTTATTATTAAGGTTAGAATTCGATACCGCTGAGGGCAGCCCTAATACTTTACTCTTTAAGCTATTTGCATATATATTGTATGATCCAGTAGTTTTGATAATCATGTTGATTCTTCATACTTGACCAGGAATTGATTGGGGCTACAACCCATTTTATTTTATTTTTACATGAAAAGGGGGCATGGTCACAACCTGGCCTCAGGACACCCCCCCCCCTCCCCTCCCCGTCTCTGTATGCCAGGCGGCCGAACAGAGCGTGAGAAGCAGCGCTGCTTGGCCAGCCTCTGTCTGCGAGACAGGCAGCCAAGCAGAGTGCTGGGAGACTGAGTTGCTCGACCAGCCCCGGTATCTGTGCGTGGCATAACTGGCTTATGGGCACTTTGCCAGAAGTGACACATGGGCAGTACGGCCCTGTTCTTCATTAAAGATGCTTCTTCAATGGTCCAAAGAGATTGAATCAGTGAGTGCCAGGTTAGGGCTGTCGAGAGGATGGTCCAGTACCTCTCAAAGCTAGCGACATAACAACACATCCTGAACATCTGTCCTACCAATATCAAAAGCACTGCACCAAACCCAAACCTGTTTCCATGACATTATCACCGTGCACCTCGACAAGTTGTTGATGAATTGCAGCTGCTGATTTTAGAAGCAGAAAATCTGGTCACACTACGCAGCACAATGTTTTACCATGTTTCTGCCAGCCCCACCATCTTACAAATGATGTTGGGACAGTATGACTGATATGAGGCGCAGTCTAATGGCCGTGAGGGGAAGCAGTGGTCTACCTGCTCTGGCCTGGCGGGAAATAGGAAGCACTCCAGATTTGTAAATTGATTCAATACACCAAATGTCTGTTTCAACATTTCAGCTCTTTTATCATAGTACATTCATCAGGAACAAAAAGATAATAGACAGTACCTATATATATATATATATATATATAGATAGATAGATAGATAGATAGATAGATAGATAGATAGATATAAATAGAGAGAGAGAGATATGGAGCCACGCTAGTCACGGCTCCGTCTGTGCCTGGATGCGCCCGCCCTAGTGATTACAGGCATCTTCCATCCGGGCCGGCGCGCTTGCCCGTGACAGAGACGCTCCCTGTTCTCTAAAATGGGAGAGTGTCTCTGTCCAGGCGGGGGTGCACGCCCAGACGGAGACGCTCTCCCATTTATAGAATGGTAGAGTGTCTCTGTGCACTCCCGGTGCCTCAGATGAGCGCGGCTCCATCTGTATGTATATATATATATATATATATATATATATACACTGTTCAAAAAAATAAAGGGAACACTTAAACAACACAATGTAACTCCAAGTCAATCACACTTCTGTGAAATCAAACTGTCCACTTAGGAAGCAACACTGATTGACAATCAATTTCACATGCTGTTGTGCAAATGGAATAGACAACAGGTGGAAATTATAGGCAATTAGCAAGACACCCCCAATAAAGGAGTTGTTCTGCAGGTGGTGATCACAGACCACTTCTCAGCTCCTATGCTTTCTGGCTGATGTTTTGGTCACTTTTGAAAGCTGGCAGTGCTTTCACTCTAGTGGTAGCATGAGACGGAGTCTACAACCCACACAAGTGGCTCAGGTAGTGCAGCTCATCCAGGATGGCACATCAATGCGAGCTGTGGCAAGAAGGTTTGCTGTGTCTGTCAGCGTAGTGTCCAGAGCATGGAGGCGCTACCAGGAGACAGGCCAGTACATCAGGAGACGTGGAGGAGGCCGTAGGAGGGCAACAACCCAGCAGCAGGACCGCTACCTCCGCCTTTGTGCAAGGAGGAACAGGAGGAGCACTGCCAGAGCCCTGCAAAATGACCTCCAGCAAGCCACAAATGTGCATGTGTCTACTCAAACGATCAGAAACAGACTCCATGAGGGTGGTATAAGGGCCCGACGTCCACAGGTGGGGGTTGTGCTTACAGCCCAACACCGTGCAGGATGTTTGGCATTTGCCAGAGAACACCAAGATTGGCAAATTCGCCACTGGCGCCCTGTGCTCTTCACAGATGAAAGCAGGTTCTCGCTGAGCACATGTGACAGACGTGACAGAGTCTGGAGACGCCAAGGAGAACGTTCTGCTGCCTGCAACATCCTCCAGCAAGACCGGTTTGGCAGTGGGTCAGTAATGGTGTGGGGTGGCATTTCTTTGGGGGGCCGCACAGCCCTCCATGTGCTCACCAGAGGTAGCCTGACTGCCAGGTACCGAGATTAGATCCTCAGACCCCTTGTGAGACCATATGCCGGTGCGGTTGGCCCTGAGTTCCTCCTAATGCAAGACAATGCTAGACCTCATGTGGCTGGAGTGTGTCAGCAGTTCCTGCAAGACGAAGGCATTGATGCTATGGACTGGCCCGCCCGTTCCCCAGACCTGAATCCAATTGAGCACATCTGGGACATCATGTCTCGCTCCATCCACCAACGCCACGTTGCACCACAGACTGTCCAGGAGTTGGCGGATGCTTTAGTCCAGGTCTGGGAGGAGATCCCTCAGGAGACCATCCACCACCTCATCAGGAGCATGCCCAGGCATTGTAGGGAGGTCATACAGGCACGTGGAGGCCACACACACTACTGAGCCTCATTTTGACTTGTTTTAAGGACATTACATCAAAGTTGGATCAGCCTGTAGTGTGTTTTTCCACTTTAATTTTTAGTGTGACTCCAAATCCACACCTCCATGGGTTAATAAATTTGATTTCCATTGATAATTTGTGTGATTTTGTTGTCAGCACATTCAACTATGTAAAGAACAAAGTATTTAATAAGAATATTTCATTTATTCAGATCTAGGATGTGTTGTTTTAGTGTTCCCTTTATTTGTTTGAGCAATAGATAGATAGATAGATAGATAGATAGATAGATAGATAGATAGATAGATACCAATATAGAGAGAAGGACAGAGGCACTCCAGGATTTAGTTAAAGATAAAACTTGTATTTGTTAAAACGATCACATAAAGCAGACGTTTCGGGGTCCGTAGCCCCTTTGTCAAGGCGTGACACTCACGCCTTGGCAAAGTTTTATCTTTAACCAAATTCTGGAGTGCCTCTGTCCTTCTCTCTATATTGGTATCTATATCGTACACGGATGGCACCCGGGTTTACTATTTGTCAGCAGTGAGTGCCGAGCACCCAATCATCTATATATATATATATATATACCTTGTACAAGCAGCGGCACTCAGAGACTTTTAAAGGTGAGAAAAATATGAAAATTTAATCCATGTTACAATGTGTCCAGGCCAACGTTTCGGGGCACACCCGCCCCTTTGTCAAGGTGAACCAAAAGTGACTAAAACAAACAAACAAACACAGTACCTTATATTGTGAAGAAGACCCGCTGGCGGGAAGCAACGCGGCCGAAGGCGGACTGTGCGTCTCACCCGGCCGTCTCAGGTGCGGTGATGTCGTCAGCAGAGGGCACCGGAGCAAAGTTTCTATGAGAGGAGAGTGCCGGTGCTATATTATATATATATTAGAGATGAGCGGGTTCAGTTCGTCGAGATCTGAACGCCCCCCAAACTTCACGTGGTTTACACGGGTCAGAGGCAGCCTCGGTTCTTCCCTCCTAAGACGCAAAATCCTCAGGGGGGAAAACATCATCATCCCGCTGTTAGATTCTCGCGAGATTCGGATTCCATATAAAGAGCCGCGCGTCGCCGCCATTTTCACTCATGCATTGTTGATTGAGCGGAGAGGACGTGGCTACGTTCTCTGCCTGAAAAGCTCAATATCTGTGCTCAGTGTGCTGCATTGTGGGGACCAGTAATACTATATAGTAGTACAGGGCTGCATTGTGGTGACCACCAGTATATAGTAGTATAGTACAGTTGTCCATTGCTGTATCTTGCAGCTCCGTGTCAGACTCAGTTCTATTCTCCGGATCAGTGCTCAATATCTTTGCTGCATTGTGGGGACCAGTATATAGTAGTACAGTGTTGCATTGTGGGGACCACCAGTATATAGTAGTAAAGTACAGTTGTCCATTGCTGTATCTTGCAGCTCCGTGTCAGACTCAGTTCTATTCTCCGGATCAGTGCTCAATATTTTTGCTGCATTGTGGGGACCAGTATATAGTAGTACAGTGCTGCATTGTGGTGACCACCAGTATATAGTAGTACAGTACAGTTGTCCATTGCTGTATCTTGCAGCTCCGTGTCAGACTCAGTTATGTTCTCCGGATCAGTGCTCAATATCTTTGCTGCATTGTTGGGACCAGTATATAGTAGTACAGTGCTGCATTGTGGGGACCACCAGTATATAGTAGTACAGTATATTTGTCCATTGCTGTATCTTGCAGCTCCGTGTCAGACTCAGTTCTATTCTCCGGATCAGTGCTCAATATCTTTGCTGCATTGTGGGGGGGGGGGTGGTATGGTATGCCGGCGGCCAGGCTCCCGGCGACCAGCATACCGGCACCGGAAGCCCGACCACCGGCTTACCAACAGCGTGGCGAGCGCAAAAGAGCCCCTTGCAGGCGTAGCACACCACGCTATCTATTCTCCCTCCAGGGGGGTCGTGGACCCCCACGAGGGAGAAAAACTGTCGGTATGCCGGCTGTCGGGATTCAGGCGCTGGTATACTGGGCGCCGGGATCCCGACAGTCGGCAACCTGAAGATCACCCTTGTGGGAACCAGTATATAGTAGTACAGTGCTGCATTGTGGGGACCACCAGTATATAGTAGTACAGTACAGTTGTCCATTGCTGTATCTTGCAGCTCCGTGTCAGACTCCGTTCTATTCTCCGGATCAGTGCTCAATATCTTTGCTGCATTGTGGGGACCAGTATATAATAGTACAGTGCTGCATTGTGGGGGCCACCAGTATATAGTAGTACAGTACAGTAGAGTTGTCCATTGCTGTATCTTGCAGCTCCGTGTCAGACTCAGTTCTATTCTCCGGATCAGTGCTCAATATCTTTGCTGCATTGTGGGGATCAGTGTATAGTAGTACAGTGCTGCATTGTAGGGACCACCAGTATATAGTAGTACAGTACAGTAGTCCATTGCTGTATCTTGCAGCTGGCATATAATTCCACACAATAAAAAATGGAGAACAAAAATGTGGAGGGTAAAAAAAGGGAAAGATCAAGATCCACTTCCACCTAGTGCTGAAGCTGCTACCACTAGTCATGGCAGAGATGATAAAATGCCATCAACGTCGTCTGCCAAGGCCGATGCCCAATGTCATAGTAGAGTGCATGTAAAATCCAAAAAACAAAAGTTCAGTCAAATGACCCAAAAATCTAAATTAAAGGCGTCTGAGGAGAAGCGTAAACTTGCCAATATGCCATTTACAACACGGAGTGGCAAGGAACGGCTGAGGCCCTGGCCTATGTTCATGGCTAGTGGTTCAGCTTCACATGAGGATGGAAGCACTCATCCTCCCGCTAGAAGAATAAAAAGAGTTAAGCTGGCAAAAGCACAGCAAAGAACTGTGCGTTCTTCTAAATCACAAATCCCCAAGGAGAGTCCAATTGTGTCGGTTGCGATGCCTGACCTTCCCAACACTGGACGGGAAGAGGTGGCTCCTTCCACCATTTGCACGCCCCCTGCAAGTGCTGGAAGGAGCAGCCACAGTCCAGTTCCTGATAGTCAAATTGAAGATGTCACTGTTGAAGTACACCAGGATGAGGATATGGGTGTTGCTGGCGCTGAGGTAGAAATTGACCAGGAGGATTCTGATGGAGAGGTGGTTTGTTTAAGTCAGGCACCCGGGGAGACACCTGTTGTCCGTGGGATGAATAAGGCCATTGACATGCCTGGTCAAAATACAAAAAAAAAAAATCACATCTTCGGTGTGGAATTATTTCAACAGAAATGCGGACAACTGGTGTCAAGCCGTGTGTTGCCTTTGTCAAGCTGTAATAAGTAGGGGTAAGGACGTTAACCACCTAGGAACATCCTCCCTTATACGTCACCTGGAGCGCATTCATTTGAAGTCATTGACAAGTTCAAAAACTTTGGGTGACAGCAGAAGCAGTCCACTGACAACTAGATCCCTTCTTCCTCTTGTACCCAAGCTCCTGCAAACCACACCACCAACTACCTCAGTGTCAATTTCCACCTTAGACAGTAACGCCAATAGTCCTGCAGGCCATGTCACTGGCAAGTCTGACGAGTCCTCTCCTGACTGGGATTCCTCCGATGGATCCTTGAGTGTAAAGCCTACTGCTGCTGGCGCTGCTACTGTTGTTGCTGCTGGGAGTCGATCATCATCCCAGAGGGAAAGTCGGAAGACCACTTGTACTACTTCCAGTAAGCAATTGACTGTCCAACAGTCCTTTGCGAGGAAGATGAAATATCACAGCAGTCATCCTGTTGCAAAGCGGATAACTCAGGCCTTGGCAGCTGTGTTGGTGTAAGACGTGCGTCCGGTATCCGGCGTTAGTTCACAGGGACTTAGAGAATTTCTTGAGGTAGTGTGTCCCGGTACCAAATACCATCTAGGTTCCACTTCTCTAGGCAGGCGATACCGAGAATGTAAACAGACGCCAGAAAAAGAGTCACCAGTGTCCTAAAAAATGCAGTTGTACCCAATGTCCACTTAACCACGGACATGTGGACAAGTGGAGCAGGGTAGACTAAGGACTATATGACTGTGACAGCCCACTGGGTAGATGTATTGCCTCCCGCAGCAACAACAGCAGCGGCGGCACCAGTAGCAGCATCTCGCAGACGCCAACTCGTTCCTAGGCAAGCTATGCTTTGTATCACTGCTTTCCATAAGAGGCACACAGCTGACAACCTCTTACGGAAACTGAGGAACATCATCGCAGATTGGCTTACCCCAATTGGACTCTCCTGGGGATTTGTGACATCGGACAACGCCACCAATATTGTGTGTGCATTACATGTGGGCAAATTCCAGCACGTCCCATGTTTTGCACATACAATTAATTTGGTGGTGCAGAATTTTTTAAAAAAACGACAGGGGCATGCAAGAGATGCTGTCGGTGGCGCGAAGAATTGAGGGCCACTTTCGGCATTCAGCCACCGCGTGCCGAAGACTGGAGCACCAGCAAACTCTCCTGAACATTCCCCGCCATCAGCTGAAGCAAGAGGTGGTAACGAGGTGGAATTCAACCCTCTATATGCTTCAGAGGATGGAGGAGCAGCAAAAAGGCCATTCAAGCCTATTCATCTGCCTACGATATAGACAAAGGAGGGGGAATGCACCTGACTCAAGCGCAGTGGAGAATTATTTCAACGTTGTGCAAGGTTCTGCAACCCTTTGAACTTGGCACACGTGAAGTCAGTTCAGACACTGCCGGCCTGAGTCAGGTCATTCCCCTCATCAGGCTTTTGCAGAAGCAGCTGGAGAGATTGAAGGAGGAGCTAAAATGGAGCGATTCCGATAGGCATGTGGTACTTGTGGATGGAGCCCTTCATTCGCTTAACCAGGATTCACGGGTGGTCAATCTGTTGAAATCAGAGCACTACATTTTGGCCACCGTGCTCGATCCTAGGTTTAAAGCCTAGGTTGTATCTCTCTTTCTGACAGACACAAGTCTGCAGATGTTCAAAGATCTGCTGGTGAGACACTTGTCAAGTCAAGCGGAACGTGACCCGCCTTCAGCTCCTCCTTCATTTTCTACCGCCACTGGAGCTGCCAGGAAAAGGATCAAATTTCTAAAACCACCCGCTGGCGGTGCTGCAGGGCAGTCAGGAGCGAAAACTGACATCTGGTCCGGACTGAAGGACCTGCCAACGATTACTGACATGTCGTCTACTGTCACTGCATATGATTCTGTCACCATTGAAAGAATGGTGGGGTGACAGCATCAAAGTAGGCACGTCAGACAGTCTGTACGTATACTGGCAGGAGGAGGTACTTTGGAGACCCTTGCACAAACTGGCTTTATTTTAACTAAGTTGCCCCCCCTCCAGCGTGTACTCCGAAAGAGTGTTTAGTGCAGCCGGTCACCTTGTCAGCGATCGGCGTACAAGGTTACTTCCAGAAAATGTGGAGATGATGTTCATCAAAATTAATTATAATCAATTCCTCCGTGGAGACATTTACCAGCAATTGCCTCCAGAAAGTACACAGGGACCTCTGATGGTGGATTCCAGTGGGAACGAATTAATACTCTGTGAGGAGGGGGATGTACACAGTGAAAGGGGTGAGGAATCGGAGGATGATGATGAGGTCTACATCTTGCCTCTGTAGAGCCAGTTTGTGCAAGGAGAGATTGATTGCTTCTTTTTTGGTGGGGGCCCAAACCAACCAGTCATTTCAGCCACAGTCGTGTGGCAGACCCTGTCGCTGAAATTATGGGTTTGTTAAAGTGTGCATGTCCTGTTTATCCAACATAAGGGTGGGTGGGAGGGCCCAAGGACAATTCTATCTTGCACCTCTTTTTTCTTTAATTTATCTTTGCATCATGTGATGTTTGGGGCCAATTTTTTTAAATGCCATCCTGTCTGACACTGCAGTGCCACTCCTAGATGGGCCAGGTGTTTGTGCCGCCTACTTGGGTCGCTTAGCTTAGTCATCCAGCGACCTTGATGCAAATTTTAGGACTTAAAATAATATTGTGAGGTGTGAGGTATTCAGAATAGACTGGAAATGAGTGGAAATTATGGTTATTGAGGTTAATAATACTATGGGATCAAAATTACCCCCAAATTCTATGATTTAAGCTGTTTTTGAGGGTTTTTTGAAAAAATACACCCGAATCCAAAACACACCCGAATCCGACAAAAATTTTCAGGGAGGTTTTGCCAAAACGCGTCCGAATCCAAAAATTGGCCGCGGAACCGAATCCAAAACCCAAATAATTTCCGGTGCACATCACTAATATATATATATATATAGAAAAAAGGATCCTCCCCTAAGTCCTATGCAGAGGCTTACAGAAGAAAATACAGGCGGCACTCCATGGTCTTGTTAAATAAATCTGTATTGCAAAATTACAGCATACTGCAAAAGCAGCAACGTTTCAAGACCATTACGGTCTTTTCTTAAGGCTGTGCAACATAAATGGTGATGCAAGTGACTAAACAGTGTTGAAGTGTACTTACCGATGTTAAATACCTGTGTGTGCAGCGTGCGGTGTCTCTCGGAGTCCCGGGCCGTCGGCTTCCGGGTGCGTCAGCAAGTCACTCCGTTCGTGACGTCATGGTTGCTGGGCAACCCGATCAAGCCTCGGGTCCCGTTGCGCCGGGAGAACCTGTGTGAAAGTGAAGATCAAGCTTCAATATTGCAAATATTTATAAATGAGCTTGAATATAATTGATGAGTGATATAATAAAATAGTGTAAAAGTGGGTTAAAAAATACAGTTAAAAACTGAATGTACAAGTGCTTTACCATATTAGATTATAAGCTCATGGGTAATGCAAAAAATACAATTTTAAAGTGTATGTATAATAAATGACAATCTGTTTATATTTATAATTGCATGTGTCCAACTAACATTTATACTTTAGGAGCATGAGTTTAATTTATATGGTAAGCTTTTTCAAGTTAAGAAGGTATTCCAGGTGAATTTTTCATTTAGTCCATTGGGTGCTAACACTCCCAACAGGTATATCCATTTAGATTCACATTTGGTCAGGAGTTTTTGACGGTCACCCCCTCTTGTCAAGACTGGGATATGGTCTATAATCTTGCAGCGAAGGTCTGATAGGCGATGTCCATGTAATCGGTAGTGTCTCGCTACTGGCTGGTCTATATTTTTGCCTTGCAGCGCTGCTTTGACTGCCGATCTATGAAGGGCCATGCGGTCACGTAGATTACGTATAGTTTGTCCCACATAAGTGTAACCACAAGGACATGTAATGATGTACACAATATACGGTGTAGTACAAGTCATTACATGTTTTATTTTGTATTTGTGTCCAGTTTGCTGATTGACAAAAAAATGTCCTGGATCCATGTATTTGCAAGTGGTACAAGATATGCATCTATAGCATCCCGTTTTTTTGGTGATGGTACCTAGTGATGTTGCATTCATTTGTGCAGTGATGTTTGTTTTCACTAGTCGATCCCGAATGCTTCGGCCTCTTTTGTAGCTAGGCATAATGCGGGTATTTTTAAATACTGGTAGATCTTTGTCTCCTGTAATAATTGGCCAGAGGGCCTTGGTTGCTTGTGGAATCACTGCACTAGCTGTGTTGAATGTAGTCACAAAAGGTATTTTAATTCTATCATCCTTTTTATTTTTCTGTGTGGGTTGTAGCAGTTGTTCACGTGGCGTGTGTAGCACTGTGTTTTTCATTTTTAACAGCTCTCTGTAACGGTATCCTCTGGAGGCAAATTTTTCCACCATGTGTGACAGAGCTTGTTCTAAATCTTCTGGATTACTTGAAATACGTGCTGCCCTAATCGTTTGTGATCTTGGTAGCCCTTTGATCAGGGCAGGTGGATGACAACTACTATTTAATAACATGGTGTTCCGGTCCGTATTTTTGGTGTATAGCGATGTTCTGAGTTTGCCTTGGTGAATGCTTATGGTAACATCTAAGTAGTTGAAGCTCAAAGTGCTGAATTGGTGGGTAAATTTTAAAGGGTTATCCATGTTATTAATATTGGTAATCAATGAAGTTAAAGTTGATAACGGACCTGTCCATACTATTAGAAGATCGTCAATATATCTTGTGTATAATGAAATGAATTGTGTAACATCTGGATCCGAAAAGAAAAAGATTTGTTCTTGTTGAAACATGTACACGTTGGCAAAAGAAGGGGCCACGTTGGACCCCATGGCACAGCCCTTAGTTTGGACATAATGTTGACCATTGTGTATAAAGTAATTGTTGACCAGAGTACTTTTTAACAACTGAAGAAATAGCGGGATGGGGATGTCTGAAAAATTATGTTTATACAAGAACAGTTCCATAGCTTTAAGGCCTCCTTCATGCGGGATAACTGTATATAATTTTTTTTTACATCAAGTGTACACAATATGGTATTTGGTGGAAGTTCAGGTAAAGACTGTAATTTAAGTAAAAGTTGTGTAGTATCTTTTAAGAAGGTAGGCTGTGTTAAGATAAATGGTTGAATAAGGCCATCCAAAAATTTGGACACTGGTTGCAGTAGTGACCCTCTTGCTGAGATGATGGGGCGAGGGGGTGGGTTATAGGCATCTTTATGTAATTTTGGTACAGTATATATTACAGGAGTAATGGGATATTCTGTACTTAATGCTTTAAATGTCCTGTTGTTAATTTGTTGTGTATCATGGGCATGTTTTAAGATGCCATCAAGTTGTATTTTATACTTCTCTGTTGGATTGATAGGTAATTTACTGTAAGTGGATGTATCTGACAGGAGCATGTCAATATTTTTTATATATATATATCCATGTCCTTCTGCACTATGCCTCCTCCTTTGTCCGCTGGGCGGATTATGATGTTATTCAAAGCTGATAATTCATTTAGGGCTTGATGTTCTTCTTTAGTAAGATTAGAGCAAATTTTTGGTTTTGCTCCATGGTATTTCGTCACAGATTCATCTAGAAGTCTGTTGTAGGTTTTTAAGGAGGGGTTCATAGATACCGGATCAAAGGAAGTTCGTTTATGAATTAATTGTTGTTGTGACCCCCATGTAGATCTTGATATTTGATGCTGAAAAAATTCTTTTGTTTTTAGTGTTCGATAATGTCCGTAAAGGTCAATTTTCCAGTTTAAATCATTGTGGTATGTGGTAGGGACGAATGATAATCCTTTGTTCAGAACTGCTGATTGCACTGTGGTTAAATAATGAGTGGATAAATTAAACACTATTTCTTCTTTTTTATGTTTACTGGTGGTTTGGTAGATTCTTTGGTTTTGACCACCTCTCCTGGTTCTTCTGTTGAGCGATGATCTGCCCTGGTTCTTGAAGCTCGATCTAAAGGGATCTCAGATGTTTTGGAAGTGTCATCGGAGTCATTAATATGGAAATCACTATCACTGTTGGATTGAGAACGTTGTCTAAAGTTGGTATTTCTGTTATCACGTTTATCTCTCCATGATACTTTGGAGCACGATCTGGAGCGGCCAGGAATGAATTCGGTACCATTAAGCCATCTGTATACTCTGAATTCTTCGTAATCTGTTTGTACAGTAATACGTTTTTTGTTTTTGAATTTGAGAAGTTCTTGTCTGTAGTTATTGCATTGTGTTTCCATTTTTGCCCACATTGTTTGATGTTTTTTGTCTTCTAATACTGGCTTATGTGTGGCTGTGGTGATGTTTAATTTTTCTTTCGTTTCTTTAAGAATTCTGGCTGACTCTTCGATAACTAGCAACATGAGATCGAAGCTGCATTTGTTTAATATAGATATCCACTTATGGCAAAAATTTGCATTATTGCGGCCGATGGTAGGGGTGTTTCTGATACGAAAACCGCGTGGTATCATTTTGGCTCGAAAGTAGTTAGAGAGAGATGTTCCATGTAAAAGATAGTCCGTTTCTTTGTTTCGTAATTTCAGGATGATGTTGTATACTTCATCAGCTGTGGGGACATTTTGTGTAGGATGAAGATCTTTTTGAAATAAAATGGTGTCCGCGTGTTCTTGGGTGAACGTCAATGTTTCATCTAGATGTGATTTAAGATCTATAAATGACTTGACCTCACTGCAAGCCATTTGTGAATCTGTGTTATAAATGGCAATATAGCAGCGGTTGATTGAATCTCCTGGAAAAGTTTATCAATGGTAGACAACAAAACTGTAGTCAATTGTAAAGAGTCCAAGGTAAATGATATAATCCATATAATGAAAAGAATTGAGAAAGATTCCGGTGCCTTGATCCTTAGAGGTACAGGCTTGTACCCCAATTGTATAGGTATGTGTTTATCCGGCACTCAGGATGAATAATGATGTTTGTGCCAGGGTGCCCTCCTCTATTGGCATATAGAAAAAAGGATCCTCCCCTAAGTCCTATGCAGAGGCTTACAGAAGGAAACACAGGCGGCACTCCATGGTCTTGTTAAATAAATCTGTATTGCAAAATTACAGCATAGTGCAAAAGCAGCAACGTTTCAAGACCATTACGGTCTTTTCTTAAGGCTGTGCAACATAAATGGTGATGCAAGTGACTAAACAGTGTTGAAGTGTACTTACCGATGTTAAATACCTGTGTGTGCAGCGTGCGGTGTCTTTCGGAGTCCCGGGCCTTCGGCTTCCGGGTGCGTCAGCAAGTCACTCCGTTCGTGACGTCATGGTTGCTGGGCAACCCGATCAAGCCTCGGGTCCCGTTGCGCCGGGAGAACCTGTGTGAAAGTGAAGATCAAGCTTCAATATTGCAAATATTTATAAATGAGCTTGAATATAATTGATGAGTGATATAATAAAATAGTGTAAAAGTGGGTTAAAAAATACAGTTAAAAACTGAATGTACAAGTGCTTTACCATATTAGATTATAAGCTCATGGGTAGTGCAAAAAATACAATTTTAAAGTGTATGTATAATAAATGACAATCTGTTTATATTTATAATTGCATGTGTCCAACTAACATTTATACTTTAGGAGCATGAGTTTAATTTATATGGTAAGCTTTTTCAAGTTAAGAAGGTATTCCAGGTGAATTTTTCATTTAGTCCATTGGGTGCTAACGCTCCCAATAGGTATATCCATTTAGATTCACATTTGGTCAGGAGTTTTTGACGGTCACCCCCTCTTGTCAAGACGGGGATATGGTCTATAATCTTGCAGCGAAGGTCTGATAGGCGATGTCCATGTAATCGGTAGTGTCTCGCTACTGGCTGGTCTATATTTTTGCCTTCCAGCGCTGCTTTGACTGCCGATCTATGAAGGGCCATGCGGTCACGTAGATTACGTATAGTTTGTCCCACATAAGTGTAACCACAAGGACATGTAATGATGTACACAATATACGGTGTAGTACAAGTCATTACATGTTTTATTTTGTATTTGTGTCCAGTTTGCTGATTGACAAAAAAATGTCCTGGATCCATGTATTTGCAAGTGGTACAAGATATGCATCTATAGCATCCCGGTTTTTTGGTGATGGTACCTAGTGATGTTGCATTCATTTGTGCAGTGATGTTTGTTTTCACTAGTCGATCCCGAATGCTTCGGCCTCTTTTGTAGCTAGGCATAATGCGGGTATTTTTAAATACTGGTAGATCTTTGTCTCCTGTAATAATTGGCCAGAGGGCCTTGGTTGCTTGTGGAATCACTGCACTGGCTGTGTTGAATGTAGTCACAAAAGGTATTTTAATTCTATCATCCTTTTTATTTTTCTGTGTGGGTTGTAGCAGTTGTTCACGTGGCGTGTGTAGCACTGTGTTTTTCATTTTTAACAGCTCTCTGTAATGGAATCCTCTGGAGGCAAATTTTTCCACCATGTGTGACAGAGCTTGTTCTAAATCTTCTGGATTACTTGAAATACGTGCTGCCCTAATCATTCACACAATTAATTTCATTATACACAAGATATATTGACGATCTTCTAATCGTATGGACAGGTCCGTTATCAACTTTAACTTCATTGATTACCAATATTAATAACATGGATAACCCTATAAAATTTACCCACCAATTCAGCACTTTGAGCATCAACTACTTAGATGTTACCATAAGCATTCACCAAGGCAAACTCAGAACATCGCTATACACCAAAAATACGGACCGGAACACCATGTTATTACATAGTAGTTGTCATCCACCTGCCCTGATCAAAGGGCTACCAAGATCACAATGATTAGGGCAGCACGTATTTCAAGTAATCCAGAAGATTTAGAACAAGCTCTGTCACACATGGTGGAAAAAATTGCCTCCAGAGGATACCATTACAGAGAGCTGTTAAAAATGAAAAACACAGTGCTACACACGCCACGTGAACAACTGCTACAACCCACACAGAAAAATAAAAAGGATGATAGAATTAAAATACCTTTTGTGACTACATTCAACACAGCCAGTGCAGTGATTCCACAAGCAACCAAAGCCCTCTGGCCAATTATTACAGGAGACAAAGATCTACCAGTATTTAAAAATACCCGCATTATGCCTAGCTACAAAAGAGGCCGAAGCATTCGGGATCGACTAGTGAAAACAAACATCACTGCACAAATGAATGCAACATCACTAGGTACCATCACCAAAAAACCGGGATGCTATAGATGCATATCTTGTACCACTTGCAAATACATGGATCCAGGGCATTTTTTTGTCAATCAGCAAACTGGACACAAATACAAAATAAAACATGTAATGACTTGTACTACACCATATATTGTGTACATCATTACATGTCCTTGTGGTTACACTTATGTGGGACAAACTATACGTAATCTACGTGACCGCATGGCCCTTCATAGATCGGCAGTCAAAGCAGCGCTGGAAGGCAAAAATATAGACCAGCCAGTAGCAAGACACTACCGATTACATGGACATCGCATTTCAGACCTTCGCTGCAAGATTATAGACCATATCCCAGTCTTGACAAGAGGGGGTGACCGTCAAAAACTCCTGACCAAATGTGAATCTAAATGGATAAACCTGTTGGGAGCGTTAGCACCCAATGGACTAAATGAAAAATTCACCTGGAATACCTTCTTAACTTGAAAAAGCTTACCATATAAATTAAACTCATGCTCCTAAAGTATAAATGTTAGTTGGACACATGCAATTATAAATATAAACAGATTGTCATTTATTATACATACACTTTAAAATTGTATTTTTTGCATTACCCATGAGCTTATAATCTAATATGGTAAAGCACTTGTACATTCAGTTTTTAACTGTATTTTTTAACCCACTTTTACACTATTTTATTATATCACTCATCAATTATATTCAAGCTCATTTATAAATATTTGCAATATTGAAGCTTGATCTTCACTTTCACACAGGTTCTCCCGGCGCAACGGGACCCGAGGCTTGATCGGGTTGCCCAGCAACCATGACGTCACGAACGGAGTGACTTGCTGACGCACCCGGAAGCCGACGGCCCGGGACTCCGAGAGACACCGCACGCTGCACACACAGGTATTTAACATCGGTAAGTACACTTCAACACTGTTTAGTCACTTGCATCACCATTTATGTTGCACAGCCTGAAGAAAAGACCGTAATGGTCTTGAAACGTTGCTGCTTTTGCAGTATGCTGTAATTTTGCAAAACAGATTTATTTAACAAGACCATGGAGTGCCGCCTGTGTTTCCTTCTGTAAGCCTCTGCATAGGACTTAGGGGAGGATCCTTTTTTCTATATGCCAATAGAGGAGGGCACCCTGGCACAAACATCATTATTCATCCTGAGTGCCGGATAAACACATACCTATACAATTGGGGTACAAGCCTGTACCTCTAAGGATCAAGGCACCTGAATCTTTCTCAATTCTTTTCATTATATGGATTATATAATTTACCTTGGACTCTTTACAATTGACTACAGTTTTGTTGTCTACCATTGATAAACTTTTCCAGGAGATCCAATCAACCGCTGCTATATTGCCATTTATAACACAGATTCACAAATGGCTTGCAGTGAGGTCAAGTCATTTATAGATCTTAAATCACATCTAGATGAAACATTGACTTTCACCCAAGAACACGCGGACACCATTTTATTTCAAGAAGATCTTCATCCTACACAAAATGTCCCCACAGCTGATGAAGTATACAACATCATCCTGAAATTACGAAACAAAGAAACGGACTATCTTTTACATGGAACATCTCTCTCTAACTACTTTCAAGCCAAAATGATACCACGCGGCTTTCGTATCAGAAATACCCCTACCATCGGCCGCAATAATGCAAATTTTTGCCATAAGTGGATATCTATATTAAACAAATGCAGCTTCAAACTCATGTTGCTAGTTATCGAAGAGTCGGCCAGAATTCTTAAAGAAACGAAAGAAAAATTAAACATCACCACAGTCACACATAAGCCAGTATTAGAAGACAAAAAACATCAAACAATGTGGGCAAAAATGGAAACACAATGCAATAACTACAGACAAGAACTTCTCAAATTAAAAAACAAAAAACGTATTACTGTACAAACAGATTACGAATAATTCAGAGTATACAGATGGCTTAATGGTACCGAATTCATTCCTGGCCGCTCCAGATCGCGCTCCAAAGTATCATGGAGAGATAAACGTGATAACAGAAATACCAACTTTAGACAACGTTCTCAATCCAACAGTGATAATGATTTCCATATTAATGACTCCGATAACACTTCCAAAACATCTGAGATCCCTTTAGATCGAGCTTCAAGAACCAGGGCAGATCATCGCTCAACAGAAGAACCAGGAGAGGTGGTCATAACCAAAGAATTTACCAAACCACCAGTAAACATAAAAAAGAAGAAATAGTGTTTAATTTATCCACTCATTCTTTAACCACAGCGCAATCAGCAGTTCTGAACAAAGGATTATCATTCGTCCCTACCACATACCACAATGATTTAAACTGGAAAATTGACCTTTACGGACATTATCGAACACTAAAAACAAAAGAATTTTTTCAGCATCAAATATCAACATCTACATGGGGGTCACAACAACAATTAATTCATAAACGAACTTCCTTTGATCCGGTATCTATGAACCCCTCCTTAAAAACCTACAACAGACTTCTAGATGAATCTGTGACGAAATACCATGGAGCAAAACCAAAAATTTGCTCTAAACTTACTAAAGAAGAACATCAAGCCCTAAATGAATTATCAGCTTTGAATAACATCATAATCCGCCCAGCAGACAAAGGAGGAGGCATAGTGCTGCAGGACACGGATATATATATAAAAAATATTGACATGCTCCTGTCAGATACATCCACTTACAGTAAATTACCTATCAATCCAACAGAGAAGTATAAAATACAACTTGATGGCATCTTAAAACATGCCCATGATACACAACAAATTAACAACAGGACATTTAAAGCATTAAGTACAGAATATCCCATTACTCCTGTAATATATACTGTACCAAAATTACATAAAGATGCCTATAACCCACCCCCTCGCCCCATCATCTCAGCAAGAGGGTCACTACTGCAACCAGTGTCCAAATTTTTGGATGGCCTTATTCAACCATTTATCTTAACACAGCCTACCTTCTTAAAAGATACTACACAACTTTTACTTAAATTACAGTCTTTACCTGAACTTCCACCACATACCATATTGTGTACACTTGATGTAAAAAATTTATATACAGTTATCCCGCATGAAGGAGGCCTTAAAGCTATGGAACTGTTCTTGTATAAACATAATTTTTCAGACATCCCCATCCCGCTATTTCTTCAGTTGTTAAAAAGTACTCTGGTCAACAATTACTTTATACACAATGGTCAACATTATGTCCAAACTAAGGGCTGTGCCATGGGGTCCAACGTGGCCCCTTCTTTTGCCAACGTGTACATGTTTCAACAAGAACAAATCTTTTTCTTTTCGGATCCAGATGTTACACAATTCATTTCATTATACACAAGATATATTGACGATCTTCTAATCGTATGGACAGGTCCGTTATCAACTTTAACTTCATTGATTACCAATATTAATAACATGGATAACCCTATAAAATTTACCCACCAATTCAGCACTTTGAGCATCAACTACTTAGATGTTACCATAAGCATTCACCAAGGCAAACTCAGAACATCGCTATACACCAAAAATACGGACCGGAACACCATGTTATTACATAGTAGTTGTCATCCACCTGCCCTGATCAAAGGGCTACCAAGATCACAAATGATTAGGGCAGCACGTATTTCAAGTAATCCAGAAGATTTAGAACAAGCTCTGTCACACATGGTGGAAAAATTTGCCTCCAGAGGATACCATTACAGAGAGCTGTTAAAAATGAAAAACACAGTGCTACACACGCCACGTGAACAACTGCTACAACCCACACAGAAAAATAAAAAGGATGATAGAATTAAAATACCTTTTGTGACTACATTCAACACAGCTAGTGCAGTGATTCCACAAGCAACCAAGGCCCTCTGGCCAATTATTACAGGAGACAAAGATCTACCAGTATTTAAAAATACCCGCATTATGCCTAGCTACAAAAGAGGCCGAAGCATTCGGGATCGACTAGTGAAAACAAACATCACTGCACAAATGAATGCAAAATCACTAGGTACCATCACCAAAAAACCGGGATGCTATAGATGCATATCTTGTACCACTTGCAAATACATGGATCCAGGACATTTTTTTGTCAATCAGCAAACTGGACACAAATACAAAATAAAACATGTAATGACTTGTACTACACCGTATATTGTGTACATCATTACATGTCCTTGTGGTTACACTTATGTGGGACAAACTATACGTAATCTACGTGACCGCATGGCCCTTCATAGATCGGCAGTCAAAGCAGCGCTGGAAGGCAAAAATATAGACCAGCCAGTAGCGAGACACTACCGATTACATGGACATCGCCTATCAGACCTTCGCTGCAAGATTATAGACCATATCCCAGTCTTGACAAGAGGGGGTGACCGTCAAAAACTCCTGACCAAATGTGAATCTAAATGGATATACCTGTTGGGAGCGTTAGCACCCAATGGACTAAATGAAAAATTCACCTGGAATACCTTCTTAACTTGAAAAAGCTTACCATATAAATTAAACTCATGCTCCTAAAATATAAATGTTAGTTGGACACATGCAATTATAAATATAAACAGATTGTCATTTATTATACATACACTTTAAAATTGTATTTTTTGCATTACCCATGAGCTTATAATCTAATATGGTAAAGCACTTGTACATTCAGTTTTTAACTGTATTTTGTAACCCACTTTTACACTATTTTATTATATCACTCATCAATTATATTCAAGCTCATTTATAAATATTTGCAATATTGAAGCTTGATCTTCACTTTCACACAGGTTCTCCCGGCGCAACGGGACCCGAGGCTTGATCGGGTTGCCCAGCAACCATGACGTCACGAACGGAGTGACTTGCTGACGCACCCGGAAGCCGACGGCCCGGGACTCCGAGAGACACCGCACGCTGCACACACAGGTATTTAACATCGGTAAGTACACTTCAACACTGTTTAGTCACTTGCATCACCATTTATGTTGCACAGCCTGAAGAAAAGACCGTAATGGTCTTGAAACGTTGCTGCTTTTGCACTATGCTGTAATTTTGCAATACAGATTTATTTAACAAGACCATGGAGTGCCGCCTGTGTTTCCTTCTGTAAGCCTCTGCATAGGACTTAGGGGAGGATCCTTTTTTCTATATGCCAATAGAGGAGGGCACCCTGGCACAAACATCATTATTCATCCTGAGTGCCGGATAAACACATACCTATATATATATATATATATATATATATATATATATTTTTTTTTTTTTCATTGGGCATCATATATATATTTATATATATATATAATTTCATTGTGCGTCATATTATATATATATATATATATATAATATAATATAATATATATATAGTGGCCTAAGTGAACATTTTGAAGTGGGGGTATGCAAATGTCAAGGACGCAATTATGCGCTCGCCGATGGCACGCGCGCTCCAGAAAAGGGAGCGTGGTCTCCCAAAAGGGGGCGTGTCCAGTGTAGTAAAACCCCTTATACTATCTAGTACTGGTGCCCCTTTCACCTTATAGCACACGGTACGAGCTGAAATTCACATTAGAGCACACGGTACGAGCCGAAATTCACGTTATAGCACACTGAATGAGCCGAAAATTCACATTATAGCACACTGATTGAGCTCAAATTCACACTGGAGCACACTGAATGAGCCGAAATTCACATTGTAGCACACTGAAAGAGCCGAAATTCACATTGTAGCACACTGAAAGAGCCGAAATTCACATTGTAGCACACTGAAAGAGCCGAAATTCACATTATAGCACACTGATTGAGCTCAAATTCACATTGGAACACACTGAATGAGCCGAAATTCACATTGTAGCACACTGAAAGAGCCGAAATTCACATTGTAGCACACTGAAAGAGCAGAAATTCACATTATAGCACACTGAATGAGCCGAAATTCACATTGTAGCACACTGAATGAGCCGAAATTTACATTGTAGCACACTGAATGAGCCGAAATTCACATTGTAGCACACTGAATGAGCCGAAATTCACATTGTAGCACACTGAGGTGGTCATTCTGAGTTGTTCGCTCGTTGCCGTTTTTCGCAACGCAGCGATTAGGTGGAAAATGCGCATGCGCATGGTACGCAGCGTGCATGCGCTAATTAATTTAACACAAAACTTTGGATATTTACACAAGCTCGAGCGACGTTTTTTCATCGCTCGAGTGATCGTAGTGTGATTGACAGGAAGTGGGTGTTTCTGGGCGGAAACTGGCCGTTTCAGGGAGTGTGCTAAAAAAGCAGGCGTGCCAGGTAGAAACGCAGGAGTGGCTGGAGAAACGGGTGAGTGGCTGGCCGAACGCAGGGCGTGTTTATGAGGTCAAACCAGGAACTAAACGGACTGAGGTGATCGCAATCTAGGAGTAGGTCTGGAGCTACTCAGAAACTGCAGCAAATTATTTAGTAGCAGTTCTGCTAATCTTTCGTTCGCTATTCTGCTAAGCTAAGATACACTCCCAGAGGGCGGCAGCCTAGCGTTTGCAATGCTGCTAAAAGCAGCTAGCGAGCGAACAACTCGGAATGAGGGCCTGAATGAGCCGAAATTCACATTATAGCACACTGAATGAGCAGAAATTCACATTGTAGCACACTGAATGAGCCGAAATTCACATTGTAGCACACTGAATGAGCCGAAATTCCCATTGTAGCACACTGAATGAGCCGAAATTCACATTGTAGCACACTGAATGAGCCGAAATTCCCATTGTAGCACACTGAATGAGCCGAAATTCACATTGTAGCACACTGAATGAGCCAAAATTCACATTATAGCACACTGAATGAGCCGAAATTCACATTGTAGCACACTGAATGAGCCGAAATTCACATTATAGCACACTGAATGATCCAAAATTCACATTATAGCACACTGAATGAGCTGAAATTGTGACAGCAGGGTCAGCCAGAGTGACGACAGGGAGAGAGAGAGTGACGACAGGGAGAGAGAGAGTGACGACAGGGAGAGAGAGAGTGACGACAGGGAGAGAGAGAGTGACGACAGGGAGAGAGAGTAACGACAGGGAGAGAGAGTAACGACAGTGATAACGGAGAGACAGTGATGACAGGGAGAGAGAGTGACGACAGGGAGAGAGACTCACGACAGTGACAGCAGGGAGAGAGAGAGTGACGATAGTGACAGCTGGGAGACAGAGAGTGACAGTAGGGACAGGGATGGTAACGACAGGAAGAGAGGTGACAGCAGGGGAACATTACCTCATTTGTTGAGGGTGAGCGGCGGGTGGCTGGCGGCAGTGGGTGGCGGTGAGCGGCTGGCTGCGGTGAGCGGCTGGCAGTGGTGAGCGGCGTGCGGTGGGCGGCTGTGAGCTAGTACAGCGCTCTACACAGCCGCCGGCCGCCGCGCAGATACGGGAGCAACATGTGCAGCAGGATGGCCACTTCCCTCGCCTCCTGCTGCACTTTCATTTCCTCATTTCCGGGTCAGTGGAAGAAGTGGCAGTATACCATACCCGCCGTATACCGTCCCACTTCGACCACTGAGATAGATATATATATATATATATATATATATATATATACTTTTTTAGATATAAATATATATGATGCGCCAAGAATTATAAAGGAAGCATTCGATATCCCGGCTGTCGGGATCCCGGCGCACAGTATACCGGTGCCGGGATACCGACAACTATTCTCCCTCTTGGGATGTCCACGACACCCCTGGAGGGAGAATAAATAGCGTGGCACGCTTAAAGTGCCACTGAGCCTGCAAGGGTCTCTTTTGCACTCGCCCCACTGACGGCATTTCGGTGGTTGAGATCTCTGCGCCGGTATGCTGGGTGCTGGGATCCCGACAGTCATGATATCGTAGTACACCCACATCAATTTATAATGACTCATGATATATATACAGTTTATAGAGAAGGTATTATCTCTGAATGGATCACAACAGATTTGAAGAGAACAGCAACATGGCCTGTCTGGCACAAATCCTACTGTATGCTTTATACTGTAGGTAGTAGTTTGACTCTCGAGGTATCTTGCAAGCTGTAAAAAAAAGTACCACTGGGACCTAGGCAGTAACACCAATTGCACTCCCCTCTATTTGATCCTGGATGTGAAGGTGACCCAGTGTACGTGAAAAAGAAAAGGAAATGCTTTTAAACCATTAAAATATTTATACTAATATAAATATAATAATTATAACACAATGACTACTGATAAAAGAGGTATGCATAAATCTTTTTAGTAGTCATTGTGATATAAATATTGGTTTTATATTAGAATAAATATATTTATGGTTTATCATCACATTTCTTTTTTGATAGTATCCCATTTAGGAAGCAGTAATTATTCTACATACAGTATATGAGTTGACATCTAAGGATACACATTAGCGTTAGTCTGTGTTTTTATTGTTGACCTACTGTAAGGGATACATTTACCAAGAATCATGTTTTGCCTGAGTTTCAACATGATCAGCATCACTGGTATACGTGAGAGTATTTCAAAATCAAACACTCAAATTTACTAAGAATCATGTCATATAAATCGTGTTTAGTTGTTTTTAATAGTGTGCGGGTTCAAAGTCCTGTCTGTGAGCGGTGTGCTCTGAGAAGCCTCAGATATCTGAACATTCGTTTTGTTTGTTTTTTTAACCCCTGGATGTTTACATGAAGAAGAGGACCAGCCAGCACCAAGGGTTAAGTGAGTATATATTTTTTTATATCCATGTAGTGGATTCTACTGGACAAAGGGACCGACCACCGCCAGGGAACAGGTTAGTATATGTAAGTATACAGTATGTAGTAAAGTTTTACTTTCAATGGTGTGTGTGTATTGTCTTTTGTTTTTAATATTTATTTTACAGGGGGTCTTTGGGTACCAGCAGACCTTTCAATGCCACGCATGCCAGTACTTTTGTTTCTCCAAGTACTGGCATGTGGGGGAGGATTGCTGGGTCCTGTAATCCTACTGTAAGAGACAATATAATTTGAATCTAACTTTTACTGCTATCAACTCTGCACCCACCGGCACCCAGGCCTGGGGTAGACTATAGGTGGGGAACCCCTTTATTGGCTGGATCCCCAATTCCCCAGAATCCCCGGCCTGGGCTGACTAGTTACGGGGGAGAATGCCTTATCCAGGGTGACTAGTGAACTGTGTCCCCTGGCTGTGGCATTACTCCCATACTAGTAGATGATAGTGCTGTTTCTAAAAATATGGGGGACCCCTATGCAATTGTTTCCCCGTATTTTTGGAACCAGGGCTGGCTTCAAGAGCCCGTAGCTGATTCATTAAATAAGGGGGGACCCATACGCATTTTGTCCTGTGTCATTTTTGAACCAGGGTCAGCTCAAAGAGACCGGGGCTGGTTATGCTTGGGGGGGGGAGGGGATACCACACATTTTTTTTCTGTTGTTAACACTTTTCTTAATACTGTACACACTGAAGCCAGCTCGGATCACGCTGATCTGTGCAGGCTTCTGCAAACACGCTGCTCATGAGGACATCTATTTAAAATGTGTATTTTGGTCCAAGTTTGCTGTTAGTTTGATTGAAATAACTCACCTGAAAATAGCAACTCAGCCAAACATGATATTTTAGTAACTTTACCCTTTAACGTTTCATTAATTTTTTTTTTTTTGCATTTCACAATTTCATTCTGAATGTAATTTCAATCAAGTTTTCTGCTTTTCTAATGTATCGGGGGAAAAACACATGAGAGATTTGAAGAAAAACAGTCAATATTTTATTATAGAGATTATCCTTCAATATTGTTGGTTCAAGTTTTGAATAATGCTGCCAATCTTTGCTGGGGCAAGTCCAAAAAAAGATAAATGTGACCATATTCAGTTTTTACAATTTATAATAGTATTGCAGATTGAATGACTGGCATCATCATTGGTTAGTAATGGCGGTTAACACTCAGCATGCTATTGAATTTTCTGAACATGATAACTATAATGATCATACATGATAACTAATGGCTACAAGAGGAGAAACAATTTCAAAGATAAATTGAGAGTCAGATGTAGGATTTTGAAAAAAGGTCAGATATTTCTGACTTTGAAAAGGAAAGGAAAGAATACATGCTTTCAATGTAATAATTAGCAGCTGATCATATATAGAATCAATTTTTTTCAGATTTATATACAGTACAGTAGTTCAAGTGACTTATACGTAGCAATGATTTTGAAATATGACATCTTGGGGTATATTTACTAAGGTCCCGATTTTGACCGAGATGCCTTTTTTCTTCAAAGTGTCATCTCGGTAATTTACTAAACTCAAATCACGGCAGTGATGAGGGCATTCGTAATTTTTTGGAAGTCCAAGAAAAAAATTACGAATGAATACACCATCGGTCAAAACGCGGCTGTTTAAGTATGAATCTCGGTAATTTACTAAGAAGTGCAAAGCAAAAAAAAAAAAAAAAAACACTGCCGTGAAAAATTACAACTCGTAAAAAAGTGCTAAAAAAAAACAGACCTGCTTTTTTTCCCCGTGATTGGATAGGCATGCACGGATCCATGAGATCCGTGCATGTATATCAGTGGGAAGGGGTGGGAAAGTGGTTATTTTCGGGGAAAAAAATGCGTGGGGTCCCCCCTCCTAAGCATAACCAGCCTCGGGCTCTTTGAGCCGACCCTGGTTGCAGAAATATGGGGAAAAAAATGACAGGGGTTCCCCCATATTTAAGCAACCAGCATCGGGCTCTGCGCCTGGTCCTGGTTCCAAAAATACGGGGGACAAAAAGAGTAGGGGTCCCCAGTATTTCTAAAACCAGCACCGGGCTCCACTAGCTGGACAGATAATGCCACAGCCGGGGGTCACTTTTATATAGTGCCCTGCGGCCGTGGCATCGAAAATCCAACTAGTCACCCCTGGCCGGGGTACCCTGGGGGAGTGGGGACCCCTTCAATCAAGGGGTCCCCCCCCCAGCCACCCAAGGGCCAGGGGTGAAGCCCGAGGCTGTCCCCCCCATCCAATTGGCTGCGGATGGGGGGCTGATAGCCTTTTGTGAAAATGAAAGGATATTGTTTTTAGTAGCAGTACTACAAGGCCCAGCAAGCCTCCCCCGCAAGCTGGTACTTGGAGAACCACAAGTACCAGCATGCGGCGGAAAAACGGGCCCGCTGGTACCTGTAGTACTACTACTAAAAAAATACCCAAAAAAAGACAAGACACACACACCTTGAAAGTAAAGATTTATTACATACATCCACACAAACATACAAACATACTTACCTATGGCCCCACGCAGGTCGGTCCTCTTCTCCAGTAGAATCCAAGGGGTACCTGTTGAATAAATTATACTCACCAGCTCCAGGGTCCCAGGCTCCTCATAGCATCCATTTGTAATCCACAAACTTGAATAAAATAAAAAAACGTACACCCGAGCCACGCACTGAAAGGGGACCCATGTTTGCACATGGGTCCCCTTTCCCCGACTGACAGAAACCCACTGTGATTTCTGTATAAGTGGGTTTCTTCAGCCAATCAGGGAGCGCCACGTTGTAGCACTCTCCTGATCGGCTGTGTGCTCCTGTACTGACTGACAGGCGGCACACGGCAGTGTTACAATGTAGCGCCTATGCGCTACATTGTAACCAATGGTGGGAACTTTCTGCTCAGCGGTGAGGTCACTTTCGGTCAACCGCAGGGCAGAAAGTTCCCACCATTGGTTACAATGGAGCGCATAGGCGCTACATTGTAACACTGCCGTGTGCCGCCTGTCAGTCAGTACAGGAGCACACAGCCGATCAGGAGGGTGCTACAACGTGGCGCTCCCTGATTGGCTGAAGAAACCCACTTAGACAGAAGTCACAGTGGGTTTCTGGCAGTCGGGGAAAGGGGACCCATGTGCAAACATGGGTCCCCTTTCAGTGCGTGGCTCGGGTGTCCGTTTTTTTATTTTATTCAAGTACGTGGATTACAAATGGATGCTACGAGGAGCCTGGGACCCTGGAGCTGGTGAGTATAATTTATTCAACAGGTACCCCTTGGATTCTACTGGAGAAGAGGACCGACCTGCGTGGGGCCATAGGTAAGTATGTTTGTATGTTTGTGTGGATGTATGTAATAAATCTTTACTTTCAAGGTGTGTGTGTCTTGTATTTTTTTGGGTATTTTTTTAGTAGTAGTACTACAGGTACCAGCGGGCCCGTTTTTCCGCCGCATGCTGGTACTTGTGGTTCTCCAAGTACCAGCATGCGGGGGAGGCTTGCTGGGCCTTGTAGTACTGCTACTAAAAACAATATCTTTTCATTTTCACAAAAGGCTATCAGCCCCCCATCCGCAGCCAATTGGATGGGGGGGACAGCCTCGGGCTTCACCCCTGGCCCTTGGGTGGCTGGGGGGGGACCCCTTGATTGAAGGGGTCCCCACTCCCCCAGGGTACCCCGGCCAGGGGTGACTAGTTGGATTTTTGATGCCACGGCCGCAGGGCACTATATAAAAGTGACCCCCGGCTGTGGCATTATCTGTCCAGCTAGTGGAGCCCGGTGCTGGTTTTAGAAATACGGGGGACCCCTACTCTTTTTGTCCCCCGTATTTTTGGAACCAGGACCAGACGCAGAGCCCGATGCTGGTTGCTTAAATATGGGGGAACCCCTGTCATTTTTTCCCCCATATTTCTGCAACCAGGGTCGGCACAAAGAGCCCGAGGCTGGTTATGCTTAGGAGGGGGGACCCCACGCATTTTTTTTTCTCAGTTTTACAGTGTTTATTTAAAAAAAAAAAAAAATGAAACCCAGCACGGATCACACAGATCCGGCCGAGATTCATTTTGAAAAAGTCGGCAGTGTTTTGCTAATCACTGCCGTAAAAAAGGTAAAAAAAACACGAATGACATCGACATCGGAACAAATGAAAAATCCGAATACGACAGCTTAGTAAATTAGTCGTAATAAATTCAAAAAGTTGCAGTTTTACACTTTTGATGTCATTTGTGATTGAACTTTGACCTTTTTCCGAAAATTACGAATGTTAGTAAATATACCCCCTTGTGTTTAATATATTTATTGGACTACCAATTATTGCTAAACTACCTGGTTGAGACAACAAAAGTTTTAGGAATGGCTAACTTAACAACCATGATACATAATTAGAACCCTCCCTTTCGTAACTGCCAACCTTGTCACCATTCACTACAGTCTCTGCTTCAGAAGTCTATGCTCTTCTCTTTACCCTCCACCTTCCCCCTTACCCCTTTCTTCCTAACTTCATTCATTTCCTTCCTTAGCTTTTCACCTGCTCAACCTCTCTCTTTTTTCTGGCACCTTCCCTTCAACCTTCAAGCATGCTCTTGTGTCCCCCATTCTTATGAAATCCTCTCTTGAGGGGTTCTCCCTTCCCTCGCTAACTACGATCCCATTTCTCTTCTTTCCCGTGTCTCCAAGGTCCTTGACCAGGTAGTTTACAATCACCTTGTGTTACTCTCCTTGCACTTCCTCCTAGACCTGTTCCAGTATTATTTTTCAGTCTATTCAGTTTATCAACTGGCTTCACCAAAGTAATCGATGACCTTATCACCACCAAACCAAAGGCCATTTCTCTATTCCTATACTAATCCTCACAGAGGCATTTGACACTGTTGACTACTGCCTTCTCCTCCAAACCCTCCACTCCATTGGTGCTTGTGCCTTGGCTCTTTCCCTCCACTTCTTCTTGTTGTGTTCTCACAAGGTTATGATGATTGCCCTCTTCTCCATTTAAAAGTCTTCCCTTGGCAAGCTTATCAGTTAATTTAGACTTCGCTACCACCTATATGATGATGATACCCAAAAGTGCTGCGGAATAGGTGTGCACTATATAAATAACTAATAATAATAATAATAATAATAATACGTGAATTTATGTACTGTTGTATTAGTCTGTATTTATGTATTCTGATGTCAGTTTTATCCCCTTATATGGCATTACAGAAATAAATTAATATTTGTTCTTATTTTTTTCATTATCAAGAAGCAGTGCATTAAGTTAGGCAGTGGCACTTACTGATTACTGATGGGTGAGAGGCAATTCCTCTTGAAAAAAATGCAATAGATTTTGAGACTGAAGACAACTGAGGTGATTCCAAGGATGGAAGCAGGGAAGCCATTGGGCACAAGTGGCTAATGCTTTCTCTCTGCACATGCACCTGGGACACACTGCGCCTCTTTGTCATAATGGTTACAGAAATTGCATGACGATCCATGTAATTTCGATGAGCATTTTTGAGTGGAAGCTGAACATATTATATATATACTGTATATATAAAACATAAAACAGTATGTGTTTAATTATAGCAGTATTATTTACCTCTGGATGGCTTTTGAGCCTATGGCAGGCATGCATGCTCCTGTCTGCTGGGTGGTGCAGGTGCTGCAGTATCAGCACTGTGTCTGACGGCCGAATGCTGCTGTGCTAGGGCTGGCGGCTGGGGTTTGCTGGGGTATGCTGATGGCTGGCGCGCCGGCAGACCCTGATAAGAATGTTGTGAATGTAATAAACATTGATACTAGTATAAATGTAAATATAAGCAGTGGCAGACTGGGGAATGTAGGGCCCACCGGGGGAATGCAGTGGTAGGGGCACATGTTAGGGAAGTGGTCAGTCTGCAGAGGGGGTGTGGCCTGCCACCTCATGGGTTTGACTAACCATTAGAAAGTGCAACATCTGGGCCCCTTCATAAATATATAAAGTAAATTCAGCTGCTGCATGCATGATAATGTACCAGATTAATAACAGATTAATAACAGCAATGCACTGTAGAAAATACACCATAGTCTAGTATAATGTAACATGGCCCTCATTCCGAGTTGGTCGGTCGCAAGGCGAATTTAGCAGAGTTGCTCACGCTAAGCCGCCGCCTACTGGGAGTGAATCTTAGCTTCTTAAAATTGCGACCGATGTATTCGCAATATTGCGATTACTAACTACTTAGCAGTTTCAGAGTAGCTCCAGACTTACTCTGCCTGTGCGATCAGTTCAGTGCTTGTCGTTCCTGGTTGACGTCACAAACACACCCAGCGTTCGCCCAGGCACTCCCACCGTTTCCCCGGCCACTCCTGCGTTTTTTCCGGAAACGGTAGCGTTTTCAGCCACACGCCCCTGAAACGCCGTGTTTCCGCCCAGTAACACCCATTTCCTGTCAATCACATTACGATCGCCGGAGCGAAGAAAAAGCCGTGAGTAAAAATACTTTCTTCATAGTAAAGTTACTTGGCGCAGTCGCAGTGTGAACTTTGCGCATGCGTACTAAGCGGATTTTCACTGCGATGCGATGAAAAAGAACGAGCGAACAACTCGGAATGAGGGCCCATATGTATAATGTATAATTCAAGTGCACAGTCTGGAACCTGATCCTTAGAGCAGAAGGTGGGCCCCCAGGCAGTAGGGCCCACCGGTGGTTTCCCCTGTATCCCTGTGGGCCAGTCCAAGCCTGAATATAAGGCATTTTTGGTGTAAATGAATAAGTACAATTTGTGCATTAATGCAATCTTTGTGGATAGCTTTCCTCTTTCTCAGAGAGACACAGCACTGCTACTGGGTATAACGCGCAGGAGTAAAGAAACATGGGCCATATCTAGATCAGTTGCAGCCTGTATCATGGAAGAGGAAGAGTAATCAACAAGCCCACAGTGTGTTTCATACTTACTGTACCTCGTTGCAAAGGGAAATAAAACCATTTATCCATACTTTATTATCTGCACTTAATTTTGTGTTCTACGCATTTAACTCTGCTAATTTTCTAGAGAAACCCTTGCTGTATTATACTGTAGATCAGGCATTCCCAACCGCGGTCCTCAAGGCACACCAACAGTGCAGGTTTTAGTGATATCTAGGTTTCAGCACAGATGGTTAAATCAAAATAACTGAGGTACTAATTAAGTCACCTGTGTTCAAGCCTGGATATCACTAAAACCAGGACTGTTAGTGTGCCTTGAGGACCGCGGTTGGGAAACACTGCTGTAGATACTAAGGGGTACATTTACTAAGAATCATGTTTGGTCAAGATTAAACATGTTGGACATCGTTGGGAAACGTGACAGTTTTTCAAGATCAAAAACTTGAATTTAATAAGAATCATGTTTGACTGAATACTGTTTTCTGATGGTCTATGCAATCATGTTTGGTCATGTGCAAGTTCAGTTGTATTTGGCTGAATTCAATAGACCTGCCTGTGAAGCTGTGTGTTAATATGTAATTAAATGATTAATAATTATAAAAAAAATCCTCCCCCCAACTAGTCAGCTCAGGCTGTTGATTTCTCGGGAAGTAGGGACCTCCCCTATAAAGGGGTCCCTCCCGCCCATGTATACCACTGGCCTGGGCCGAAGCCCAGTGCTATCCCCAGCACCTCTGGGCGGTGTGGGCAGAGTTTATGCTGGTTAAAGTTAGGAGTAATATTGTCCATTACAGTAAGACTACAGGTACCAGCAAGCCGGCCTGTCATGTTGGCACAGTACTGGCCGCTTGCACCTGTACACCCACTGTAAAGGAAATATAATAAAAAAGTCAAACATACCAAATGTTTTAAACCTTTATTATGTGCAGATTGGTCCTCTTCTCCAGAATGCATCAACTGGGCTTGGTAAAATAAATAATCTCTTACCCGATCCAGTAGACAAAGGAGCACATTATGTACTGTGGTGAGAGGGCTTGTGTCTCACCACAATTACCCACATTTCTGTGGGAACAGCTCCCTTTAAGAGAGAGGAAAACAAGACCTGGTCATTCTGCACCTGCAGTGAAGATTTATAACTCTGGACTTTTGAGTTGCACAGCTGCAGCTGAAGAAACAGAGGTCCAGGTTTCCCCGCTCACCCAGAGACAGCAGGAAGTCAGGTACAGGAGAGGGGTGCATTGCGCTGATGCCTATTAGGGGCTAGTGAGCAGGGTTCAGTTTGCAGTGCCAGGGACTATGGACTTTGGCCATGCCGGAGAGCATGGCATGTGAGTGGCTGCAAGCCACTACAGAGGACTGATGATGGAGCACAAGAAGTGCTAGGACTTTTTATGTCTGTGTTTTTATTTTTCTGTTTGTACATGTGTGACCAGGAAAAAGCCTGAATATACTCTGCACAGTGTCTGCTGCCAGTAAAGAGGCTGTGCTGTAACTGGAATACCTGCCTGCGAGTCCTTATTTCTCTAACGTCCTAGAGGATGCTGGGGACTCCGTAAGGACCATGGGGAATAGACGGGCTCCGCAGGAGATAGGGCACTTTTAGAAAGCTTTGGATTCTGGGTGTGCACTGGCTCCTCCCTCTATATCCCTCCTCCAGACCCCAGTTTTTACACTGTGCCCAGAGGAAGATGGGCGCACTGCAGGGAGCTCTCCTGAGTTCTTTGCATTAGAAAGCATTTTTGTTTGGATTTTTCTATTTTTACAGGGAGCACTGCTGGCAACAGGCTCCCTGCATCGAGGGACTGGGGAGAGAGGAACAGACCTACTTAAATGATAGGATCTGCTTCCTCGGCTACTGGACACCATTAGCTTCAGAGGGGGTGAACACAGGTTCGTCCTGGGCGTCCACCCCCGGGGCCACGCCGCCGTTCTCCTCACAGAGCCAGAAGAACAGAAGCAAGAAGACGTCTCAGGCGGCAGAAGCCTTCAGCGGCTTCACTGAGGTAACACACAGCACCGCAGCTGTGCGTCATTGCTCCACACACCTCACACACTCCGGTCCCTGTATGGGTGAAGGGCGCAGGGGGGGCGCCCTGGGCAGCAATAATAACACCTCAAAACATGGTAAAAAGATATATACATGTACAGCTGGGCACTGTACATGTATATAAAAGAGCCCCCGCCATTTTTACACAAATTTGAGCGGAACCGAAGCCCGCCGCCGAGGGGGCGGGGCTTCACCCTCAGCACTCACCAGCGCCATTTTTCTCTCCACAGAATGCTGAGAGGAAGCTCCCCGGACTCTCCCCTGCTTACACACGGTGAAGGGGTGTTTAAAAGAGAGGGGGGGCACATAATTGGCGGATAAGATATTATACAGCGCTGCTGGGGAAAAACATTTTGTGTTGGTCTCCAGGGTCATTGCGCTGGGGTGTGTGCTGGCATACTCTCTCTCTGTCTCTCCAAAGGGCCTTAAAGGGGATACTGTCTTCAGAAAAGAGTTTCCCTGTGTGTATGAAGTGTATCGGTACGTGTGTGTCGACATGTTTGACGAGGAAGGCTCGCTTAATGTGGAGGGGGAGTGTTTGAATGTCAGGTCACCTGCGGCAACGCCGACACCGGACTGGGTGGATATGCTGAATGTCTTAAATGCAAATGTGAATCTCCTTGTCACGAACCTCGGGCAGCGGCGACCGCGCTTGTCCCTGCGGGTGGCCTGGTCTGCCCGGCGCCTCTCTTCCCCTGACGGTCTCCGGCTTCAGCGGCGGGTCGGCGCTGCTCTCCGGCGGCTTCCCGGAAGCAAGGACGCCGCCATCACAAGCGAGGGCAAGGAGGCGGAGCAGGTCTGACGTCACCTGCCTGCTCCGCCAATCAGGCTAGGGCGGGGAATTTAAAATCAGATACCAGGCAGAGATCCGGTGCCTGAGTATCTTCGTTTCTCCTGCGGAAGCTGTGATTCCAGAGCTCCCTCGTCCCTGCAAGCATCCTGTGCTTCCAAGCATCCTGTGCCTCCAAGCATCCTGTGCCTCCAAGCATCCTGTGCCTCCAAGCATCCTGAGCCTCCAAGCACCTCCGTGCCTCCAATTATCTCCGTGCCTACAAGCACCTCGTGCCTCCAAGCACCTCGTGCCTCCAAGCACCTCTGTGCCTCCAAGCACCTCCGTGCCTCCAAGCACCTCCGTGCCTCCAGTTACCTCCGTGTCTCCAAGCACCTCGTGCCTCCAAGCACCTCATCCCTCCAAACACTTCGGTGTCTCCAAACACCTCCGTGCCTCCAAGCACCTCCGTGCCTCCAAGCACCTCCGTGCCTCCAGTTACCTCCGTGTCTCCAAGAACCTCGTGCCTCCAAGCACCTCATCCCTCCAAACACTTCGGTGTCTCCAAACACCTCCGTGCCTCCAAGCACCTCCGTGCCTCCAAGCACCTCCGTGCCCCCAAGCACCTCCGTGCCTCCAAGCACCTCCGTGCCTCCAAGCACCTCCGTGCCTCCAAGGGCCTCCCTGCACTCCCAGCACCTCAGTGCCTCCAATACCACAGTGTCTCCAATATCTCAGTACCCCAGCCTTCAGTATTTCTACAAGTCTTGTCTTACAGGAGACCTTCAAGAATTCCTCTGGGCCTCCCGCCTGCCGTCTTAGTCCTGCATGAGGAAGACCTACATCCGGCCATCTCTACTACGACCCAGTGGCGGTTCCTCTTCCCGGTCATCGGAAGAAGCCCCGAGTCCACAACACTCCCAAACCAGGTCAGTGACAGTATACTCAGGCCACATGGACTCGGGGAATTGGAACACGGACTCGAGTGCCATTCAGAACCTGGCTTCTCGAGTGCAAAGTCAGGAAGCAGCGCAAGGCCAGGTGATGCAGTACCTCCAGCAGTTGTCCGGGCGTCTGGATCAGATTCAGGCGTCTCTGGCCTCAGTAATTCCGGCACCTGTTCCAGTAGTCGCACCAGTTGCCGTTGCCAGCAATGTTCAACCATCGGCCGGTGTCACTCCACGCCTTCAGTTGCCTACTCCGTCCCGCTATAATGGGAATCCCAAAAATTGTCGTGGTTTCTTGAACCAATGCGAGGTACATTTCGAGCTACTTGCACACAACTTTCCTACAGACCGGTCCAAGGTAGCATATATTATTTCTCTGTTGGAAGGTTCTGCTTTGGATTGGGTGTCTCCATTATGGGAACGATCTGATCCCATGGTTTCCAACTACACCAACTTCATCTCGTCCTTTCGAAGGATTTTCGACGAGCCCGGCAGAATGACCACTGCTTCTTCCGATTTGCTCCGTGTTCGGCAGGGCGCCCGTTCCGTGGGCCAGTACGTGGTTCATTTCCAGACCATTGCTTCCGAACTACGCTGGAATAATGACGCCCTGAGAGCTGCCTTCTGGAACGGTCTTTCCGACCGGCTGAAAGATGAGCTGGTTACTAGAGATCTGCCGGATCCATTAGAAGATTTGATTTCCCTTTGCGTCAAGGTGGATCTTCGGATGCAGGAGCGTGGAAGAGAACGTAGCCGTTCGGATCGTTCCAGGTTCCGGAATCCTACTCCTAGGCCGGTGGCCTCACCCAGCTCAGATGAGCCCATGCAAATTAACCGCTCCCGACTGTCTCCGGAAGAACGACAGCGTCGTCGTGAGGGTAAACTCTGCCTTTACTGTGGAGCCGCAGATCATTTTCTTAAATCTTGTAAAGCCCGTCCGGGAAACGGGCAGGCCTAGCTTGTTCCGGAGGAGTCAAGCTGGGAGTTACGACAAAAGCTTCTCCAACTTCGGACTGCTTGCTTCCAGTAACTCTAGTCTCCAATTCAGTCTCCAGGTCTTGTGAAGCCCTATTGGATTCCGGAGCTGCAGGGAACTTCGTTTCTTCTTTCTGTGCCCAAAGTTTGGGTTTAAAGTTACGGCCTATCGAGCGGCCAATTTCACTGACGGCTATCAACGGGACTAGAATTTCCAAAGGTCTTATAATGTGGCGCACGGGGCCAGTTAAGCTGCAGGTCGGGGCTCTACATCAGGAAGATTTGGAACTCTTGGTAATCCCAGAAATGCCTCATGATCTGGTTCTTGGAATGCCTTGGCTGAAAAGTCATAATCCCCACATCGACTGGAAGTCGTCACAAATTCTGTCCTGGAGTCCCTTTTGTCACACTAATTGTCTTACTCCTGTTTGTCCGCTCCGTGTTACCTCCAAAACGGATGAAGAGCACATTCCGGAGGCATATCAAGGGTACAAGGACGTATTTTCGGAACAAGCTGCTGACCTGTTACCACCTCACAGGCCTTGGGACTGCCCTATTGACCTTGTCCCAGGGAAGACGCCACCTCGTGGTCGCACATATCCTCTGTCTCTTCCCGAGACTCAAGCCATGTCGGAGTATATTAAGTCCAATATGCTCAAGGGATTCATTCGCCCCTCTTCCTCCCCTGCCGGTGCAGGCTTCTTTTTCGTGAAGAAAAAGGACGGGGGGTTGAGACCATGCATCGACTAACGCGGCCTAAACGACATTACTATTAAGAATAAATACCCCTTGCCACTAATCACAGAGTTATTTGATAGGGTTCGTGGTGCCCACATTTTTTCAAAACTCGACTTGAGAGGAGCTTACAATCTTATACGCATCCGAGAGGGGGATGAATGGAAGACTGCCTTTAATACCCGAGATGGGCATTACGAATACTTGGTGATGCCGTTTGGTCTTAGTAATGCTCCCGCGGTTTTCCAGGGGTTCGTCAACGAAATCTTTTGTGATATGCTGTATCAGAGCGTTGTGGTATATCTGGACGACATACTGATTTTTTCCAAGAATCTTGTCGAACACAGGACTCAAGTCAAAGAGGTGCTACACCGTTTACGAGAGAATCATCTCTACGCCAAGCTTTCCAAATGTACCTTTGAAGTAACATCTATTCCGTTCCTCGGTTATGTCATCTCGGGGACGGAGCTTCGCATGGATCCGGAAAAGTTGTCGGCCATTCGTGACTGGACTCAGCCTCTTTCCCTGAAAGCAATACAAAGGTTCCTGGGCTTTGCGAACTACTACAGGAAATTCATTAAGGGTTTCTCCACCATTGTTGCGCCCATTACTGCCCTGACGAGGAAGGGTTCTAATCCTAGTTTGTGGCCTCCGGAAGCCATTGTAGCTTTTTCTCGCTTAAAGTTAGCTTTCATGACGGCTCCAGTTCTCCAACAACCAAATTTCGAGGAACCCTTCTTCTTAGAAGTTGATGCATCTTCAGTCGGGGTTGGGGCTGTTCTCTCCCAGTATTCCTCTGATAAAAAATTACATCCGTGTGGCTTCCATTCTCGTAAATTCTCTCCAGCCGAACGAAATTACACTATTGGAGACCAGGAACTCTTGGCAATCAAATCTGCCTTGGAAGAATGGAGATATCTTCTAGAAGGGGCTAAACATGTGTTTACCATCTACACGGATCACAAGAATTTGCTGTACATCAAATCCGCACAATGCTTGAATCCTCGCCAGGCGAGATGGGCACTTTTCTTTTCCCGATTCTCGTTCATTATCAAGTACCGGGCCGGGACTCTCAATATTAAAGCAGATGCGCTTTCTCGTTCACAAGTTCCCACAGACGAGGATGAACCTCCGGAGCGGGGTTTAATTCTGAATCCAGTTTCTGTCTCTGCTGCTTTAACTACTCCAGCTCCCCCTCCTGGAAGAATGTCCGTGCCAGCTAGATTCCGCCCAGGAATACTACTGTGGGCCCATAACTCCAAGTTTTCTGGTCATCCCGGCGCTCAGAAGATGTACAAGTTTCTGCAAAGGTCTTACTGGTGGAACACCATGAGGAAGGATGTACAAGATTGCGTTAATTCGTGTCCCCAATGTACACAACATAAATCTCCTCGTCTGCCTCCTGCAGGGTTACTTCGTCCTCTGCCTATCCCTGTGAGACCCTGGACTCACATTTCCATGGACTTCATCACTGACTTGCCCTGTTCCAAGGGTTGCAACACCGTTTGGGTTATCGTTGACCGTTTTTCGAAGATGGCACACTTTGTGCCCTTGACTGGTCTCCCGACAGCACCGAAACTGGCTCTATTGTTTATCCGAGAACATTTTCGTTTGCATGGGTTGCCACAAGAGATTGTTTCTGACCGTGGAGTACAGTTCACCGCCAGGTTTTGGAAAGCCCTTTGTTCAACTCTACACATTAAACTTAAGTTTTCGTCTGCTTATCATCCCCAAACTAATGGGCAAACGGAACGAGTCAATCAAGATCTAGAGACTTTTCTTCGTTTGTATCTCTCTCCTTCACAGGACAACTGGGTGGAGTTGTTGCCTTGGGCGGAGTTTGACCATAACAATTTGTTTCATTCTCCCACTGGGGAATCACCATTTTTCGTCAACTACGGGTTCCATCCCCGTGTTCCGGAATTTCCAAGCCTTCCGATAATAGAGGTTCCTGCTGTAGTGTCCACTCTACGACACTTTGGACAAATTTGGAGAAAGGTTCATGCTAATCTTAAGCAGGTTTCTGTTCGGTACAAGTTCTTCGCAGATAAGAAACGGCAAGCCGCACCTCAATATAAAGTTGGGGACAGGGTATGGCTGTCCACACGGAATCTCCGGTTGAAGGTGCCCACCATGAAATTCGCTCCAAGGTTCATCGGTCCTTACCCTGTGCTACAAGTCTTAAATCCTGTGGTCTGTAAACTGGGTTTGCCTGCCCATCTTCGAATACCTAACGCCTTTCATGTTTCTCTAATCCGTCCCCTCATTCTGAATCGGTTCCACTCAGCACTCCCTAGGCCAACGTCCGTAGTGGCAGAAGCTGGAGCGGAGTTTGAAATCAAAGCTATTCTTGACTCTCGTTATCTTCATAAAAAATTACAGTACTTGGTGGACTGGAAGGGTTATGGTCCTGAGGAGAGAAGTTGGATTGGGGCTACTGAAGTAACGGCTCCTCGTCTGATTCGGATCTTCCACTCCAGACATCCGACTAAGCCCGGGAAGTGTCCAGGGGCCACTCCTGGAGGAGGGGGTACTGTCACGAACCTCGGGCAGCGGCGACCGCGCTTGTCCCTGCGGGTGGCCTGGTCTGCTCGGCGCCTCTCTTCCCCTGACGGTCTCCGGCTTCAGCGGCGGGTCGGCGCTGCTCTCCGGCGGCTTCCCGGAAGCAAGGACGCCGCCATCACAAGCGAGGGCAAGGAGGCGGAGCAGGTCTGACGTCACCTGCCTGCTCCGCCAATCAGGCTAGGGCGGGGAATTTAAAATCAGATACCAGGCAGAGATCCGGTGCCTGAGTATCTTCGTTTCTCCTGCGGAAGCTGTGATTCCAGAGCTCCCTCGTCCCTGCAAGCATCATGTGCTTCCAAGCATCCTGTGCCTCCAAGCATCCTGTGCCTCCAAGCATCCTGTGCCTCCAAGCATCCTGAGCCTCCAAGCACCTCCGTGCCTCCAATTATCTCCGTGCCTACAAGCACCTCGTGCCTCCAAGCACCTCGTGCCTCCAAGCACCTCTGTGCCTCCAAGCACCTCTGTGCCTCCAAGCACCTCCGTGCCTCCAAGCACCTCCGTGCCTCCAGTTACCTCCGTGTCTCCAAGCACCTCGTGCCTCCAAGCACCTCATCCCTCCAAACACTTCGGTGTCTCCAAACACCTCCGTGCCTCCAAGCACCTCCGTGCCTCCAAGCACCTCCGTGCCTCCAGTTACCTCCGTGTCTCCAAGCACCTCGTGCCTCCAAGCACCTCATCCCTCCAAACACTTCGGTGTCTCCAAACACCTCCGTGCCTCCAAGCACCTCCGTGCCTCCAAGCACCTCCGTGCCTCCAGTTACCTCCGTGTCTCCAAGCACCTCGTGCCTCCAAGCACCTCATCCCTCCAAACACCTCGGTGTCTCCAAACACCTCCGTGCCCCCAAGCACCTCCGTGCCTCCAAGCACCTCCGTGCCTCCAAGGGCCTCCCTGCACTCCCAGCACCTCAGTGCCTCCAATACCACAGTGTCTCCAATATCTCAGTACCCCAGCCTTCAGTATTTCTACAAGTCTTGTCTTACAGGAGACCTTCAAGAATTCCTCTGGGCCTCCCGCCTGCCGTCTTAGTCCTGCATGAGGAAGACCTACATCCGGCCATCTCTACTACGACCCAGTGGCGGTTCCTCTTCCCGGTCATCGGAAGAAGCCCCGAGTCCACAACACTCCCAAACCAGGTCAGTGACACTCCTGCATAAAAGGTTAGACAAGGCTGAGGCTAGGGATCAGTCAGGTAGCCAGACCGTGCCTGTCCCTGTGGCGCCAGGACCTTCAGGGTCTCAAAAGCGCCCCATATCCCAGGTCGCTAACACAGATACCGACACAGATATTGACTCTAGTGTCGACTATGAGGATGCAAACTTACAGCCGAAGGTGGCAAAGGGTATTCGATACATGATTATTGCCATAAAAGAGGTTTTGCATATCACTGAGGAACCCCCTGTCCCTGACATGAGGGTTCACATGTATAAAGGGAAAAAGCCTGAGGTCACGTTTCCGTCCTCATTTGAGCTAAGCGAATTGTGCGAAAAGGCTTGGGAGTCTCCGGATAGGAGACTACATGTTCCCAAAAGGATTCTTATGGCGTATCCTTTTCCACAGAAGGATAGGATGCGATGGGAATCTTCGCCTAAAGTAGACAAGGCACTGACGCTTATCCAAGAAGGTGGCACTGCCTTCTCCGGATACTGCTTCCCTCAAGGATCCTGCTGATCGCAAGCAGGAAATTACCATGAAGCACATTTACACACATTCAGGAACTATCGTTAGACCGGCCATGGCGTCGGCCTGGGTTTGTAGTGCTGTCGTGGCATGGGCAGACTCCTTATCTACGGAGATTGACACCTTAGATAGGGATACCATTCTAATGACCATTGAGCATGTCAGAAATGCTGCCTTGTATATGAGGGATGCTCAGAGAGACATTTGTTTACTAAGCTCCAGAATAAACGCTATGTCTATTTCTGCTAGGCGACTCTTGTGGACCCGATAGTGGACGGGAGACGCCGACTCAAAGTGGCATATGGAGTCATTGCCTTACAAGGGGGAGGAGTTGTTTGGAGAAGGCCTTTCGGACCTTGTCTCTACTGCTACGGCCGGTAAATCAAATTTTTTACCTTATGTTCTCCCGCAGCATGCTAAGAAGGTACCGCATTATCAAATGCAGTCCTTTCGTTCCAATAAAAGCAAGAAGGTACGAGGATCGTCCTTTGTTACCAGAGGTAAAGGCAAGGGAAAAAAGCTGCACTCGGCTAGTTCCCAAGAGCAGAAGTCCTCCCCTACTTCCGCAAAGTCCAGGGGGGGGGGGGGGGGGTGTCAGATCAAGTGGGGAGAGGGTTATTATTCATCCCTGTTTGTGGTACCAAAACCGGACGGTTCGGTCAGACACATTTTAAATCTGAAATCCCTGAACCTGTACTTGAAGAGGTTCAAGTTCAAAATGGAATCGCTCAGAGCGGTCATCGCCAGCCTGGAGGGAGGGGATTGGATGGTGTCCCTGGACATAAAGGATGCGTACCTTCATGTTCCGATTTTCCCTCCTCACCAGGCGTTCCTGAGATTTGCAGTACAGGACTGTCACTACCAATTTCAGACGTTGCCGTTTGGTCTTTCCACGGCCCCGAGAATTTTCACCAAGGTAATGGCGGAAATGATGGTGCTCCGGCACAGGCAGGGCGTCACAATTATCCCATACTTGGACGATCTCCTCATAAAGGCGAGATCTCAGGAGAAGTTGCTGGACAGCGTGTCTCTGTCCATGAAGACGTTGCAGAGGCACGGCTGGATTCTCAATTTACCGAAATCCCAGCTAGTCCCTGCAACGCGTCTGCCCTTTTTGGGCCTGATTCTAGACACAGACCAAAAAAGAGTTTTTCTTCCAGTGGAGAAGGCTCAGGAGCTCGTAGCTCTGGTCAGGAACCTATTGAAGCCAAAAAAGGTTTTAGTGCATCATTGCACGAGGGTTCTGGGGAAGATGGTGGCTTCATACGAGGCCATCCCCTTCGGCAGGTTCCATGCAAGGACCTTTCAATGGGACCTATTGGACAAATGGTCCGGGTCCCATCTACACATGCAAAAATTGATCACCCTGTCTCCCAGGGCCAGGGTGTCTCTCCTGTGGTGGCTGCGCATTGCTCACCTCCTGGAGGGTCGCAGGTTCGGCATTCAGAACTGGGTCCTGGTGACCACGGACGCGAGCCTCCGAGGTTGGGGAGCTGTCGCACTAGGAAGAAATTTCCATTGTCTCTGGTCAAGCCTAGAGACTGGTCTCCACATCAATGTCCTGGAGTTGAGGGCCATATACAACGCCCTACGCCAAGCGGAGGAATGGCTTCGGAACAAACCGGTTCTGATTCAGTCAGACAATGTCACGGCAGTGGCTCATGTAGACCGCCAAGGCGGCACAAGGAGCAGAGTGGCCATGGCAGAGGTGACCAGGATTCTACGCTGGGCGGAAGGCCATGTAAGCGCACTATCAGCAGTGTTCATCCCGGGGGTGGACAACTGGGAGGCGGACTTTCTCAGCAGGCACGACCTGCATCCGAGAGAGTGGGGACTTCATCAAGAAGTCTTCACACAGATCACGGATCGGTGGGGACTGCTTCAGATAAACATGATGGCGTCCCGCCTGAACAAAAAGCTAAAGAGGTATTGCGCCAGGTTAAGAGACCCTCAGGCGGTTGCGGTAGACGCTCTTGTGACACCTTGGGTGTTCAGATCGGTCTATGTGTTTCCTCCTCTACCTCTCATACCCAAGGTGTTGAGGATAATAAGAATAAGAAGGGTCAGAACAATCCTCATTGTTCCAGATTGGCCAAGGAGGACTTGGTATCCGGATCTGCAAGAGTTGCTCACAGATGATCTGTGGCCTCTAACTCTAAGGCAGGACCTTCTGCAGCAGGGGCCCTGTCTGTTCCAAGACTTACCGCGACTGCGTTTGACGGCATGGCGGTTGAACGCCGGATCCTAGCGGAAAAAGGGATTCCGGAGGAGGTCATTCCTACCCTGATCAAGGCTAGGAAGGACGTGACGTCGAAACATTATCACCTTATATGGCGAAAATATGTTTCTTGGTGTGAGGCCAGAACTGCTCCTATGGAGGAGTTCCAGTTGGGCCGTATGCTTCACTTCCTTTAAACGGGAGTGAATTTGGGCCTAAAATTAGGGTCTATAAAGGTTCAAATTTCAGCCTTATCCATTTTCTTTCAAAGAGAATTGGCTTCTCTTCCTGAAGTACAGACTTTTGTGAAGGGCATGCTGCATATTCAGCCTCCCTTTGTACCTCCGGTGGCGCCTTGGGACCTTAACGTGGTATTAAGTTTCCTCAAGTCACCTTGGTTTGAACCACTCAAAACAGTAGAGTTGAAATACCTCACTTGGAAAGTGGTCATGTTGTTGGCCTTAGCTTCTGCAAGGCGGGTTTCGGAATTGGCGGCTTTATCATATAAAAGCCCATACCTGATTTTTCACGTGGATAGGGCAGAGTTGAGGACTCGTCCTCAATTTCTGCCCAAGGTGGTCTCATCTTTTCATATGAACCAACCTATTGTCGTGCCTGTGGCTACACGGGACTTGGAGGATTCCGAGTCCCTGGATGTGGTCAGGGCTTTGAAGATTTATGTGACCAGAACGGCTAGGATCAGGAAGACCGAAGCTCTGTTTGTTCTGTATGCGGCCAACAATGTTGGCGCTCCTGCTTCAAAGCAGACTATTGCTCGCTGGATCTGTAACACGATTCAGCAGGCGCATTCTTCGGCAGGATTGCCATTGCCTAAATCGGTTAAGGCCCATTCCACTAGGAAGGTGGGCTCTTCTTGGGCGGCTGCCCGAGGGGTCTCGGCACTACAACTGTGCCGAGCTGCTACTTGGTCGGGGTCAAACACCTTTGCAAAGTTCTATAAGTTTGATACCCTGGCTGAGGAGGACCTCCTGTTTGCTCAATCGGTGCTGCAGAGTCATCCGCACTCTCCCGCCCGTTTGGGAGCTTTGCTATAATCCCCATGGTCCTTACGTAGTCCCCAGCATCCTCTAGGATGTTAGAGAAAATAAGATTTTACTTACCGGTTAATCTATTTCTCGTAGTCCGTAGAGGATGCTGGGCGCCTGTCCCAAGTGCGGATTTCTTCTGCAAGACTTGTATATAGTTATTGCTTACATAAGGGTTATGTTATAGTTGATCGGGTTTGAACCGAGGCTATGTTATTGTTCATACTGTTAACTGGGTAGTTTATCACAAGTTATACAGTGTGATTAGTGTGGCTGGTATGAATCTTGCCCTTAGATTTACAAAAATCCTTTCCTCGTACTGTTCATCTCCTCTGGGCACAGTTTCTCTAACTGGGGTCTGGAGGAGGGACATAGAGGGAGGAGCCAGTGCTCACCCAGAATACAAAGCTTTCTTAAAGTGCCCTATCTCCTGCGGAGCCCGTCTATTCCCCATGGTCCTTACGGAGTCCCCAGCATCCTCTACGGACTACGAGAAATAGATTTACCGGTAAGTAAAATCTTATTTTCAAGTAATTGTGTTACAGTACATACTGTATGTACAGTGATTCCCCGTAGAATTACAGAAACCACATTATAGAAACAGCCTCCTGATTAGTTAAGAGTGATCACCACATAATAGCCGCTAAACGTGCCACATAATTTTAAAGAAGGGACTCTAATCATTCATATGTGATTGACCCCACATTTATATGTGTAATGTGTAATTATGTATGTGCACTCTCACCCATATAAGGAAAATGTCCAATATCCATAGTGCAGGGTAATATTGTGTGATGATCAGAAGTGATCACCAGACAATAACTACAACTGGGCCACTTAATGTGAAATATTGGACTGCCGTCTTTCAAACATGGGTACTCACAAAGTTGAGTGCCCTCTCCCCATATAAAGAACATATTTATTACCGTAGTGCAGGGTAATGTTGTGGATAACCACCAGAAAATAAGTAAAAACTGAAAAGGTAGAAAGAGACCTATTGTTTGAAAGAGAGGATCCCCCTCTCTCTAAAATGTGTGTTACTGATTCTATGGATGTCAGGTTTGGGGAGACAATGATTTTTCTGTAGTGGGGTGGGTAGGGGTTGCCTGGTAATCATATTGATCACCAGACAATAAGCTCTATGAGGGCATATCGTTTATGAGCAGGGGCTCCCCTCTTTAAACCAGGGTACCACCATCTCTCTAGGACGGTGCCAGGGCTGGGAACTTAAATTTCCTCCTCCTTTCTCTTGCAATACTTTTTTTTCATTTTAAACTGACGGTGTTTATGTCCCTACTTTTGGACAGCCAACTGGTTCCTGGGAGTCCCAACTAGTAAAGGTAATTTAGCTTTGGACACTTTGCTGCATTTGATGAGTGAGACTTGTTATTTGCAGTTGTAAGGTATATGCAGATGCCGAGCCCCACTCACCCTCCGGAGAGAGGGCGCTGAGATTCACTGGAATAGCAGCTTATCATAAGCGATATCGTGGCTCTTAAACAATGATAAATTGCTATGAACATTATTTTATTCTTATTACGAATGTTAATGAATGCAATGCCCGTATACTGATATATAGATCCTTGCATGTCATACAGCAGCATATGGTTACAAATAGAAAAAAAATGTAGATCTGCACAAATCTGTGTATCTATAAGTGTATCTGTATGTTTCTAGAATGGATGCAATGTGTGCTGTGCACACGGGCCCGTGCATAAGTACATCTGCTTTGATTATCTTAATTCATACTCATGAAGGGGAGATGCAGGTGGTCATTGCGGATGGGGCAACGCAAATTGTTTAATCATGGCACTGCACCTTGCTGTGCAGCACAGGGAACATTCACCTAGAATAGCATCATGCCCCCTTCACACCCAGCTCACTATGAAGTGGACAGGAATCGTGATGGTGACATTGCTCTTCCAAGTAGGTACAGTAAGTGTGCCTTAAAGGCAAATGTAAAGATGTATTCCTTTTTATTTTATATGTACTACATTTAGGTAATGAAGACCAAGGCCATGTAATCTGCGCACACTGCAATTGGAGCGCAAGGAACATTTAATGGGAGAGATAGAATTCAGTAGCAGTATTATCTATGTCAATAACGGCAAACTAAATTGCAGGAAGCGTTGCCAGCACACATAGGAAAGACTGACAGGAGTGTGATCTCTCTGTTTTCCTTCATTTTATCTTTCTTTATTATGAGTAGATTTATGACTTTACAGTAGTAACGTGATTATCACAGCTCACAAAGCTTCAAACCTTACTGGGTACTAGAGATGTGCGGTTTAGTTCTCCAGAAATCCAAATCCACCCGAAAACCTGGTCTGGATCTTCTGAGGAGATCCGAATTAAACCGAATCCCGGTTTGAATCTTCCTCGGTTTGGAATATGGATTTTAAATAAAAATGTCAGGATTTGGACTGCAAAAATTACATGATTTTTTAAGTTTTTATCGATTTTTTTTTTGTGTGATTTTTATCAATGACTATCAATATTTTTTTTTAAATGATTTTTAACCGTACCAGAAACCAAATCTTAACCAGAACACTTGAGGGTGGTTTTGCCAGAACCAAAATAAAAACATGATGATGAATTAGAATCAAAACCAAAACATGAGAGTTCGTGCATATTTCTGCTGGGTATGGGCTGTGAGAGTGATTAAAATAATAGACTAAGCAAAGATCTAACAATAGCGTCTTATTGGAATGTTAGTATGCTGTACATCGGGGTTAGGTAACCAATGGGTTTCCAGCTGCTGTGGAACTACAAGTTTCAGCAAGATGGTAGTTCCTCAACAGCTGTATTATCATATACTGCACTGCCCAAGCTTGCTGTTGATAAAAATCCTGAGTTGTGGCTCTAACATAAAGAAAATGGTTGTGGGTAGGTAATTCTCTCTTGCTGGTCTGAAAAGGCTGATTACTATTATTATAGGGTCAAGATGACATTTTCAGTTATCACTGAAATCCAGGATGAGGCAATAGGGAGGCCCAATGGAATATAAAATATAAATGCATGATGCTACCAGTTCAGTAATGTTTGTTATGTAATTTCTTTCATTGCAAAGTTACATATATTTTATTTATACTAATTTAGTAAAATAAAAAATAAAAATAAAAAAAACCTGCAGGAAAACTCAACATATAAAATGTACACACATGCCACATGGGATCAGTACGAGATCCCGCCAGACGGGATCCCGGCGGCCAGAATACCGACACCGGGATCCCGACCGGCACAATCCCGACAGGGGGGTGAGCGCAGCGCAGCCCCTTGCGGGCTTGCTGCGCTCACCACGCTGCGGGCATGGTGCCTCGCTACGCTCGGCACACTAATTTATTCTCCATCTATGGGTGTCGTGGACACCCACAGAGGGAGAATATGTCGGGATTGTGCTAGTCGGGATCCCGGTGTCGGTATTCCGACCACCGGGATCCCGTCCGGCGGGATCTTGACCGCATCCCTGCCACATACCATTTATTTTCTCACTGTCCAGTGAAACAAATGTTTATTTATTGTACAAAACATGATTAGGCAGGGTAAAGCACTGGTTCTGCAAACCGAGCGCTGGTGTTTGCTTGGTGTAACATGAATGAGTTATGTCAAATTTGATGACAATACTAAATAATAAAAAAGTGAAATAAAAATAAATTAAATTAAATAAAAAATAAAATAAAATGAAAATGACCAAAAAAAATAAAAAAAACGGTGGAAAGGAGGAAAGATAAATGGTACAAAGTTAAAAATGTTTACAGCCTTTTTAAAGGATTCCTTTTTGGAGATGGAGTGGAGGTGCTATTGTGTATAATCTGCTTAAGCCCAATTTCACTAATTTACCCTACCCAGGAAGGAAGATGCAGTTTCGTTCTTGCCGGACTCCATACAATATATAGTGTGGGCCAGAACGGAAGTGCTTGCAGTGGCTTCTGGTAATGTCAAACGCCAGGTTAGTCCACAATCATGGTCCCGCACTTCTACAAGATTCCCTCCTGTTCAGGCTAACGTGTTTAGAATAAATAAGGATTCTGTTTTCTACATTATTGTTATTTTTTTTTTTAATTTAATTTAATTTTTGATTATTGTAATTTACTGTACTTTTTTTTTTTTTTTAAACACTCGACAACACTCTCTGACCCAGAGAAAAACAAGCTAATGGAGTTCTCCACTTTCTGAATTATAATTCAGAACCTTCCATGTCCTTCTCTTGCATCTATTCTGTCTGCTCCACCTTCATTCATGTTACTGTAAATGTATGACCTGCCAGGATCTAGCAGGAAGTGATATTTTTGCCATACATGCTGGGAGGTTCCTGATTCCCTAACCTAAGTCTAATTATGAAAACAAAAGGATTTTTCCCACGCACTCTTTGGGCTATTAGTAATAAGAACTGTATACTATATAATAATAGAAAATTTAGAGCGCTTCGTTACATATATTTTGCAAAAAATATGATAAGCCTCTAGGCCACTTCATGGCGGCTCTATTGCTGGAGGTCCCTAATACTAAGCATAAGTCCTATGGCAAACTACCGGTTGAAATGTCTTCCCAACTGCAGTGAGAAAGTCACACCACTAAGACAGCTTCCACATCAAGATGCAGAATGGGGGGGCGTGGCCTGGCCACAGTAGCATGCAGACGTGTATCTGCTAAGCTCCTCTCTCACCCCTTCTAATTACCTTTTTATCTTCACTCAGACCCACTGTGGCCACATCAACTGGACTTCCCTGCCTCCCAGAGGTCCCCCTGGGCCGAGTGTTGTGTGCTGCGGAGCCGGAGGGCAGCTCTGTCTGTCCCTGCAGGTTGCGGCCTACGTGTGGACGGTAGCCGGGGCCTCAAGTTCCTCCCCTACCCAGGACCTGAGCTCCAGAGCACGGGCGAATGGCGATACGGCGGTGTGCAGCCATGGGACTTACCCAGCATACCTTCATCATCTACAAGCACCCTCAGACCCCCCCCCCCCCCCCCCGTGCGGACACCTGCTGGGGCTCCGGACCGGGTGGATGCCTGAGAGTGAGGACTGGCAGCAGGACCAGTTCCCGGGAGCCATGGTGGCCATCTTGAGTCTCCTAGCCTTTGCTGGGACTGAATACAACAGTATGCCTGACAGCAGAGGGAGAGCTTAGACACTGGCTGGACTGTATCTGGAGCCCCTGTCATGCTACACAAGACCTTATAGTCCATTGTGGCCAGCTTCCAGTTGAGGGTGAGTGCCCAATACATATTATAGAGGTCACTTTTCATTTATATTGAACTAAGGGCACATGCTTGATCCTGTTCCTGTGGACGGAAGCCTAGGAGACTGGGACGGAGGGAGACGGGAGCTGCATTGTCCCTACAACAGCTCCTCCACAGTGCGGTGAGGAACTCTCCCTTACCACCCAGCGGCCAGATCGCTGTCTCCCCCTGCACACAGACCTCTCACAGCCACCCGCGACGCAGTCACGAGTTGAGGCCTGCTGCTGCTCCTGCGCCTGGAATTAGCGGAGTGTGAAACAATAAATAAAGAACCACCGTGTGTCAAAAAGACAATTTTCCAATGATTGGATGTATAAAAAGTATTTATATATATATATATATATATATATATATATTTATATAAAATATCACAATAAGAATTAAAAAAAAATAATAATACTGTGCACAGTACAAAACAGATTCAGACAAGACAATATCACATAAAGAATGTAACCATTGCAATCGCAACAATATAACAAGTGCTGTGCTGTCTGTTGTTGTAGACTGTATGTATCAGATCATTCATTAGATTCACTATTTAATAATGAAAATGAGATAGCCCAGTGATAGCCAGTCTCTCTATACTCAAATGAGATCCTGATGGTATACTTTATAATTGGAAAGTCCCTGTGGGAGTCCGATTTTGTGTATCACAATGGAACTCGATGAGCAGGTGGAGAACAATTAATTTGTGCAGATTTGTGGCTGGAAGAATGGAAGAATGCCGTTACCGGACCAGGTAAATGTGGCGTCCCACCGTGCTGATTACCTGGTCTTGCTTGCAAGGGAGAACCAAGACAGGCTATGCTCACCTCGGGGACGACTGCTGATTTCCTTCCAGAGATGAAGCCGCTATAAGTGCTGAGGGCCGGCCGGCCGGCCGTGTTCTCATCAGGCGCCCAGTGGTGCTGGCTGTAGTGCAGGAGACCTCTGGCGGGTCTGACCAAAGCCTGTGCAGATAGCGGCAGTTCAAAGTGGCACAATGAGGAGGAGTCTAACGCGTTTCGTCACGGTCACGTGACTTTCTCAAAGGTACGCAAGCAAGACCAGGTAATCAGCACGGTGGGACGCCACATTTACCTGGTCCAGTAACGGCATCCTTCCAGCCGCAAATCTTCACAAATTAATTGTTCTCCACCTGCTCATCGAGTTCTATCACTGGGCTATCTCATATTCATTATTAAATAGTGAATCTAATGAATGATCTGATACATACAGTCTACAACAACAGACAGCACAGCACTTGTTATATTGTTGCGATTGCAATGGTTACATTCTTTATGTGATATTGTCTTGTCTGAATCTGTTTTGTACTGTGCACAGTATTATTTTTTTTTAATTCTTATTGTGATATTTTATATATATATAAATACTTTTTATACATCCAATCATTGGAAAATTGTCTTTTTGACACACGGTGGATCTTTATTTATTGTTTTACACTCCGCTAATTCCAGGCGCAGTTGTCATACTCTTTTTTCTTGCTCTCAATATACAAACCTGCAGAGGTTTGTTCACAACAGCGAAGGGGAGTGGCGGAGATGGGAAGAAACGAATACACAGATATGCTGGATTGTTAATTATTGGATATTTACTACTCAGCACCTAGGTTGTTGTTTTTATTTTTACTGCTGCTGCTCCTGACACCACGGCCTCGAATCCCCGGCCGCCCCCGCCGCAGACATCATATAGGCACAGAGGCCCGGATTGACCCACAGTCTGTCGCAGACCCCCCCTCTCATCCTGCGGTCTGCTGGGACACTGGAACTGCAGCATCTAAACCCCACTCCTACTACCCGCCTGGCTTCTATTCAGGAGACATTAAGACAGTAAATCCTCTACAGTCTATGCAGACTTTCATTACAGGCAAAACCCTCCTCATTGCCCCCCATTGCTAGCCGGGCAGCTATACCTTCGGAGCTCCGTCTGCACCACCAGTGGCCTCACTGTATATCATCCTGCCTCATACACCATATTCCGGATACCTTGCTCTGCTCCTGCCTGCACAGTATGTACTGGGACTTTCAGTGAAATTTCCCTGCCCTGCAGGCAATGTTACCCTGTTATTTGCTCCTCACACCACTTGTCTCTTTTTGTTTATAACTCCTCGAGGCTCGAGGTCAGCACTCTGTAACTCCCCCTGCGTAAGGGACTGTTCTCCCTCCTGCCGCATTTTACGTCGTTCACCTCTAACCCCAATGCTTCATATGTGAGACCCGTTCTTTTATCTCGACGCATCTGCATGGAAACATTCCTAATACCCACATCAATGACTTCGGTGGGGGCTCCACTGCCGCCTCGGGATGACACTCCTTGTGGCAACTCCTCTGACTCAGATCACTTGACTTCGCGCTCTGCCTCACAGCATACATGCAGATCCAGACCACCTGCTAAGCAGCCGAAAATTAAGCATAATGATCTCAGCAGACCATACAAGCCAAACAATTGGAGATCTCAGACCGCTCGGAGAAGATAGATGACCTTGAAAATCGCAGCCGATATAGCAATCTGAGGGTCATTGGCATTCCTGAATCGGTTAAAGGCTACGAACTTATGGATCTTCTCTCTTCCGGCATTCCAGAGCAATTGGCCATGGATCTCAAAGGAGTCCCACTTGTTATCGAAAGAGCCCACAGGATCGGCTCCGAACGGAAAAATTCCACTGGACGCCCCCGCCCTGTCATAATGAGGATCCTGAACTATGCAGATAAGACGAAACTTCTTGATCATTACCGCAAAACAGCTAGTCTGTCTTACAACGGCGACCGTCTCCTCATATTTCAGGACTTCTCTGCCCTCGTAGCTATTAAACGCAGAGAGTTTGCCCCATCTGCAAGCACCTTTTTGATTCTAAGATTAAGTTCTCATTGCTCTATCCAGCACGCCTCTGAGTATTTGAGAATGGCAAGCCGCTATTCTTTGACGACCCAGAGGAGGCAAATCTTAATTTCTCTCAACCAGATACTTGAATGTTGACTGTCTCTATTAGCTTGTAGTTCATTTTTGTTCCGACTCCGTATTTGGGTCTCGCATGCGGAGTGCTATGTATACGACACATGTATGCTCCTAGTTCACTCCCTCAGTATTTACTATTTTCACTGTTCTTGTTATTGTATTTTTGTTTGTTATATTGTATCTGCCTGAGCCGGGACCCCCTTCCCCTCCTGGGATGTTCTCCCTCCGCTCACTGCGACAAGGAGAGACCCTACTTCACCTTATTCATGTTTGTCTTACAGATTCCATCTGTGGGTGTAGGCTAGTATGGCCTCTGTTGCCTCCCCACAACCTCATATACATGGAAACTCACATGCTCACTTATTACGTCTTGTCTCCTGGACTGTAGAAGGGCTTAACCACCCCATTAAAAGAAAGTGGTATCCCACTTGAAACGTATGTCCCCTCGTATTGCATTTCTTCAGGAGACACACTGGCTAGATGACCCTAGAAATTCCCTATGTGCCCCTTGGATAGGGGAATGTATTTCAGCCCCATACCATTCTAAGTCTCGAAGAGTGGCTATCCTCTTCCACACTGATCTCCCTGTCCTCTCCTAAGAGGAGAGGGACATCTTGGAAAGCCCTATCACGACTGAGCAAGTTATTGACACTATTAAAAGTATGCCGAATAATAAAAGTCCCGGCCCTGATGGCTTTGGTGCGGAGTTTTATAAAATGCTTCGGGAAGACTTGGCTCCCAGTCTTACGTCCCTCTATAATCATATCCTTACTTCCAAACAAACCCCAGGTTTAATGAAGCTAAAATAATTGTTATAGCGGAACCGGGCAAGGACCCCCCCCTAACTAGTTCCTATAGGACAATATCCCTCCTTAATCAAGACTTCAAGGTTCTGACCAAGTTAATGGCTAACCGCCTGCAACTATGTCTCTCTCGCATTATATCACCTGCACAGCTGGGCTTCATTAGACATAACAGTCAGTGCAAGGTATTAGGGCTGCTCTGGCCGCCATCACCCATTCTCGCTCCCATAACCTAGTCCATAACATTTTAATTAACCTTGACGCAGAAAAGGCCTTTGATAAGGTTGCCTGGCCTCATCTTGATAGAGTACTACGCCATCAACACTTTAGGGAGAAGTTTTGTGGTCTTGTTCACTCCCTCTATACCGTCCTTACTGCGCAAGTGATGGTTAATAATATCTCTTCAGCTCCCTTTACACTTGAAAGGGGGACTAGCCAAGGCTGTCCTCTTTCCCCCATCCTTTTCAACCTAGCTTTAGAACCCTTTATATGCTATATCCTTAATTTATCTATTTTCCAGGGTATTAAAATTGGCACTCAGGTATTGAAAATTATAGCATTTGTAGATGATATTCTCCTCCTCACTTCTAATCCTAAACAATCTGTCCCAGCACTGCAAGAATCCATAGCATGTTTCTCCTCCTTTGCAGGATTCTACATTAATTATAACAAATCAGAGTCACTAGCCATATTCCGTCAAGCCACTATAGGGTGGGGCACCTCCTTCCCATTCCGATTGACTTCTACTCATCTTACTTTCCTTGGTATTTTATTACCTTCGGATCCCGCCCTCCTTTACTCCTATAACGTTCGTCCTAATCACACTAAAATCTAAACTGAACTCGGTCTTTGGAAAGATTTTCCTCTTAATCTTCTAGGTCGCTGTAACCTTGTCAAAATGGGCAGCTTTCTAAAATTGCTCTATATCCTCCAAATGGTCCCCATCCTGCTCACAAAATCTGATCTATCCCTCCTCAACTCATGTATCTCTAAATTCATATGGTCCAATAAGCGGCCTCGGATTAGTCTTCTCAAATTGTCTCAGACGGTACAGAATGGAGGTCTAAATTTGCCTGACATAGAGCAATACAATAGAGCCTGCCTTCTCCGTTTTGCCATGGACTGGATTAGAGGAACGAACGTCTTTACTGATTCATTGTTAGACTCCCAACTTTGCACCCCTCTGTCCCTCAGTTATCTCCTGCATGCCAATAACACTAATCTGAAACTGCCTCACCTTGACAATGTACTTCTGACACCCACTGTTCAGATGTGGAGAAGATCTAGGAAATCATTAAATCTACACTACTTTCACTCATTGTTCCTCCCTTTTACGGGTAATTTAGATTTCCAAAATGGTTGGGCTTTCTTCCCTTTCACTGCCTGGCGCGCCACAGGGATCACACACATTCGCAATCTTCTCAATTCTCAGAATAAGCCACTCACTTTCGCTGAAGCCATAGATAAATATAACATTAGCCCCCTTCACGACTTTTATTAATTCCAAGCCTCCCACTATCTGCATTCAGTTCTGTCAAAACTACATAAGCATGACTTTCTTAACTCTCTAGATACGCTTTTACACTCCGGCACGTACTCCATCTCGACTATTTATGCCCGAATATGCACAGAACTTGTACCCACTTCTGATCTTGCTCAATTACAAAAAATGGTCCACTCAGATCCCCTCCATGTCCCCTGACACAGTGATGGACAATTTTACTAAATCTCTGAAGCTTATTCCAGTGAGTATCTACCAGGAAATGTCATACAAGATTTTGCACAGGGTTTATATATCTCCAAAACGGAGTCATTTAAGGGACCTCTCTGACTCGGCAGCATGCACCAGTCGCTGATATTATGCACTGTTTCTGGCACTGCCCCTGTGATAGCCGGGCAGCGGCAGGTCCATCAGTCTTTTTAAAAGCATTGCACACCAGGCCGTTTCATCACATAAGCAAGCAGTTTATTCACAGTTCAGACAGGGTTATCACGACAATAACATTTAACTCCTTCTTCTTCTCTCCAGCGTAATATTCATATGGGTTACATCAGGTTACATCTCCTTTTATTTGCTTCACTGGCAATAACAGCATTTACAGTGATGTGGCAGCATTACAGAACAGTACATACCAGTGCAGTCTCTGGGAATCAGTAGTGCGGCTTCCGCAAACTGAGATTCATTTCAGTGTGCTCTCCCCTATTCGCTTGGGGGCCTTCCGCCAAACGTGGTTTCCTACCACTCACCCAGGTCCTCTCCCGAATACTTACACCTCCCGTCCTGCTTCTTGGGTACCCCTGAAGGTGGGGATCCCCTTCGTTCCTGGTTCCTTCCACTGTACTCTGCATACTGTGGTTCTCACACTGCACTCTCCATCTCTCACTGAAGCTGCTGGCTTTCCTGTTACACTGCAGATATGGGCTCTCCCTCTCTTCATAGCAACACCCACATGCTGATTTTAACTCTATAATGCCAGGGACTGTGGAGTACTATGCTTGTTCCACAGTCCCCAGACTGCGTTTCTCCTGGACACTTAGCCTGTGCCCTCCATCCTCAGTCCTCAGCTCACACTGAATTCTAGCCTGTGTCTTGTTCCTTGTCCTAAACCCCCCTACACTTCCTGTCCTAACCTCTTACATGTCGCAGGGTCTGCCAGAACTGGTTTTGGGGCCATAAACTCCCCCACTCACTGATAAGAATCAAAAGGCTTTTGGAACTTTCCAAAATCTGTTGTCTCCTAACATTCCAGTATGCCACACACCCACATACAACCATTTTGGAGTGAGCTACAGACATACTGTTCTTCTGAATTAGGTATAAATTTCCAATGCACTGCCTCCTGCACTCTCTTTGGTCATCTTCTTGACCAACCAAACATTCCCTCACAAGAAAAAAAAACTAGTGATAATCCTTTCAGCCGTGGGAAGGAAATCCATACTTCAACAATGGATACATGACACCCCTCCCACCTTACCCATGGCAACCTCTAGGCTCTTGTTTCTATTCACAATGGACTGGCTGGAGACATCTCTTGACCACTTAACTGGCATGGTCAGATCTCATACGACTGCGCCGTCCCACCCTGTCCCCCCGTTTTTGATGAGATCCATTCTGCAGATGTGCATAATATAATGTTTAAATATTTAGAAAAATACTTTTTAAACTTTGTTTTAAAAATTTTTTTTTATTTAATAATGTTATTAACAGTTTTGAAGGGAAAAATCGTCAGTTAAGTGGTTAATAAGGAAATGATGACCCCTGCGTTATTTCAATGTTGGGGAAAATTTATCCACAAGCTACCCACTCCCACAAAATTAGCTATTCAACAATGCTTTCATTGCACTACATGGTACTGTCACCAACTTTTAGATCATAGACCTCCTGTCTCTCTCCCATAAATCTCCATAACCCCTTACCTCTTTCCTTTCTTTACCTTTTTCTTCTCCTTTTATTCTTCGACATACCCTCTTTGCACCTTCTTAGATCTCCATCTTCCACATTTTCTCTTGCTCTGATGATTTCTCCATGGATTGGTCGACGGTGCCTTGGTCTTGGCAGGTACTATTTTCACTGTTTTTTCTGTTTGTTCACTGTTTATGTTATGCGTCCCCCACGTAGGTGGACGCCTTTACATGTTCATGTTTTTATTATTATTTCAGACCTATTGCCGCTCTCTAGAAGTTTTCTGTACTTTTTCTTATTGCTACGCTCTACGCAGGTCTACTTTCTTATTTTTATGTTTTATAATAGAAAATGGAAAATTTGGGGTATAACTCAATACCTTTCCGTCACTATTTCATATTTGTTTAACAGCATTCCTCTTTTCTACCATTTACGTCGGTGTCTTCTCTTTCTCCATAGTACATCATTGTATGTTCCAAACCTCAATAAAATATATTTAAAAAAAAAAGATGCAGAATGGTGCTGGCAGGAGAGATACCAGGCTGCATTAACAAAAGGAAAACACACGCTTACAAGCCCACCAGTACTTCAGTACTTTAATACGCACTTACTGATGGTGATCTCTGCAGTTGCCTCACAGCAAGGTCTGAGTACAATATTCCTCCAAATAACAGGTCCACTGCCTTCCACTCCACAGCACTGACAGAGACATTGTGGCAGATGTATTAACCTGGAGAAGGCATAAGGAAGTGATAAACCAGTTATAAGTGCAAGGTGATAATCGCACCATCCAAACAGCTCCAATATGTAAATTAAGAGTTAGGAGCTGATTGGCTGGTGCGTTTATCACCTTGCACTTATCACTGGCTTATAACTTCCTTATGACTTCTCCAGGTTAATACATCTGCCCCTGAATCACAATATGCACAGATTGAAAAATAACTTTTAGTCTTGGTTACAAATTCCAGTACTTTATATATGGGTGTTCTGTCACTGTTGCGATAGACCATCAACCACTCATCACCATTCTGCGGAAGCCTCTGCATGGTGAATACTTCTGCTTGCATACAAAGAATGATGCTCAAGTTACAGAGATACCACCTGGATGTTGGTGGTCATTCCGACCCGTTCGCACGCAGCGGTCCTTCGCTGTGGTGCAAACAGGTCGGAAATGCGCATGCGCGGCGGATGCATTGCGCACGCGCGTCATTGCCTGGCGAGAAATGTGATCGCAGCGGCGATCGCAAGAAGACGGACAGGCGGGAGGCATTCCGAGGCGGTACTCACCGTTTTTCAGGCGTTGTGAGTCTAACGCAGGCATGTCCAGGCGTTTGAAGAGGGCGGATGTCTGACGTCAGGACCCGGACCTTCATCGCTGGATCCGTCGCACTGGGTGAGTAACTGCAGCCCTGGTCTTGTTTTACTTAAAACTTTTTTAGCATAGCAGGGCTGCACAAGCGTTCGCAGCCCTGCTATGCTAAAATACACTCCCCCATAGGCGGCGTCAGGTTGAACGCATGAACAGCAAAAAGATGCTACGTATGATCAACTTGGAATGACCCCCATTGTCTACAAGTGTGGCAAAGAATTGTTTGTGACTAAGGCTTACTTACCTCACACTGAGTGCCCACAAATGGAAGATGAATTTAATGTAATGTCTGTACAAATGCTATCCTCTAATTGAATGCTACTACGTGACACCATATCAGATGATCTGTGTCAACAACTATTTTAAATCATACTACAAGGGTGGCTCCAGTCCTCTCTAGAGGTCTCATTAATATCCACTTATTGGCAGTTGCCAAAAAAAGGAGATTGCTTTAGAGTGCTCCAAAAAAGCAATCTTCTTTTTTTGGCAACTGCCAATAAGTGGATATTAATGAGTTAAGTTCATGATTGTTGTAGCACCTCCAGCCTTATAACTAGAAGCCCATTTTGGAGAATTAATATTTAGTGGCTGGTTTTCTAACAATTCAAATTATCAACAACTACATTTAATGTCCAGTGCAGGATACCAAAACACTACTGTACACTTTCAAGAGGTTTCCAGAATCAGCGCCCTTATTTGCCATGAGAGATGAACTCACGCTGTCTGATGGAGTCATCCTGAAAGGTCAAAGATTCGTACTACCATACACCATGAAGAAGTACTACACAAAGCAGCTCCATCAGGCCACCCGGGCCTTGAAGTCACCAAGCGCATGGCCAGAGAATTGCTATATTGGTCCACCATATTCAGTGATATTGAGAGAGAGGAGTCTCCATATGTGGTCCCTGCAATGGTCTCAAAGCACGGCAGCCGAAGGACCTCTGCACCTATATGAGGTCCCTGACTTGCCCTGGTCTGTTGTATACATCTTTGAATGGAGAAGAAAGTAACACCTAGTGTTGGTAGACTCCTATTCAAGGTGGTTTGAGATCAAGTCCCTGCAAAATCTCACCAGTGCTACTGTTTTTGCCAAACTCAAGAGACACTTTGCCATCATTCCATCCCACAACAACTCATCACCGACAACACCATGCAATTCTTGAGTAGAGAGTTCAAAAACTTTGCAAATACCTGGGACTTTACACACACCACCAGCAGTCCCCACTAGCCACAATCAAATGGGCTAGCAGAAAGAGCTGTCCCTTCAGCCAAACACCAGTTAGAAAAATACACACGCAATAATAACAATATCTTTGCAGCATTGTTTAACTTAAGAAACACATCATGGGGTGGTTTACCATCACCTTCCCAGTGGCTATTGTTGCAGCACACCAGGACTTTCATTCCTGTCACAAAGCATCAACTGCAACAGCAAGTACATACACAAGTACAAACAGTACTTACAGTACCTCTAAGCAGCTGTCTAACAAAAGAAGTTATGACTTGACAGCACATCATCTCGTACAGTACATCTTGTTCCAGGTCAAGCTATCTGAATACAAAGTCGTTGCTGAAAGAATAGACCTGCTACTGTACTCCGAGAAGCTGCTTATCCCAACAGTTACGTCATACAAGCCGAAGATACCGCCAATGAGTGTAACTGTCGCCACCTGCTGAGTGTGTTTGAGAAAGTTCCTCCTGCAACCAACCGCACCATGGTTGACCAAGAACTCCATTACACCTCACAGGAGTCAAGATCTGAAGGCCCCGTGACCATCACTTGACTTGTCTGAATGCTCAGGTGGGCTTGTTGGAACTCATCAACCTATCTCACCCCCATACACAAGCCTAATCCTAAATTCCAGAACTATGTTAATTATATTTATTCCATGTCTCTCTCTCTCTTTTCTCTCTCCCACCAACCTGCTGCCCCTTCCTACCCCTCTACCTCTTTAGGAATTATCTATCATTTATATCTTGAAATGAAGGATGTGAATGTATGACCGGCCAGGACTTGGCAGGAAGTGATATCTTTCACCATGCATTCTGGGAGGTTCAATGCAGCAACAAGATACATCTGTATATACCTCTTAAATCTTCAATATCTCTTTCTCTACTGGCACGTTCTCATGCTTGTTTAAACATGCACACATCTCACCAAACCTAAAGAAAACATCTCTTGGCTAAGCCTATCTGTCCAATTGCTAATCTGTTTTATTATTCTACTCTGACCTGAAGCTCCTATCCTCTGATAACCATCACTCACTACCTCACAACTGTCTCAATCTCATGTTGAGCTCCTGAGCTGTGCCCTCTTCCAACTAAATTATAAAATCCTTATTCCACAGGTCCATTTTCTTCATCTACACTGAACTGTATGCCCCTGTTCTATGTTCTATTCTCTCCACTGTTGAGTTCTACAGAGACTTACAAATCAATGTTAATAGTAATGACAATGGCCTAATCATTGGTAATCAAGCACATTAAAAGCTACTTTTGACACCAGAGGGATCTGAAGCAAGATCATGTGAAAGGGAAAATGCATGTACACGGTCGAGTCACATTATGACCACATCCTATATTTGACGATACAAATATACAGATAGAGTGCGCTGTCAACGGCAGCCTGTACAGGGAAGGTCAGTTCCCTTAAAATATATATATGAAGAAAAAAGAAATGTACTGGCGCCGGCTGAAATTCAATAACGGAATATATATAGATTATATAAAATATATCTTTAATAAATTCAGCTAGGAGATTTAGCTTATCTCTCAAGAATGAAAACAACCACATTAAAAAATGAATCACTTTAAAAAATGAACACTGTAGGAGACCACAGAGTATTAACCCTTTCAATTCAAATGTCCACAGTTCCTGGCTAGGACACTAATCCACATTTGCCCACAAGTTGTTTTGTATGTAACTTTTTACCAGACTTGCTTCCGGATAAAGTCCCCTAGGAGTCCCAAGCAGATGGAGTCCAGATGGCAATTGGGGATGAGTCTCGATAAACATAGTGTATCGAGACACTTTTCGCAGACACATATGGGTGATCCGAAAAGCCTGTCCCTGATCTGTTTGGAACACGTTGCACCCACACCAAGGGGGGGGGGGGGGGGTGACAGGTTTAATAAACTCTGTGGCAGGGAGGTATACTGGATTCTAAAGTTCGGCTCCCTACATCCAGATGGGCTTAACGAGACAATTGAGTTAAATACAATTCGTTAACATTGATAATGGCCTCCATATGTGAAATCCAACTGTCATTTAATTACCCTTATCATATCCGCTTTCCTGTCTTTTCCTTCTTCTAACCGTCATATTTCCCTTTAATAAGGTATATACATAGAAGTCCAATAGAGATAGATATGGGAGTGTGTCTTATGTGTGGGTCTCTTTGGAAATACAATTATGGTTGGAAAAAGGAAATTTTTCTCCAATCCAGTAATAATATTGTCCGATAGTTTAGTATGATAATAACAGCGACATATGGTCAGATATTAGATATCTTATATGTTCCTCCAATCATGGTCTCCCCGATATCTTTGGTTAAATATGGTTGGATATTTTATCTGCTTATCCTTTCATTTGTACTGTCTTACTCTAAATTATAATACTTTGTGATTTGATTCATTCTATCTCCCCCCTTTTTTCTGTTTCTTCATTTATTATATTCTTACTAGTATGTGTTACCATTCTAACCATGCAGATTATCTTTGGCTTCCATATATTGTTAGTAAGTACTGCTCTCCAAGAATTTAGGAGTGCAGGATGTACTTCCTTATTCTATATGCATGCATTCCACGGAGCGAGGTGACCTGTTCCTGGTCTGTGAACCGCATGATGCAATGGAGGGGTCACGTGATCGGTGATAATCACGTGGTCCCGGGCGGTAATACACTGCACAAGTAACAATGCAGGACGAGATTCTCTCTCGTTCCGTGAGACGCATGACGCGCCAGCTAGACCACGTGATCGGAGTTGGTCACGTGGTCGGGCGCGCGAATGTATTGAATTTCTAACATTGAGATCATTGGAGATTGAGTGTCATGTGATCGGGGGTGATCACATGATACAAACTATGTAATATAAACATACACTTTTGTGCTATTTGGAGCACTCGTTTTTATAAATAATGATTTCTATTAATGCTGGTTGACTATAGATTGCCTTCTGCTGTAGCCGAACACTAGGTTTGTGTAATGAATTTTAATGTGTTAGCAGGGCTAACCGATGTTTTCAATTAATCTCTAATGAGTAAGGGTATATATAGTTCATAAATTGGACACTGGACTCATGCTCCTGAGGAAGCTGGCATTCATTGGACCAGCGAAACGCGTTGAGCTTTCCTTGTAGGACCACAGGTACCAGCACCCTATCCACTTCCTGGCGGTATTTGGACTTATCAGCATCCACTGGATCAAATTCCGACACAAGTTTTTCTACAGACCCGGACTCATCCCCAATTGCCATCTGGACTCCATCTGCTTGGGACTCCTAGGGGACTTTATCCGGAAGCAAGTCTGGTAAAAAGTTACATACAAAACAACTTGTGGGCAAATGTGGATTAGTGTCCTAGCCAGGAACTGTGGACATTTGAATTGAAAGGGTTAATACTCTGTGGTCTCCTACAGTGTTCATTTTTTAAAGTGATTCATTTTTTAATGTGGTTGTTTTCATTCTTGAGAGATAAGCTAAATCTCCTAGCTGAATTTATTAAAGATATATTTTATATAATCTATATATATTCCGTTATTGAATTTCAGCCGGCGCCAGTACATTTCTATATTTGACGATGGCAGCGCGTAGCCCATGAAGTACGTCACGTGTCGTGCGCTGCCTTGGATGTATAAGGTGTGCAATAGGCTGTCTAAACACATATCACTCATTGCGGTAATGGGTAAAATGGACCATTTATTTGAGTTGCAAAGAGGGATGATTACTGGCTTTCAGGCCGAGGGTGGCAATATTTCTGAAACAGCGTAGTTTGTGAACTGAGTGCTGCTGTGGTGAAGGTGTATCATAACTGGACATATGGCACCATTGCGAATTACCAAAAGTACAATGTTTCAAACTATCAGAAATAAGCAAAACTTGACAAATTTTTTTTTTTATTTATTCTGGTGCAAATTATGCTTTAGTTTAGATTTAAATCTGGTAAGATGTAAGGCCTGCTTACCTAATCTCTAGAATGTCTGGGATACTACTGTACAGTACAGCTTTCAAGCTCATGGAGAATCCCATCAATGTGGCACCAGCCCTCGATGCTGAGAAGCTGGAATTTTGGTACTGACTAGCAATGGTTGGGGACACGATTACGCAATTCGCTGTGCCATGCCCCCTGCTCCCCACATGATTCTCCCCTTTGAATCTCCCTAAGAGAAGGTTTAAAATGTAGTCTCTAATGAAGTTAGACATGGAGTTAAAGTTTTGGGTGGATTCAAATCTAGGACTTGGCATACAGTTGTGGCTGTGCTTACTTGGCATCTGAGCACATCACATGCAATACTGTATTGATGGAATTTGGAGCACTTAATCTTCATCAGATGTTTCACTTCTGTTTATGCCTTGACTGCGGATATTTGCCTAAATACAGCGTTGCACACATCTATGTTGCTGTACTGCTCTTAGCCATCCAGTTGTGGAAATAGTTGTTATCACTATCCATGCTAACCCCCAGCCCTATACTTGGTGCAAGAGATCTATCTGTAGTCAGAAAGATCTCTGCATATGCGCAACTCTGCATAGTCCGCAGTTCCGACAACACGCCTACAGCAGGCCCCCAGTGTACTTGGCCTAGGTTCAAATACCTTGTTGCCCCCAGTTATGTTAACTCTGAATTGCCAGTAGATGTATGCCTTCAGCTCTGGGGCATGCACAGTTGCTAAAGATCGCAAGAACCATCCACAAAATGGGTTCAAGTTCAACTCTGGAGGATAAGACCCACAGAGACCATGGAGAAACAAGGGAGGATGGAACCCTGCCTCTCTTTCCCCCCCTAAGAGCATGCTTTGTGATCTGATTCAGGTACCACATCATATCAGAGTAGGACAACTCAGAACCTTAGAGAGACCGGGCTGTAATGAGAAAGACCATCAGGGGACTGTGAGACCATTGCTCCATGTGTCTTTATCTAAGGTAAGTTGCCTTTTCAAAAAAAAAAAAAAATGTATGCATAGTTTAGTGTTTTTACCCTGCTTATCTACTTATTTTTTATGCTTACTTTTAGCACAGGTACATATTATATTGAGCATTTGTTTTGTATGCAAACAAGTGTATATGGAAGTCATGTTGTTTCATTTGTAGTGGTTTTTGTACTGCAACTTAGCATTATATTTAATTGGTATTATTTTTTTTTATTTATATATTCCAATGTCAACAGTAAAAATAACATTGAACACCAAGTTCTAACCTGAATGATGAAACCTGACATGCTTTTCTCATTGCAAAAATGTACAGGCAGGTTCAGCTCAGACCCTACTCCCCTCAAAATAAAGCCCTGTGTGAGCCCAATATAAAAGTGCTGTTAGACCATTCCAAGTGCATACAATTATGTCACATTCACCAACCCTTTATATCTTACAAAAACATGTTTTAGTAAACAATAGAAATAAAATTGAGGATATAGTTTAGCTCAAATTTTCCCAATGTAGCGTTAAGTGGAAAGGTGCATCAGCGCTATGACTTACTTTACAAAATACAAGACAGAAATGCAGGCACACGCTTTAGACTCTGTCCAAAGAGGTACTAAGCTCAATACTGTCCAACAAATTTGTGTAATAGACTCTTTAATATAGCTATATATTATCTGAAATGATCGTGATGTTGTAAGTGCAATTTTGGGGCAAAATATGAATTCCCATCTACTGTAACAAAATGTCCTTATACAGCTGGGCACCTAAAATAAATATTCATTTCTATAACAGGGTAAATGACAAATTGAAAATACATAACAACATATCAAATAGAGGTATTGCAGGCTGGCCTCTCTATTAGGACCGCAGGATATCACTGGTAAGAACAAAAAACATGTGTAGAAAAAAATCCACAACAAATAAAAAAAAGAATCTTTAATAATGGAGAGAAAAGCAAGTACAAATTGGCAAAAGGTTCACAGCAGACACGTATTCCTCAAGCTCCAAAATAAGTTCACAGCATGCCCCAGTCTTCATTTTTTTTTTTTTTTTACTTGCAGTTTCTTGAAAAATAAATACAATAGGCTGAAAAGAGGAGGTCAAGTGTATACTGCGGTAATGATGGTGATTACAAGAGCTTGCACAATTTTTGCACACTTTTCCAATACATAACAAAAAAACAGCATAAATGGTTTATAATTTTCTTCCTTTGAAAAGCACTGATGAGCCCTGGGAATTAAGTTCAATAGTCCTTTCTCTGAATGCGCGTCTGATTAGATGGTTTGTCTGCCTGTCTTTTCCTTTTGGTTCTAATGCCGGTGGCAGTTTCAAACCAAGCCTCTTGTTGCTTTTACTTTAAACATGGACAAAAGCAACAACTAAGGTGATCAGAAACACAAATTGCTGAGGAGAAAAAAAAAAAAAATATATATATATATATATATATATATATATAAACAGCAAACACCAATATACTTTGTTTCACTCAGGGCCGGATAAAGGCTTGTGGGGGCCCCACCCAAAAAATTAGCTCTGGAAACCCCTCCCCCATGCGCGATTCCGGGGGACAGACATGGAAGGTGCAGCCTGCACTCGACTCAGTGCTTGCATTCTACTTCTCGTCATCTTCTTGGGGGAAGTAGTGCAGCGTAGACTCCGCTGTCAGAGGAGGTAAGCAAGTGCGGGTAGATGAGAGCCAGCACTGGGGACAGACAAATGCAGAGCCAGCTGCAGTGCCACTGCTATTGAATACATAGTGCATACAGAGCGCACTGTGCATTCAGAAGCAGGTCTCACCAGATTGATCCTTTGTGGGTGGGGGACTGTGTGTGGGGGGCACTCGTGGCAACCCCACCCGCCCATTAATCCGGCCCTGGTGACGCTATAAAATAAAAATAGAGGCCACCCTGAAAGATCATGGAGTCCTTTTGTGCTGAGCAGAAGCAATTGCAGGCAATGTTTCATACCCAAACTGAATGTATCTTTACTTTTGACTGAATAACTGTATTAGTGAGTTGTCATGTAGGATTAGTTCAGTCAGGGTGTGTCTATGTAGAGTTGTGTGTTTGCATACATACTGTACACCTGTATCTTGTGCACCTAATATAGGACTGGTGCATGCGCACACTGATATTGAAGACGGCTATAAAACCAAGTCCAGATGTGTGTGTGTGTGTGTGTGTGTGTGTGTGTGTGTGTGTGTTCACTTCTGACTTAGATCAGTACAGCAGCATAACTTACATATTTCACTTTTTGTAGGGAAAATATATCTAAATCACAATTTGATCTATATAACATAGCTACTAATAATATTCAGAAATATATATGGAAACAGAGGCGCATGCAGAGGGAGGGTGGGGGTGTGTGTGTCTGAGTAGCAAAAAAACTCCTCACTAATCATCACCATAGATGCACCAATTTTTCTTTTGTGAGACGGAGACTGTCTTGTTGGGCCACCATGCTTGTGCTTAGAGCTCCGAATGGGCAGACATCAGAGCTGCCGCATGCAGCGGTAATTCTTCATAGCCATGGAAATGTCCAGGTGGGCTACTGCAGCACGCAGCTCCTCCCTGCTCCCCTGGGCCTCTGAGTGACGGCGTCTCACTCATGGGCCCCGGACAGCTTCTAAGGGATTACCTGTTCAGCTCCGCAGCTGGATTCATCACATACATTTTCAAAGTTTTTTTCTTTCCCCAGAAATCAACCATTTGGAAACTCCCCTTTCAAAATCTTCTTACATTGATAAAACTTGAGATATATTAAATGACATTAATGTATGATGTGCTGAGTTCAAGCTATTATCTGACTTTGTCATCTTCTGAAAAAAAAATTCGGACCGCAGTATCCTTTAAAGAGATCCATGTGGACTACTGCAGGAAGACCACTACTGCGGGAAGGCCACTACTGCGGGAAGTCCACTACTGCGGGAAGGCCACTACTGCGGGAAGGCCACTGCTGCGGGAAGGCCACTGCTGCGGGAAGGCCACTACTGCAGGAAGACCACTACTGCGGGAAGGCCACTACAGCAGGAAGGCCACTACTGCGGGAAGGCCACTACTGCAGGAAGGCCACTACTGCGGGAAGGCCACTACTGCGGGAAGGCCACTACTGCGGGAAGGCCACTACTGCAGGAAGACCACTACTGCGGGAAGGCTACTACTGCGGGAAGGCCAATATGTATGTTTAAAAAAAGTCCTTTGTAGTCACAATATTATTAAAAATATAGAATTTCTTCAGAAATTATAAGTTTTCGAATTATATTAGTGACTCAATTATATAACAGCAAATTACATTTTAAGTTTAATGGTTCTGTATGCCCACTTAACATGCCACAAACCCAAGTAATGCCATGCCCACCAACTCGGTGATAAATAATACTGAGGTGTCAGTCAAGAAAATGCTGGAGGCGGTGGGACTTCCATCGAATGTCTATACGTGGGGGGTTGGGATAATTACAGAAAAGGCAAAGGAAGATATGTAATGATCAGTGATTTGTCAAAATCATTGATTTTCCGAGTTGTTTTGCTGTTGGATTTATATCAATTTAGAAAAAATACTATCCTGATTTTGCTATTATAAGATTTTACTGCTTTAAATCCCACTGCAACAATTTCACAAATTGCTGTTCACTACATTTCCTCCTATACACTATTGCCACTGAAACAACTTTGACATTGTCGGAATGCCGACATTGTGAATGATAACAGCTATAATGTTGACAGACAATTCTAGGGTTAGGATTACAGTAGAGTAAGGATAAAGTCAGGCAACTGTTAGGGTTAGAATTAAGTTTACATTGACAGGGAATGTGAAATCCCATTGTCAACATGATGACTGTCAACATACACATTCTGTCCATTTCGACATTCTGATGTTAACGTTCTGAATGCCGACTTTTATACCGCACCTGTAGTACAGGGGTGTACTACGTTTTACCGACGATCGGGATCCTGGCACCCAGCATACCAGCGCTGGGATTCCAACCGCCGGAATGCCGTCAGCAGAGCGAGCGCAAAAGAGCCCCTTGCGGGCTCGCTGCGGGCACAGCGGCGCGTGTATTTATTCTCCCTCTTGGGGTGTCGTGGACGCCCCAGGAGGGAGAATATTTTTCAGGATGCCGGCTGTCGGGATGCCGGCTGTCGGGATCCCGGCGCCAGTATGCTGAGCGCCGGGATCCCGACAGCCGGCATATCACATGCCTCCCATAGTACAGATGTCATACATGTAAAAAAATAAATTTCTTGCACATCAAGAAAATATTGTTTTTAACTAGCTAAATTATTATTATTATTATTATTATTATTATGAAAATCTAAACGCCTTTCAATTTCACAATATGTCATAAAGTAATAATATGTATTCTATGAAGACATAAACACATTTAAGAAACAAAGGCAAATATGGCAATGTTCTATAAACCTTTCATGCTGAACATATTGTACATATAATGATTGCTGCAAACAAGACACTTGAGTTTGGTTTGTATAAGGCCTGCATGAACTTATGTATATTTCAGTGAGAGGAGACTCATTTGTAGCTGAGAACATCAGCAATGGCAGATGATAAACCGCGAAGACTCCCGCACGTCGGCATATCTTCCCCTCATTTCCTCCTGTGGTGGTGAAGAATGCTGGGCACTGTGAGGCAGACTGTGACTTGTTGTCATGCAAGTTAGCTTACAACAACAAAATCACTAGTCTTCCACAAAGAGTCAGCCTGCATGAGGTCTCTTCCCATTTATGGACTTCGTAGGTCTCCTGCTGTGAGGTTATTGGGGAGGTGGGGTGTACTGTAAACCTAAAACATTTTGTTGGAGAAATGACATATAAATGAAACACCCCTGTCCAGCAGAATGACTTATCTGATGCCTCTGCAACTACCACTGTTTCAAAACCAGGGGAGGGGGACGACAAAATCTGCGCCCTACAGCAATAACTGCCTGGAAACTTGGACACAAAGTTGTGTAAATCGATGGTGACATTGCTGTTACACTTACAGTATGAAGAGATGGATTTCATAAAAATCCATTGTGGGATTTAGAGGGACATTTACTAAGCAGTGATAAGAGCGGAGAAGTGAGCCAGTGGAGAAGTTTCCCCATCAACCAATGGCCAACTTCTCCACTGGCTCACTTCTCTGCTCTTATCACTGCTTAGTAAATGTCCCCCTTTGTTTTCATTAACATACACACGGCAGTTGTGTTCCACCCATGCGTATACACAGAAAAAGAAACAGATTCCGTGAGCATAACTCAAATTACAGGTTGTGAATATCATGTTTTCTAACATGTGGTGTGGCATGCATTTTAGGCTGCACATATACAATTCTTTACACCTAGAATAAAACAGTTTAAAAAAACTATTGCTCACATTAATAATGACTAATGAGGGAGCAGATGAACTACTTTTCCACCTATAGCAGGGAGCTGGAATATAGTAACAGTAGACACATTTAGTCAGCTTGTTTAAGACGTTTGTGTGAAAGTTCCTCCCAAAAAGGAGACCTAGTTATTATGCTCTACTCTAGCAGTGTATGAAGCGCTCCCTGTATCATAGTCTTACTGACCATTAAAATCATGGGACATATGTATTAGGCATACTTACCGACTTTCCACCGGAGCAGCCAGGTTGGCTCAACACAGGGCGTGGCTCCAAAAAGGGGGTGGTAAAGGGGCGTGGAGATGTGATTGCATCATCAAGGCCCCACCCCCCACTCTACAATGCCCACATTACCGTCACTGACAAGCGGGGGTGGGGCTATGATGATGAAATTCAGCACAAATCACATCATAGCCCCTTTCACTTTCCTTACAGTAGTGGGCAGCGCAGAGGGTGAGAGGGGGACAGTGTGGGGGGTGTAAACTGTATGCAGGAGACTTGCTTACTTTTCCGGGTGGCCAGGAGTGCCACCTGATTTTCGGGAGCCTCCCGGCCATTCTGGGAGAGTAGGCAAGTATGTTATTAGATCATGTACACATAATAAAGTTATATCTTTAGTGCACATGTAACAGATAATCCTTTTTTTTTTTGCTCTTATTGTTCACATCTTTTTTTCCTAATGCACTATCCTCAAAAAAGTTGTCAAACCTCAGAAAATGGCATTTTTAGAGGTTAGACCGCATTTCTCATATGCATCAAGCTGGAAAGCGATACTTTCTGCAGCATGCTCCCAATAGGCAATGCCATCTATAGATGGCATTGCCTATTAGAAGCCAATTATCCTTACAGCAGATTTTCTCGCGAGGGATCCAATATGTCTGTTTTGATCGGAATTGTACATGCATATGGAGGTACTATATACCGCTATGCAAGTGATCAGTGGCGGGATGTTTCACATTCAAAATGCATCCTGTCCTGAGGGTTATTTATAACTATTGCTGAAAATTGCAATTCTTTACTAAATACGTAGCAGCTAATCGGCAGTTGGCTATTATCAGTAGGGAAAGCTAGAGAATGAAAGCAATTGTTTGTTTGCTATAATTATAGGGCAGATTTGCACATTTAAGCAATATTATAGAAAATAATTCTTATTGACTGAAAAAAAAAAACCTGGCTTTCCAGTATGTTCTTTTATTTTTACTATGAATTTATGTAAGACAGTGTGTAGCGGTACTAAATTTCCTGTCTTGTTCCGAATGTCATTGCCTTTGCATCTTAATCTGTCAGAAAATCATCCACTGACTAAACTAATTTAACATTTCACACAACTGGTGATTAAAATTCACATGAAGATGTGTTCAGTTTGACTGCAGAAGTGTCCAGTTCTGTCACGATGTGATAAGAAGACTAAAATTTTGTATTCAAAATTGAATTATCAATAAATGATTCACAAAATGTTAGTGAACTTTCCAATAGGAGTTAATAATATATGATATACTGATAAGAAAAGATTAATATAAATTATACTTTCTATTTGCTGTATAAGGGGGGTTTTAGTGGTGCACGTAGAAAAAATGACTTAGTGGTACTGAGTGCCCCCCGAAAAATGGGCATGGCCACGTGCCACAGTGGACATGGCCAATTGAAATAGGGGCATGTCAACATGACCCCCCCCCCCCCCCCTCCCAATTTCTCGTCATTCTGAAAACATTCATTTTCATTCCATATGCACCTTACCTATATGGTGGTTTCTCACACTAGGGAGCCTCTGAAAAAAATTATTCTCCCTGGTCGACAGTGTCTCCAGTCGGTATTCACTATTCATGTAGGAGATCACGTGGTACGGAAGATGCCTGTTTGTGTAGGAATACAGCATTGTGTCATCGTCATACAACAAAGATTCAACCAGATTCATGCCACCTGTGCCACCTTCTACCACCTGCGTCTTTCCCCACACCATTATCTTCGCCCCTGTGTCTCTCAGCCACACCATCTTCTCCCCGCTGTGTCCTAGACACTCCATCATCTCCCCATGCATCTCTCAGCCACACCGTCTTCTCCACCCTGCTACTCTCAGCCACAACGTCGTCTCCCCCCTGCATTTCTCAGCCACACCATCATCTTCCCCCCTGCATCTCGCAGCCTGCCCACTTTAAATCTGTGTTTCTCTGCCTGCCTTCCCATTCACTCAGTGTCTCTCAGCTTGACCCCCACTACACTGTGTCTTTCAGCCTGCCCCCACCCTCCTTCACTGTATATTTTAGCCTGTCTCTCAGCCTGCCCACACCCTCCCCTGTGTCTTTCAGCCTGCCCACACCCTCCCATCTGTCTTTCAGCCTGGCCTGCCCACACCCTCCCCTCTGTGTCTTTCAGCCTGGCCTGCCCACACCCTTCCCTCTGTGTCTTTCAGCCTGCCCACACCCTCCTTCACTGTGTATTTCAGCTTATCTCTCAATCTGCCCACACCCTCCCTTCTGTATCTTTCAGCCTGCCCACACCCTCCCCTCTGTGTCTCTTAAGGCCCATACACACTTGCCGATAAAATGAGCAACGTCGCTCATTTTCCCCCTCCCTGAGCGATGTCGCTCATTTTATCGTTTGTATGTCGCTCATTTTAAGTGTGTTTGCCACCAGCGATGACCGATGCACGGCCCCGCGGGTTGGCAACAATCGTCGCGGTCAGTAGGGCATGCATGCAGGATCTGGACTGTCGTCCAAGACCTGCATGCACGGCTGGCGGAGGCATGACGTCACTGAGCGATATGAGCGGTCATATCGCTCAGTGTGTACAGTCGACCGCCGACCGGCCAGCCAGGGAGGGGAAACATTAGACGACGTCACTCATAGATCGACATCGTCTAATGTGTACAGACCTTTAGCCTGTCCACAGTCCCCCTCCTTCACTGTGTGTCTCTTCCAGCCAGCCTCTCACCTCTGCGCAGCAGTACACACACACAGTGATAGGCTAAGCAGGCTCCTCTTCTTGGCACAGCCACAGGGCAGGACAGAAAGCGACCGATGCATGTGACATCACGCTCCCAGCAGACCTCAGCAGGAGCTTCACCTGGGCCGAGTACAGTGCTCGGCGGTGCAGTGTAAAGGCTGCAAGGCAGTCAGGCGGTATGGCGTACCGGCTGCTAATCTCTTGATGGTACGCCGTACCAGCCCGTACTGCCATGCTTTCACCCCTGGGGTTATTCAGGCTTGTTAACAAACCAAAAAAGGTAGCAATTGGGCAAAACCATGTGGCACTGCAGGGGAGGCAGATGTAACATTTGCAGAAAGATTTAGACTTGGGTGGGTTATATTGTTTCTGTGCAGGGTAAATACTGGCTGCTTAATTTCTACACTGCAATTTAAATGTCAGTTTGAACACACCCCACCCAAATCTAACTCTCTCTGCACATGTTACATCTGCCCCATCTGCAGTGCAACATGGTTTTGTCCAATTGCTAACTTTTTTGGTTTGCTAACAAACCTGAATAACCCCCTAAATCCTCCATGGGTAGAGGATGGCACACTGGCCCAAGAGTTAGGGGACCCTCACACTAATCCCTTTGGACACTATACACATGGGACAGGCCTCTTGCTGCTTGACTCCACACATTTCTTGCATGGGGGTGGGAGTCCTGAGACTATTGTCATGATGACATTGGCTTTGAGGTAGTCACTTGTAGCAGGCCCCTCCCAAGGAACCAATCACCCAGTTAAATATCCTGATTGTTACAACAGTGATTTATTTTTTTCCTCTGACTGTGAGTTGTCTGTCAGCCTAGGATGGGATGCAGAGCCAGTCAGGGCAGGGAAGGGTTGTCCAAATTCAGTTCAATGGTTTTACCTTATTGGTTAAAAACCTTTGATGGTTTAACTGAACATATGCATACACAGCTGGCATTAGTCTTCGGGACTCCACTACTAATGTTAACCATCGGTGGCTTTCCATTAATGGTAAAACTAGTTACTATCACCATCAAACCATCGATAGTTGCTAATCAACAATGGTTGTTGGCCAACTCTAGGGCTAATCCATGTGTTTCTTTCTTCTTTCCTCCTCTTCACTCATGCTACTGTACAGCTTATAGTTCTTCCATATCACCTTGGCATCCATAGCCTTTCAGCTAACTTTTACACCTTCATCATCCTCTTAGGTGAGGACACCAACCAATTTCATATCAACAGAGCGAAATCTTGAATTAAATCAGCCACAATTGTTTCTTTTATCTCCAAGAGTTGTATAATAATAAATTAAGGGAGCTACTAGCTATTAAATGTAGGGATATGGCTATTAGAGTTGTAAGCAATGGGGACACAATAGGCAGTGCTTCAACAGAACTGACAAAACTCACAATCTGTACACCGTGACACACAAAGTGATACTTAATACAATTCTTCTTTTATATAAAATATACCCATGCTGCATGCATTCACAGAAGTGTGCTTTCTGATGGCACAGCAGTCACTCTCCAACACACAGACCGATAGTCTTTCTTGTCCTGCTTTGAGTTTTCTAAATTGCCATCATTGTTCCTTCACACATTGTTAAGGATTGTTAAGGAAGAAGACGGCTCTGTGACTTGGAAATCATTGGGGCTAGCTCACTGCAGCTCTTTCTTCTCAAACTGCTTTTGATTTCTTTTATTCATGTAAAGCTTAGGAAACAGAATCAAATTAAGATACCAATGATTTTATTGGTAAGTAAAAAATTCTACATATTTAGCAGAACTGATTTCCTGCTGCTGGTCCCCCCCCCCCCCCCTTCCCCTTTACAGTGATGTAGGGGTCTTTAACCGCCGACGTCACTGCTGTTTTTGTAAACCAGCATTCTGGAACGTATGTGCCCCGTAATAAAGTTAAAATTAAGTGCAAAGAAAGAAGTTCTGCTGTGAGCATGTTGGCTCCGGGAGACTTTCCCACTTTTCTGGATGGCCAGGAAAGCCACCTGATTTTCTAGGAGGCTTCCGGCTGTTCCGTGAGAGTAGGCAAGGTATGGTGTACAGGAGGACAGGTTGAGGCAATATAACTGAAGAGATAGTTACGGGCCTGACTCATATTTATAAATGAAAAGCAAAAATGCAAGTAACAGGGCAAACCATGTTGCACTGCAGGTGGGGCAGATAGATATACCATGTGCAGAGAGAGTTAGATTTGGGTGGGGTGTGTTGAAACTGAAATCTACTGTAAATTGCAGTGTAAAAACAGCTGTCTAACATGTGTGGGCTACATGCAATAGCAGCCAGTATTTACCCTGCACAGAGAAAAAAAATGTTCCCCTTGCCTTGCAACATGGTTTATTCCAGGCACAAAGGGACTTTGCACTTACAAACATAAATCAGACCCAATGTGGCATAGTGAGGCTGGGGAGGAAAGGGTTTAGCCTATAAGCAGTGCCAATCCACGAAGGGTGAGATGTACAAGTTTAATGTGGCGTGTTACCCAATTGTTGCATGTTTTCTGATTGGACAATATGGCAATGTAGCATTACCATGATAGCATTTTGTGTATGCCCTTTTCATAGTGTATGGTACAGTGGGATCCTGGCCTTTTATTTGTAATCTCTATGAAAAACACTATCGATCTGATGTGCAGTGAGCAGTACACTGTTATGTGTAGCATACAGTAACTTGCATGTTACTACGTATGCCCTGAAAACTGCAGACTAGAATGATTTTGGCATGTATCCCATACTTGCCTACCTGACCCTCTCCATGAGGGAGAAAATGCTCTGTTCCTGGACTTTCCTGGTAATGTATGATTGCCATCACCTGTGGTGAGCTAGTTAATTGATAAGAAAGGTGTTTCACCACAGGTGATGGCAATCATACATTACCAGGAAAGTCCAGGAACAGAGCATTTTCTCCCTCATGGAGAGGGTCAAGTAGGCAAGTGTGATATATCCCCATCTGCATCTGGAGGCGTGAGATGATAGCGGCGTCTAACATAGGCAGTGCACATTAAGGGCTGGATTCAATTAGCTGCGTTAATTTACAGCATGGTGAAAAGAGTGGAAGCCTCGGGCTCTTACGCCCAGGGTTATTCAGTTACAGACCCTTTTTCTCATGCAGCAAATTTGCACGTTAACCCATAGGTTCCTGGAAAAGTACCCGGAGCTATGGATTATGGTGTATGTGGCACCTGCAATAAGGGCACTTACCGCAGATTTCTGTTCAAGCCTCTCTCGGGCTTGGACAGAAATCCACATTATGTGCAGCCTGCAGGCTTATCACAGGCCGTAATTGAATACCCCCAGCAAACCACTTGGTCCGTGTCTAATTACCGCGTCTCATCGAAACCAGCCCTAAGGGTGCAGATGCACTAATGATTATCTGATTGCAAATTCACTAAAGCTGCATTGACTGCATGTATTGTAAGATATTATGGCCATTTCTTTTTTACTGTAATACATTTTTTGACACTTTCATTTGTACATTAGAAGTAATATATCTGTGTATTATAGAAGGGTTTTTATTTAAATCAAACAAAATACTTAATGTTTTTTTTTCTCTATCAAACAACTTTCATGTGCTCATAACGTATTTGTGTGTAAAGTCGGGTACACTACAGCGATGTTGGCACAATATGCCGTTTCGTAATGACATATTACGTACATCGCTCAGTGTGTACAGGGGATTGCGCGCTCCTGCAGATGATAGCGATGGACGCTTGATTGTATGTGCTGTAAAAAAAACAAGTCTTGTCACTAGCATCCTGTATTATGCTAATGATGAACGGAACATGTTTGTTCCGACCTTCGTTAGCATCTCCCCAGTGTGCACACACAATCTAGGGCTGCCGGGGATTCGTTCCCACGTCAGAACGAATCCCAGTCGCTGTAGTGTGTACCCGGCTTAAGTATATCAGTGGGTTATTTATGCAGGATTTGAACCTGGTGCATCTTGCAATGGCTCCAACTCAGCATATCAGCATAAATAGACAATTTACAGTGTATATGTACCCTACTGGCCTTGCAGGACATCAGACTTATATGCTCCCGAATTGCATGTATCATGCATGTAAAAGCATGCATTTATTTTCTAGGGGTGGCACTTGATATACCAGCTGTTGGGATCCTGGTGCTCACCATACCGACGCCGGAATCACGACTGCCGGTATACCGACAAGTATTCACCCTATTGGGGTGTCCACGACACCCCTGGAGGGAAAATAATACATGTGCAACCATGCCCGCAAGGGGCTCTTTTTAGCGCTCACCCCGCTGACGGCATTCCTGCAGTCGGGAACCTGGCACTGGTATGCTGGGCACCGGGATACCAAGTGCCGGGGAAACATACCACACCCATTTGCTAGTATACAGAGATGTCTGCATTTTGTGATGCAATAATTGCTACTAGTTATCATTATCTATGCACCTCACACTCGCCTATTTTTTTTCCACAATGCTGCTGACTAGTAATGGGACAGGGCGAGACACCACTCATCATTAGGCCCCACCCCCTTGTGACATAATGCTATGATTTTGACATGATTCTCATAGTGGCCCCGCCCCAAAGCCACCAATAAGCCTCTGTCATTTCAAAGACTGCTAGATAAATGACAGACACTGATTGTTTTTCTATTTCTCTCTGAGGCTTGATGCATCTCCCCCTATAGGTGTCTTCACTGTAAATGGACAGTATAAACTAGAGATGAGCGGGTTCGGTTTCTCTGAATCCGAACCCGCCCGAACTTCATGTTTTTTTTCACGGGTCCGAGCGACTCGGATCTTCCCGCCTTGCTCGGTTAACCCGAGCGCGCCCCGAACGTCATCATGACGCTGTCGGATTTTCGCGAGGCTCGGATTCTATCGCGAGACTCGGATTCTATATAAGGAGCCGCGCGTCGCCGCCATTTTCACACGTGCATTGAGATTGATAGGGAGAGGACGTGGCTGGCGTCCTCTCCATTTAGATTAGGGTTGAGAGAGAGAGAGAGAGAGATTGACCTGAGGCTGTGATACTGTAGAAGAGAGTGCAGAGTTTAGTGACTGACGACCACAGTGACCACCAGACAGTGCAGTTGTTTGTTTTATTTAATATATCCGTTCTCTGCCTGAAAAAAACGATACACACAGTGACTCAGTCACATACCATATCTGTGTGCACTGCTCAGCCCAGTGTGCTGCATCAATGTATATATATATCTGACTGTGCTCAGCTCACACAGCTTATAATTGTGGGGGAGACTGGGGAGCACTGCAGTGCCAGTTATAGGTTATAGCAGGAGCCAGGAGTACATAATATTATATTAAAATTAAACAGTGCACACTTTTGCTGCAGGAGTGCCACTGCCAGTGTGACTAGTGACCAGTGACCTGACCACCAGTATATATAATATTAGTAGTATACTATCTCTTTATCAACCAGTCTATATTAGCAGCAGACACAGTACAGTGCGGTAGTTCACGGCTGTGGCTACCTCTGTGTCGGCACTCGGCAGCCCGTCCATAATTGTATATACCACCTAACCGTGGTTTTTTTTTCTTTCTTTATAGTCATACTAGTTACGAGTATACTATCTCTTTATCAACCAGTCTATATTAGCAGCAGACACAGTACAGTGCGGTAGTTCACGGCTGTGGCTACCTCTGTGTCGGCACTCGGCAGCCCGTCCATAATTGTATATACCACCTAACCGTGGTTTTTTTTTCTTTCTTTATACATACATACTAGTTACGAGTATACTATCTCTTTATCAACCAGTCTATATTAGCAGCAGACACAGTACAGTGCGGTAGTTCACGGCTGTGGCTACCTCTGTGTCGGCACTCGGCAGCCCGTCCATAATTGTATATACCACCTAACCGTGGTTTTTTTTTCTTTCTTTATACATACATACTAGTTACGAGTATACTATCTCTTTATCAACCAGTCTATATATTAGCAGCAGACACAGTACAGTGCGGTAGTTCACGGCTGTGGCTACCTCTGTGTCGGCACTCGGCAGCCCGTCCATAATTGTATATACCACCTAACCGTGGTTTTTTTTTCTTTCTTTATACATACATACTAGTTACGAGTATACTATCTCTTTATCAACCAGTCTATATATTAGCAGCAGACACAGTACAGTGCGGTAGTTCACGGCTGTGGCTACCTCTGTGTCGGCACTCGGCAGCCCGTCCATAATTGTATATACCACCTAACCGTGGTTTTTTTTTCTTTCTTTATACATACATACTAGTTACGAGTATACTATCTCTTTATCAACCAGTCTATATATTAGCAGCAGACACAGTACAGTGCGGTAGTTCACGGCTGTGGCTACCTCTGTGTCGGCACTCGGCAGCCCGTCCATAATTGTATACTAGTATCCAATCCATCCATCTCCATTGTTTACCTGAGGTGCCTTTTAGTTGTGCCTATTAAAATATGGAGAACAAAAATGTTGAGGTTCCAAAATTAGGGAAAGATCAAGATCCACTTCCACCTCGTGCTGAAGCTGCTGCCACTAGTCATGGCCGAGACGATGAAATGCCAGCAACGTCGTCTGCCAAGGCCGATGCCCAATGTCATAGTACAGAGCATGTCAAATCCAAAACACCAAATATCAGTAAAAAAAGGACTCCAAAACCTAAAATAAAATTGTCGGAGGAGAAGCGTAAACTTGCCAATATGCCATTTACCACACGGAGTGGCAAGGAACGGCTGAGGCCCTGGCCTATGTTCATGGCTAGTGGTTCAGCTTCACATGAGGATGGAAGCACTCAGCCTCTCGCTAGAAAAATGAAAAGACTAAAGCTGGCAAAAGCAGTAGCACCGCAAAGAACTGTGCGTTCTTCGAAATCCCAAATCCACAAGGAGAGTCCGACTCCAATTGTGTCGGTTGCGATGCCTGACCTTCCCAACACTGGACGTGAAGAGCATGCGCCTTCCACCATTTGCACGCCCCCTGCAAGTGATGGAAGGAGCACCCGCAGTCCAGTTCCTGATAGTCAGATTGAAGATGTCAGTGTTGAAGTACACCAGGATGAGGAGGATATGGGTGTTGCTGGCGCTGGGGAGGAAATTGACCAGGAGGATTCTGATGGTGAGGTGGTTTGTTTAAGTCAGGCACCCGGGGAGACACCTGTTGTCCGTGGTAGGAATATGGCCGTTGACATGCCTGGTGAAAATACCAAAAAAATCAGCTCTTCGGTGTGGAAGTATTTCACCAGAAATGCGGACAACAGGTGTCAAGCCGTGTGTTCCCTTTGTCAAGCTGTAATAAGTAGGGGTAAGGACGTTAACCACCTCGGAACATCCTCCCTTATACGTCACCTGCAGCGCATTCATAATAAGTCAGTGACAAGTTCAAAAACTTTGGGTGACAGCGGAAGCAGTCCACTGACCAGTAAATCCCTTCCTCTTGTAACCAAGCTCACGCAAACCACCCCACCAACTCCCTCAGTGTCAATTTCCTCCTTCCCCAGGAATGCCAATAGTCCTGCAGGCAATGTCACTGGCAATTCTGACGAGTCCTCTCCTGCCTGGGATTTCTCCGATGCATCCTTGCGTGTAACGCCTACTGCTGCTGGCGCTGCTGTTGTTGCTGCTGGGAGTCGATGGTCATCCCAGAGGGGAAGTCGTAAGCCAACTTGTACTACTTCCAGTAAGCAATTGACTGTTCAACAGTCCTTTGCGAGGAAGATGAAATATCACAGCAGTCATCCTGCTGCAAAGCGGATAACTGAGGCCTTGACAACTATGTTGGTGTTAGACGTGCGTCCGGTATCCGCCGTTAGTTCACAGGGAACTAGACAATTTATTGAGGCAGTGTGCCCCCGTTACCAAATACCATCTAGGTTCCACTTCTCTAGGCAGGCGATACCGAGAATGTACACGGACGTCAGAAAAAGACTCACCAGTGTCCTAAAAAATGCAGTTGTACCCAATGTCCACTTAACCACGGACATGTGGACAAGTGGAGCAGGGCAGACTGAGGAATATATGACTGTGACAGCCCACTGGGTAGATGTATGGACTCCCGCCGCAAGAACAGCAGCGGCGGCACCAGTAGCAGCATCTCGCAAACGCCAACTCTTTCCTAGGCAGGCTACGCTTTGTATCACCGCTTTCCAGAATACGCACACAGCTGAAAACCTCTTACGGCAACTGAGGAAGATCATCGCGGAATGGCTTACCCCAATTGGACTCTCCTGTGGATTTGTGGCATCGGACAACGCCAGCAATATTGTGTGTGCATTAAATATGGGCAAATTCCAGCACGTCCCATGTTTTGCACATACCTTGAATTTGGTGGTGCAGAATTTTTTAAAAAACGACAGGGGCGTGCAAGAGATGCTGTCGGTGGCCAGAAGAATTGCGGGACACTTTCGGCGTACAGGCACCACGTACAGAAGACTGGAGCACCACCAAAAACTACTGAACCTGCCCTGCCATCATCTGAAGCAAGAAGTGGTAACGAGGTGGAATTCAACCCTCTATATGCTTCAGAGGTTGGAGGAGCAGCAAAAGGCCATTCAAGCCTATACAATTGAGCACGATATAGGAGGTGGAATGCACCTGTCTCAAGCGCAGTGGAGAATGATTTCAACGTTGTGCAAGGTTCTGATGCCCTTTGAACTTGCCACACGTGAAGTCAGTTCAGACACTGCCAGCCTGAGTCAGGTCATTCCCCTCATCAGGCTTTTGCAGAAGAAGCTGGAGACATTGAAGGAGGAGCTAACACGGAGCGATTCCGCTAGGCATGTGGGACTTGTGGATGGAGCCCTTAATTCGCTTAACAAGGATTCACGGGTGGTCAATCTGTTGAAATCAGAGCACTACATTTTGGCCACCGTGCTCGATCCTAGATTTAAAGCCTACCTTGGATCTCTCTTTCCGGCAGACACAAGTCTGCTGGGGTTGAAAGACCTGCTGGTGACAAAATTGTCAAGTCAAGCGGAACGCGACCTGTCAACATCTCCTCCTTCACATTCTCCCGCAACTGGGGGTGCGAGGAAAAGGCTCAGAATTCCGAGCCCACCCGCTGGCGGTGATGCAGGGCAGTCTGGAGCGACTGCTGATGCTGACATCTGGTCCGGACTGAAGGACCTGACAACGATTACGGACATGTCGTCTACTGTCACTGCATATGATTCTCTCAACATTGATAGAATGGTGGAGGATTATATGAGTGACCGCATCCAAGTAGGCACGTCACACAGTCCGTACTTATACTGGCAGGAAAAAGAGGCAATTTGGAGGCCCTTGCACAAACTGGCTTTATTCTACCTAAGTTGCCCTCCCACAAGTGTGTACTCCGAAAGAGTGTTTAGTGCCGCCGCTCACCTTGTCAGCAATCGGCGTACGAGGTTACATCCAGAAAATGTGGAGAAGATGATGTTCATTAAAATGAATTATAATCAATTCCTCCGCGGAGACATTGACCAGCAGCAATTGCCTCCACAAAGTACACAGGGAGCTGAGATGGTGGATTCCAGTGGGGACGAATTGATAATCTGTGAGGAGGGGGATGTACACGGTGATATATCGGAGGGTGATGATGAGGTGGACATCTTGCCTCTGTAGAGCCAGTTTGTGCAAGGAGAGATTAATTGCTTCTTTTTGGGGGGGGTCCAAACCAACCCGTCATATCAGTCACAGTCGTGTGGCAGACCCTGTCACTGAAATGATGGGTTGGTTAAAGTGTGCATGTCCTGTTTTGTTTATACAACATAAGGGTGGGTGGGAGGGCCCAAGGACAATTCCATCTTGCACCTCTTTTTTCTTTTCTTTTTCTTTGCATCATGTGCTGATTGGGGAGGGTTTTTTGGAAGGGACATCCTGCGTGACACTGCAGTGCCACTCCTAAATGGGCCCGGTGTTTGTGTCGGCCACTAGGGTCGCTAATCTTACTCACACAGTCAGCTACCTCATTGCGCCTCTTTTTTTCTTTGCATCATGTGCTGTTTGAGGAGGGTTTTTTGGAAGGGACATCCTGCGTGACACTGCAGTGCCACTCCTAGATGGGCCCGGTGTTTGTGTCGGCCACTAGGGTCGCTAATCTTACTCACACAGCTACCTCATTGCGCCTCTTTTTTTCTTTGCGTCATGTGCTGTTTGGGGAGGGTTTTTTGGAAGGGACATCCTGCGTGACACTGCAGTGCCACTCCTAGATGGGCCCGGTGTTTGTGTCGGCCACTAGGGTCGCTAATCTTACTCACACAGCTACCTCATTGCGCCTCTTTTTTTCTTTGCGTCATGTGCTGTTTGGGGAGGGTTTTTTGGAAGGGACATCCTGCGTGACACTGCAGTGCCACTCCTAGATGGGCCCGGTGTTTGTGTCGGCCACTAGGGTCGCTAATCTTACTCACACAGCTACCTCATTGCGCCTCTTTTTTTCTTTGCGTTATGTGCTGTTTGTGGAGGGTTTTTTGGAAGGGACATCCTGCGTGACACTGCAGTGCCACTCCTAGATGGGCCCGGTGTTTGTGTCGGCCACTAGGGTCGCTAATCTTACTCACACAGCTACCTCATTGCGCCTCTTTTTTTCTTTGCATCATGTGCGGTTTGGGGAGGGTTTTTTGGAAGGGCCATCCTGCGTGACACTGCAGTGCCACTCCTAGATGGGCCCGGTGTTTGTGTCGGCCACTAGGGTCGCTAATCTTACTCACACAGCTACCTCATTGCGCCTCTTTTTTTCTTTGCGTCATGTGCTGTTTGGGGAGGGTTTTTTGGAAGGGACATCCTGCGTGACACTGCAGTGCCACTCCTAGATGGGCCCGGTGTTTGTGTCGGCCACTAGGGTCGCTTATCTTACTCACACAGCGACCTCGGTGCAAATTTTTGGACTAAAAATAATATTGTGAGGTGTGAGGTATTCAGAATAGACTGAAAATGAGTATAAATTATGGTTTTTGAGGTTAATAATACTTTGGGATCAAAATGACCCCCAAATTCTATGATTTAAGCTGTTTTTTAGTGTTTTTTGAAAAAAACACCCGAATCCAAAACACACCCGAATCCGACAAAAAAAATTCGGTGAGGTTTTGCCAAAACGCGTTCGAACCCAAAACACGGCTGCGGAACCGAACCCAAAACCAAAACACAAAACCCGAAAAATTTCAGGCGCTCATCTCTAGTATAAACATGACTGTACTGAATTATCATACCAGTTTTGCAGTTCAGCTTACTGAAGTATTCAGAGATTGCGTGTGTCGGTCATCGTTTAATGAGCATCTTTGTGTGTACCATGTAACAATCGACTCTCTCTTGTGCAAACTACCTTAATAACTGTGAATGAGATGAACATCGTCTCTTTGCATCACAGCACACAAAGAAGAAAATAAACAGCAATCTGCAGAGAGTTTTACTTACTTTGATCCTTGCAATTTTCTCTTAACTTCTGTGCATTATTTTTCTGCAAATGATTCATGATAACAATGTTATCCCACTGTGCAAGTAGAATGAACAAGATGCACCCGCTGCATACACGGCACAGTAATTGTAGTAAAACATCTCTATTGAAAAACAAAATTACCCTGAATTTTTAGAAGGGTTTTAATTCCACACTCAGGCAATGACTGGCTTGGGGCAGGTAGCTTCATATCACTGGACAATTCAAGAACACTATACTAAATGCAGCGTTTTACTTATAGTTTAAGCTTAAATTAAAGAAATGTCCTCTTTACAGATGTGTCCGCCTACATCCTTGCTGCAGTCACGTTAAACAGCCCTAGTCGTTAAAGCGCCTAGTCAGGAGCACGTTGATTAACGCCGGGCATTTTTATGCATCCCTCCCCCGAAAATCCATCTTATTCGCATTGCTATGTGAATAAGATGCACAAGCAGACACTGCAGGTTAAAATGATCTGCGGCATGCATGTGATCTGTGTGCAACTACGGTTGTATCTGCATAAGAAATGCTACACTGCAGTGTTTTCCAGGAAAACACTGCAGCGTAGCATTTCGTGTGCAGATACAGACGCAGCCACACACAGAATATAGGCATGCCGCATATCATTTTAACTAGTGATGTGCACCGGAAATTTTTCAGGTTTTGTGTTTTGGTTTTGGATTCGATTCGGACGCGTTTTGGCAAAACCTATCTGAATTTTTTTGTCGGATTCGGGTGTGTTTTGGATTCGGGTGTTTTTATACAAAAAACCCTCAAAAACAGCTTAAATCATAGAATGTGGGGGTCATTTTGATCCCATAGTATTATAATTTCCACTCATTTTCAGTCTATTCTGAACACCTCACACCTCACAATATTATTTTTAGTCCTAAAATTTGCACCGAGGTCACTGGATGACTAAGCTAAGCGACCCAAGTGGCCGACACAAACACCTGGCCCATCTAGGAGTGGCACTGCAGTGTCAGACAGGATGGCACGTCAAAAAAATAGTCCCCAAACAGCACATGATGCAAAGAAAAAAGAGGCGCAATGAGGTAGCTGTGTGACTAAGCTAAGCGACCCAAGTGGCCGACACAAACACCTGGCCCATCTAGGAGTGGTACTGCAGTGTCAGACAGGATGGCACTTCAAAAAAATAGTCCCCAAACAGCACATGATGCAAAGAAAAAAAGAGGTGCACCAAGGTCGCTGGATGGCTAAGCTAAGCGACACAAGTGGCCGACACAAACACCTGGCCCATCTAGGAGTGGCACTGCAGTGTCAGACAGGATGGCACTTTAAAAAAATAGTCCCCAAACAGCACATGATGCAAAGAAAAAAAGAGGTGCACCAAGGTCGCTGGATGGCTAAGCTAAGCGACACAAGTGGCCGACTCAAACACCTGGCCCATCTAGAAGTGGCACTGCAGTGTCAGACAGGATGGCACTTCAAAAAAATAGTCCCCAAACAGCACATGATGCAAAGAAAAAAAGAGGCGCAATGAGGTAGCTGTGTGACTAAGCTAAGCGACCCAAGTGGCCGACACAAACACCTGGCCCATCTAGGAGTGGCACTGCAGTGTCAGACAGGATGGCAGATTTAAAAAATAGTCCCCAAACAGCACATGATGCAAAGAAAAAAAGAGGTGCACCAAGGTCGCTGGATGGCTAAGCTAAGCGACACAAGTGACCGACACAAACACCAGGCCCATCTAGGAGTGGCACTGCAGTGTCAGGCAGGATGGCACTTCAAAAAAATAGTCCCCAAACAGCACATGATGCAAAGAAAAATTAAAGAAAAAAGAGGTGCAAGATGGAATTGTCCTTGGGCCCTCCCACCCACCCTTATGTTGTATAAACAGGACATGCACACTTTAACGAACCCATCATTTCAGCGACAGGGTCTGCCACACGACTGTGACTGAAATGACTGGTTGGTTTGGGCCCCCACCAAAAAAGAAGCAATCAATCTCTCCTTGCACAAACTGGCTCTACAGAGGCAAGATGTCCACCTCCTCCTCATCGTTTGATTCCTCACCCCTTTCACTGTGTACATCCCCCTCCTCACAGATTATTAATTCGTCCTCACTGGAATCCACCATCTCAGGTCCCTGTGTACTTTCTGGAGGCAATTGCTGGTGAATGTCTCCACGGAGGAATTGATTATAATTCATTTTGATGAACATCATCTTCTCCACATTTTCTGGAAGTAACCTCGTACGCCGATTGCTGACAAGGTGAGCGGCTGCACTAAACACTCTTTCGGAGTACACACTGGAGGGGGGCAATTTAGGTAAAATAAAGCCAGTTTGTGCAAGGGCCTCCAAATTGACTCTTTTTCCTGCCAGTATACGTACGGACTGTCTGACGTGCCTACTTGGATGCAGTCACTCATATAATCCTCCACCATTCTTTCAATGGTGAGAGAATCATATGCAGTGACAGTAGACGACATGTCAGTAATCGTTGGCAGGTCCTTCAGTCCGGACCAGATGTCAGCACTCGCTCCAGACTGCCCTGCATTACCGCCAGCGGCTTGGCTCGGAATTCTTAGCCTTTTTCTCGCAGCCCCAGTTGCGGGAGAATGTGAAGGAGGAGCTGTTGACGGGTCACGTTCCGCTTGACTTGACAATTTTCTCACCAGCAGGTCTTTGAACCTCTGCAGACTTGTGTCTGATGGAAAGAGAGATACAACATAGGTTTTAAATCTAGGATCGAGCACGGTGGCCAAAATGTAGTGCTCTGATTTCAACAGATTGACCACCCGTGAATCCTGGTTAAGCGAATTAAGGGCTCCATCCACAAGTCCCACATGCCTAGCGGAATCGCTCTGTTTTAGCTCCTCCTTCAATGTCTCCAGCTTCTTCTGCAAAAGCTGATGAGGGGAATGACCTGACTCAGGCTGGCAGTGTCTGAACTGACTTCACGTGTGGCAAGTTCAAAGGGTTGCAGAACCTTGCACAACGTTGAAATCATTCTCCACTGCGCTTGAGTCAGGTGCATTCCCCCTCCGTTGCCTATATCGTAGGCAGATGTATAGTCTTGAATGGCCTTTTGCTGCTCCTCCATCCTCTGAAGCATATAGAGGGTTGAATTCCACCTCGTTACCACCTCTTGCTTCAGAAGATGGCAGGGCAGGTTCAGGACTGTTTGCTGGTGCTCCAGTCTTCAGCACGCGGTGGCTGAATGCCGAAAGTGGCCCGCAATTCTTCGGGCCACCGACAGCATCTCTTGCACGCCCCTGTCATTTTTTAAATAATTCTGCACCACCAAATTCAATGTATGTGCAAAACATGGGACGTGCTGGAATTTGCCCAGATGTAATGCACGCACAATATTGGTGGCGTTGTCCGATGTCACAAATCCCCAGGAGAGTCCAATTGGGGTAAGCCATTCTGCGATGATGTTCCTCAGTTTCCGTAAGAGGTTGTCAGCTGTGTGACTCTAATGGAAAGCGGTGATACAAAGCGTAGCCTGCCTAGGAACGAGTTGGCGTTTGCGAGATGCTGCTACTGGTGCCGCCGCTGCTGTTCTTGCTGCGGGAGGCAATACATCTACCCAGTGGGCTGTCACAGTCATATAGTCCTGAATCTGCCCTGCTCCACTTGTCCACATGTCCGTGGTTAAGTGGACGTTGGGTACAACTGCATTTTTTAGGACACTGGTGACTCTTTTTCTGACGTCTGTGTACATTCTCGGTATCGCCTGCCTAGAGAAATGGAACCTAGATGGTATTTGGTACCGGGGACACAGTACCTCAAGCAATTCTCTAGTTTCCTATGAATTAACGGTGGATACCGGAAACACGTTTAACACCGCCCAGGCTGCCAAGGCCTGAGTTAACTGCTTTGCAGCAGGATGACTGCTGTGATATTTAATCTTCCTCGCAAAGGACTGTTGGACAGTCAATTGCTTACTGGAAGTAGTACAAGTGGTCTTCCGACTTCCCCTCTGGGATGACGATCGACTCCCAGCAGCAACAACAGCAGCGCCAGCAGCAGTAGGCGTTACACTCAAGGATGCATCGGAGGAATCCCAGGCAGGAGAGGACTCGTCAGACTTGACAGTGACATGGCCTGCAGGACTATTGGCTTTCCTGTCTAAGGAGGAAATTGACACTGAGGGAGTTGGTGGTGTTGTTTGCAGGAGCTTGGTTACAATAGGAAGGGATTTAGTGGTCAGTGGACTGCTTCCGCTGTCATCCAAAGTTTTTGAACTTGTCACTGACTTCTGATGAATGCGGTCCAGGTGACGTATAAGGGAGGATGTTCCTAGGTGGTTAACGTCCTTACCCCTACTTATTACAGCTTGACAAAGGTAACACATGGCTTGACACCAGTTGTCCGCATTTCTGTTGAAATAATTCCACACCGAAGAGGTGATTTTTTTTGTATTTTGACCAGGCATGTCAATGGCCATATTCATCCCACGGACAATAGGTGTCTCCCCGGGTGCCTGACTTAAACAAACCACCTCACCATCAGAATCCTCCTTGTCAATTTCCTCCCCAGCGCCAGCAACACCCATATCCTCATCCTGGTGTACTTCAACAGTGACATCTTCAATTTGACTATCAGGAACTGGTCTGCGGGTGCTCCTTCCAGCACTTGCAGGGGGCGTGCAAATGGTGGAAGGCGCAAGCTCTTTCCGTCCAGTGTTGGGAAAGTCAGGCATCGCAACTGACACAATTGGACTCTCCTTGGGGATTTGTGATTTAGAAGAACGCACAGTTCTTTGCTGTGCTTTTGCCCTCTTAACTCTTTTAAGTTTTCTAGCAGGAGGATGAGTGCTTCCATCCTCAGGTGAAGCTTAACCACTAGCCTTGAACATAGGCCAGGGCCTCAGCCGTTCCTTGCCACTCCGTGACGTAAATGGCACATTGGCAAGTTTACGTTTCTCCTCAGACGATTTTGAGTTAGATTTTTGGGTCATTTTACTGAGCTTTATTTTTTGGGATTTTACATGCTCTCTACTACGACATTGGGCATCGGCCTTGGCAGACGACGACGTTGATGGCATTTCATCGTCTCGGCCATGACTAGTGGCAGCAGCTTCAGCACGAAGTGGAAGTGGATCTTGATCTTTCCCTATTTTACCCTCCACATTTTTGTTCTCCATTTTTTAATGTGTGGAATTATATGCCAGTAATATATCAATAGCAATGGCCTACTACTATATATACTGCGCACAACTGAAATGCACCACAGGTATGGATGGATAGTATACTTGACGACACAGAGGTAGGTAGAGCAGTGGCCTACTGTACCGTACTGCTATATAGTATATACTGGTGGTCAGCAAACTGTGCAAAACTGAAATGCACCACAGGTATGGATGGATAGTATACTTGACGACACAGAGGTAGGTAGAGCAGTGGCCTACTGTACCGTACTGCTATATAGTATATACTGGTGGTCAGCAAACTGTGCAAAACTGAAATGCACCACAGGTATGGATGGATAGTATACTTGACGACACAGAGGTAGGTAGAGCAGTGGCCTACTGTACCGTACTGCTATATATTATATACTGGTGGACAGCAAACTGTGCAAAACTGAAATGCACCACAGGTATGGATGGATAGTACACTTGACGACACAGAGGTAGGTAGAGCAGTGGACTACTGTACCGTACTGCTATATATATATAGTTATACTGGTGGTCAGCAAAATTCTGCACTGTCCTCCTACTATATACTACAATGAAGCACAGATATGGAGCATTTTTCAGGCAGAGAACGTATAATACTGGTGGTCACTGGTCAGCAAAACTCTGCACTGTCCTCCTACTATATAATACTGCTGGTCCCCAGTCCCCACAATAAAGCAATTAGCACACTGAGCACAGATATTTGCAGCACACTGAGCACAGTCAGATATTAGTGATGAGCGAGGTTCGGTTTTACTCGGTTTTACTCGGTTTTACTCGGTTCTCAAAACGGCATCTTATTGGCTATCCAAAACACGTGACATCCGTGAGCCAATAAGATGCCGTTTTGAGAACCGAGTAAAACCGAGTAAAACCGAATCCGCTCATCACTATGACAGATATGGAGCATTTTTCAGGCAGAGAACGTAGATTTTTGCACTTGCAGCACACTGAGCACAGATATTTGCAGCACACTGAGCACAGATATTTGCAGCACAATTTGCAGCCCACTGAACATAGAAACTGAGAGGACGCCAGCCACGTCCTCTCACGATCATCTCCAATGCACGAGTGAAAAATGGCGGCGACGCGCAGCTCCTTATATAGAATACGAATCTCGTGAGAATCCGACCGCGGGATGATGACGTTCGGGCGCGCTCGGGTTAACCGAGCAAGGCGGGAGGATCCGAGTTGCTCGGACCCGTGAAAAAAAAGGTGACGTTCGGGCGGGTTCGGATCCCGAGGATCCGAACCCGCTCATCACTAATTTTAACCAGCAGTGTCTGCTTGTGCGTCTTGACACCCGACATTAGCAGAGCTGCATGGGATCACTCTTGCAATGCAATGGCGTATTGAGGCTAGATGTATAAAGAATTTTCTACAACAATTCTATTTATTTTTATATTTGCACTATTGTTACATAGAGGCCTATTTATTATTAAATATTTGTGGAATATTCCTCAAAAACAGTCATTTTCAGGGGGGGTACCTGTACATATTAAGTATCCCCCAAACAAACTATGGAAGGATTGCAGCAGATATCTCCAATATCTGGCATAGTGCCTCCATTTTGTACCGCACGAGCAACCCCCCCCCCCCCCCCCATAGGAGTCTGTGGGGGCTACAGTGCTACCGGATTTACCTAGCTCTGGAATACAAAGCATGCATGCCCTGATAGGTGGCTACTCATTTGTAAAATTCTCCAGGGATACCCCGAAAATTGATCAAAATCAACTCAAATAGACTTTTAGTAAATATACCCCCAGAATTTCAGCAGTAAATTTTTGTGTTATTTTTAGGGTTGAGTTAGCTTCAGGCCTAGAGATACACATGCAAAAAAAGTGCATATGGACATTCTTGTGTCAACATGTCAACTTTGTGAACATGTCAACATTTGTGAATGTCGATATATCACTTGTCAACCTAATGTTCATGTTGACATTCTCACTGTTGACATTCAGAACTTGCGGCATTCTGCTGCGGAATGTCTGAATGTGTGTATGCATGAGCATTAGAGTATTTGAAGTTAACATTTTAAACAGCTTCCAAACGCTTCTGCAATGGTCAGTTCGGGAGGAAGTTACAGCAGGTGATGCACATGCTCTATTATTCCCGACCTCCCCATCCCATTGTGGAGATCAAAGGAAAGTACATATTGTGTACCGATTCGGAGCAGTTGTCCAATCACTACACTTTATCGGGTAGTATCAAACCTTCTAAAAGAAGTTGTCCGTAGCAACCTAACCGCGTATAGCCATCAATTATTTAGTACGTTCTATAAAATATAGTTAGAAGCTCATTGGTTGCTCATTGCTCTGGGATACTCCATTTGTCTTCTATAGAAGATTTGATACATCTCATTCTCTTTCTATACTGAAACAACTTTCTTAACCAGAAACCAAAAGTACAGTACTTCTATGTTCCTATAGATAGTAAGTTTGGTAGTAGGATCCTCTTGTCTTTGGGCCTGATTCAGAGGTGGACGCAATGCTGATGTTTGCGCAATTGAGCAGATATGTCAAACTGTGCATGCATCAGAGTCGCAGTCCGCAGGTGCGGCTATTGATTAGTGACAGAAGGGATTTTACCGCAAAGTGAGGGACAGGTAGTGACTGTTTGTGGGAGGAAATGAAGGCAGGGGTGGCTACAAAAATGCAGGTGTGTCATGGTCATTTCAGGGGAATGTATGTACCTGCGACTGCAAATTAGGACGCATTTGTAGAGGCTCCGGCAGATTACTTGCAACAGACATTAGGGCTAATTCAGATTCTGAAGGATCTGTGTCCTGATGTACAGATGTTCAATACTTTACACACATGTGCCGGACCTGTTCTGAGCATGCGCAAACGAGTCCTGCAAGGCTGCAACACAGGACACAGTATGAAATCGGACTGTCAGTGACTGACAGTCTGATGCCGACTGGCGACTGGGATTGGGTGGCATCAGCCTCCGTTTCTTAAAACAGAGGCGTGTCACGCCATTTAGGGAGAGGAAAGAGGCCAGGATCTCCATTGTTGGATGGAGATTTCCTAGCCTCTTACAAGGATCTGTGATGAGTGGCTTGCGCGACCCCTTGTGTGCCGCTAGGATCGGTATGGGATCCCGGCTGTCAGGAGACCTACGCCGGAATCTCGATAGGTGGAATCCCGGCAGCAAGTGCAGCATGTGCCCTCGTGGGCTCGCTGCTCTCACCACTCATTATATTCACCCAAGGGTGAATTCCGGGCTTGTGTCGGTATTCTGACTGCTGGCATTTCATCCTGACAGCCGCATGTTAACTGCATACCGTGCCGCAAGTCATCTGATGCTGCGTCCTAGAGTGAAGGTCAGATCACTACTGCAGCAGGTTGCATCTACTTGTAATATTTCATCTGTTTCCTTGCTGCAGCAATAGCAACTCCGTCCACATCTGAATTAGCCCCATGCTGATCAGAGGTCCGGTGGTGTGATCAATGGGGCATCCTTATACGCAAGCAGTGGAACAGAGACACCATCAGTGGGAAAACCCACATAGCAGCGTCATTAGTATAGTTTTCCTAGCTCCTTTGCGCATGTAAACTATGTTGCAAATGCAACTGCCTCCACCTCTGAATCAGGCCTTATGTTATTACAGAGTTTTGTTTTATTCCTATTCTTGATCCCAATCATAAAACTCTACTGGCACTGTATAAATAAATAGATGCTAATAATAAAAATAATAGCAGACATGTAGTATTGTGGAACGCTTTGTAAAATGCTGCTTTTCATATGGTAATTGCACTTTTCTTATTTGTATTTATTCCTTTTTTTTCATGTCATGTTTTTATGGATTGGTACATTTTACTGAGATAATGTAACAACATGAATGGAAAGAAACAATGCGAAAGTCTGAAAATACAAAACAGTATAATTATGAAGCACGATGAATATTTCTAGCGTGTATAAAGTAAAGAATAGTAAGAACAGCATACAATAAGTAATACAATAAAACGGGAGATGAAAGAGGGAGAGCAGATAAGGGGGATACCTGGGAATGCAGTTTTGGCATGGCTACAAGCACACCTAAAGCTGTATGAAGAGAACAGGAGGATAGCTCAGTAGGGCACATACAGGGTCTGTGCCCCCTTACTTCAATAAAATGGTGATAATAAGTTCACGTTATTGAGCCAGGGGTTCTATATGAAAAATATGTTACCAGGTCCCATATGATACTAATTATATATTCCACGGGGTAGACGAACCAAATTATATTAATAGCCATGGCAATAGTAGGGGGTATTTTTTTTTTTTTTTTTTCAGTTTGAGACAATTAAATATTTATTCATTTATTGGTGTTTTGAATTTTGCATACCAGGAGGGGGAACAGAAAATATTCAATAGGAAATGTTATGCGGACATTGATCAGTTAATATGAGATTGGAAACTGCTTTCAAAAAGGGGTGTAAAGTTGGACATTCCCACCATGTCTGTTTAAATGAGTCAGATTGGCCACATGGGGGAAGAGTTATCAAAGATTAGAGAAAGATAAAGTGGAGCGAGATAAAGTACCGACCAATCAGCGTTTGTCATTTTTCAAACACAGCCTGTAACATGTCAGTTAGGAGCTGATTGGTTGGTACTTTTGGTCTATGTACTACGCCTCAGAGAGATAAAGTGGATGGAGATAAAGTACAGTACCAGCCAATCAGCTCCTAACTGCCATGTTACAGGCTGTGTTTGACAGTTAGCAGCTGGTTGGTTGGTACTTTAGCTCCAGTAGCGGATCTTGCCACGGGCAAGCAGGACTTTTGCCCGGGGTGGCGCCTTCCGGAGGGCGCCGCACCATGGCAAGATCCGCTGCTGCTGTGGTGCCCCCCGCTGCCGTGGCCCGCTGTCCGTTGTGAAGGGAAACTAGATGCTACGCGTCTATTTTCCCTTCGTGGGCTGCCCGCTGTGAAGGGAAACTAGACACTACGCATCTAATTTCCCTTCCTGGAGAGGACCTTCACTGTAATGATGTGCGGTGCCCGTTGACATCATCGCGCACCGCACAGCAAAGGTCCTCTCCGGAGGGCGCCGCACCATGGCAAGATCCGCTGCTGCTGTGGTGCCCCCCGCTGCCGTGGCCCGCTGTCCGTTGTGAAGGGAAACTAGACGCTACGCGTCTCGTTTCCCTTCGTGGGCTGCCCGCTGTGAAGGGAAACTAGACGCTACGCATCTAATTTCCCTTCCTGGAGAGGACCTTCACTGTAATGATGGGCGGTGCGCAATAACGTCATTACGCACCGCACATCCTACAACAGTACAGGGGGCTAACTGACCATGCCCCCTGTATGAAGCCACGCCCCCTAATGCCGCCCGGGGCGCCAGAAGCCCCGGAACCGGCCCTGTTTAGCTCGATCCAGTTTATCTCTCTCCAAGCTTTGATAAATCTGCCCCATAGTGTCCATGTATTGGAGGAGGTAGGGTAAATAAAGTATACATAAATGGGTACTACATACCAATAATAGTAAATCTTATTTGTATGTTCTTCGATACAGACATTGAGTTCCTAGATAAATTACGTCTAATCCTAGACTAGATTTCAAAGCTAAAGACCACTCCAGGCCTTCTGTTCCTATTTAATTCCATCAGACTATCTTGATTGATCTTGATTGGCAAATAAGATACTTTTTAACATTTTGTAACACATGGCTCTTTTTACATATTTGTGTTGAAGAGTCAAGACATCACCTTATGGGTTCCTACTCTACATGTCTAAGTGGCCATCATGATACCAGCCAACCAAGACTCTTTAAGAAATTCCTATTTAGAGGAGCTGAAGAGTCGGCTAGCAGGGAAGGCTTTGGCTGACCTCTGGGAATAGAGGCTCTTAAGGCACTGAAATGGGGAATTAAATGGGTCCTGAACTGCAAGAACTCCTGATGCCCCAAATACACTTATATATATTTTTTAATGTACTAGAGCCCTTAAAGAAAAGACACACTAGGAAAAGCAATGATTCAAAGAGCAACCATGCAAATGACACTTTCCAGAAATCTGCATGGGACTGTTACTTATGTTTAAAGTTAATTTAGGCCTATAGACAAGTCCTATGGCCTCCATACATTTGCGACCGCGATTCCCCGACCTGCCGGCACTGCTGACTGACAATCAATATTAAGCCTCCAGGAGAATCAGGAAAATTAAACATGTTAAAATTGCCCGATTCCACCGATCCCAACCGAAAACGGTCAAGATTTTTTAAACATGTTGAAAATGTTCTGATCCCCTGACACAGCCATTGGCCATCAGATGTATAGGGACCATTTCACCAGATTATATTTTACCTTAGTTGGTGCAGACAAGTTGTGCTTTGCAGCTCCCTATAGTGTTTATACCCACTGACATATCCATCACATGTGCCTGAACCTTCTGAATTCATTTCACTTTGTCACTGCTCTATGAATGTTCTGTATAGAGCATGGGGTCACTCTTGCCATACACAGAAATTCCATTATCCTCTGTCAGGTATTACATTCTAAACAATTGAAACCCAGTGGAAAATTTAGTTAAATTCATTTTTTTTCTAAATTCTTTCTAAATGCAGTTTCCTATCTTGACTGGACATATTGCACTATGTCATATTGATCATTAATTATTGAATGGATCAGTGTAATTAGTACCCGCTATAATTCTATACCTCTTCTCTTAAAATATGACATTAAAAGTCAACTCTGCACATATGATTATCCTCACTTGAATATAATAAATGTTATTACATTTTCTCCTGTCTTCTATGTAATAAGTAAAGGGTGTTCCTATCTATTAGTTATGATGATTTACATAAGTACTGTTCATTCCACTGATTGCTATCTAAGGTGATGATGGTGCAACATTAGAAGTGTTTCTCTAGTGCTAAGCTTCAAACAGGAAATGGTTGGAGAAACTATCATCAAAGACTTGGGGGTAGATGTACCAAGCCGCGGAGAGGGATAAAGTGGAGTAGTTGGCCAAAGCAACCAACCAGCTCCTAACTGTCATTTATCTAGAACAGTCCATGAAATGACAGAACCTGACTGGTTGCTGTGGGCAACTTCTCCACTTTTTCTCTTTCAAAGGTTGACATTTATCCGCTTTAAAGAACGATAGATGTTGAATGGAAAACATGGTGAAAAGTGTAATAGTCCATTAGAAATAAAAACATAATTTTTTTTATTAATTGTCCACGAAAGTTTATAAATAGATTGTACTTTTGGAATTTCAGGCATAATTATTATATACAGTGCAGTAGACGAAGGACACTTAGGGGGGATTCAGTATGGCAGTGTGCCACTCGGCACCGCTGCAATGCTCGGCTGTGCACATACTATTCAGTTATGGCACTGTGCCAGTCAGCACCGCTGCAATGCTCGGCTGTGCACATTCCATTCAGTTATGTTACTGTGCCACTCACCACTGCTGCAATGCTCGGCTGTGCACATACTATTCAGTTATGGCACTGTGCCAGTCAGCACCGCTGCAATGCTCGGCTGTGTACATACCATTCAGTTATGGCAATGTGCCAATCAGCACCGCTGCAATGCTCGGCTGTGCACATACTATTCAGTTATGTTACTGTGCCACTCACCACCGCTGCCATGCCCGGCTGTGCACATACTATTCAGTTATGTTACTGTGCCACTCACCACCGCTGACATGCTCGGCTGTGCACATACTATTCAGTTATGGCACTGTGCCACTCTGCATCGCTGCAATGCTCGGCTGTGCACATACTATTCAGTTATGGCAATGTGCCACTCAGCACCGCTGCAATGCTCTGTGTCTGCAGCACCGTGCCTCTCTCTATACAGGCACAGTACATCAGACACCGAATGCAGGGACTGCAGTACCATGCTTGGATAGAGAGAGGGTCGCCTCTCCAGATGAGGATATGTATAGAAATATCCTCAACAAAATGGCCACAGCCATGGAGGAGACAAAATAAAAAAAAACTACAGTATGGATGAACAAATACATAGGAACACAAGTTAGGAACATTTAACATAAGTCAGAGAGAAAGCAACATTATGTCTGCAGGATCATGGCAGACCAAGTTGTACTGTACACTGAGAAACTGTGGCTGACAGCGGTGAGGCAGTGCTACAGTATCTATATGTGTGAGAGGGAGGTGGCAGGGGTATATATGTGTGAGAAGGAGGTGGATGAGGCAGGGCTGGAGTATATGTGGGAGAGGGAGGTGGCTAGGGTGTGTGTGTGTGTGTGTGTGTGTGTGTGTGTGTGTGTGTGTGTGTTTGTATGTGAGGTAGAGCTGCCATGATCATTTATGTGATAGATTGATATGTTATAATAACATTCACCCCTACAGCCCAAACTGTTGACAATTAAAAATGATTACACACCAATTGGTGCTCCACTCCCACTGTATCTCCAAACACATTATCCACAGCTACACCCCTAGGGGGTCCCTGCCTATTTTGTCAGTCCCGGGCCCCCACAATTTCTGATGGCGGCCCTGTCTGTCAGCAACCTACATAGCAGGCTGACACTAGACAGAACTGGTTATTGATGCAGGTCCATGTCAATGTGATCAGTCTGCTCTAGTTTCACAATACCTCCCTGCTACATCAAAGAAAATTCCTCCAATCATAAGGATATTCTGTTAGGCCCAGAATTATCAAGCCATTGGGCTAGATGCATCATCACTTGGAAAGTGATAAAATGGAGAGGGAAAAAGTGCCAGCCAATCAGGTCCTAACTGCCATGTCACAGGCTGTGTTTGAAAAATGGCAGTTAGGAGCTGATTGGCTGGCACTTTTTCACTCTCCATTTTATCACTTTCTAAGCGATGATGCATCTGGTCTAGAGTGATAAATTGCATGATGATAAAGTACCAACAAATCAGCTCCTGTCATTTTTCAAACACAGCCTGTAACATGGCAGTTAGGAGCTGGTTGGCTGGTACTTTATCAACATGCAATTTATCACTCTCCAATGCTTGATAAATCTGGGCCTAAGGGGAAGATGTACTAAGCAGTGATAAAAGTGGAGAAGCGAGTCAGTGGAGAAGTTGCCCATGGCAACCAATCAGCTGCTCTGTATACTTTTATAGTATGCAAATTATAAATGTTACGTCAATGCTGATTGATTGCCAAGGGCAACTTCTCCGCTGGCTCACTTCTCCACTTTATCACTGCTTAGTACATGTCCCAGATTGATACTCTTATGTAGAAATTTTCAGAAGCAGCAAGGTTGCCGGTGATTGGTCGAAGGTTGTTGTATGGTCGAAGGTTGTATGATGTAGGGGAGGAGTAGGCACAGTGAGAGTCAGGTAATCCGGGTTTCTCTAGGGACATGGGAGTGTAGGGGAGCTGTATCCACACCCCTGTGATTCATTACCACACACTTCCTCCAGTGCCCACATCCCTTAAGGACAGGGACCCTCCCTATGTCTAAGTGGCTCTTTTGGGAGCATTGCACCCTGTGTGCTCTGTGACCAGGCTATGCTCAATCACATCATGACTGATTGCATACTCAATTGGTCATTCTGTAGATGGGCCAGGGTGTTAATTATGTTGCTGATCGCTCGCTAGCAGTTTTTAGCAGCCGTGCAAAAGCTATGCTGCCGCCCACTGGGAGTGTATTTTAGCTTAGCAGAAGTGCGAACGGTTGTATCGCAGAGCGGCTACAAAAATGTTTTGTGTAGTTTCAGAGTAGCTCAAAACCTACTCAGCGTTTGCGATCACTTCAGACTATTCAGTTCCGGATTTGACATTACAAACCCACCCAGCGTTCGCACAACCACTCCTGCGTTTTCCCTGGCACGCCTGCGTTTTTCTGCACACTCCCTGAAAACGGTCAGTTGCCACCCAGAAACGCCCACTTCATGTCAATCACTCTGCGGCAACCAGTGCGGCTGAAATGCATCGCTAGACCCTGTGCAAAACTACATAGTTCGTTGTGCCCGTACGTCACGCGTGTGCATTGCACCCCATATGCATGCACAGAACTGCCATTTTTTAGCCTGATCGCTGCGCTGCGAACAAATGCAGCTAGCGATCAACTCAGAATGACCCCCGATATGCATAATACACACACATGATGCCACATGATGAATGAAATCATTGGGTTCATGTTTACAATTACTGATTGCCATTATTTTGTGGCAAAACTCTTGTTTTTTTTGCATCCACACGTTAAAGGTATCCTTTGTTGTAGTATAATAAGATAAGATGAAGGCTGCATAAGCCTGAGGCCATATAAGAGCCCAATTTTTTGTGATTGGTTGTTTGTGACTAAGCAGTTGCTAGGCAGATCAGTGTTTTCGTGGGTATTTTTCCTATAGGATTATAGGGCTGTCCATCAAGGGTTTAGGGGTTGGTCTTGGAATAATATATAAGCCATGGTCATGTGCCTCAGACTTCCTCTTGCCATTTTGGAATGCCCTCCCGCCCGCCCTGACTATATTTTTTCCTGCATCTTGTCTTTCTCGGTGGGCTCTTGACAGCCAGATTGGCGGGAAGTCGCTACCAACCAGCGGTCAGATGGGCATAAGTGGTCATTGTGGGGCACCCTCTTTAGAAGGACGGCAGGTGTGTCCTTACCTTGCAGTTGGACATTTAGACGTTCCCCTGCGGGAATCGAACGTTTGCCAGAGAAAAGAGTGGTGAGTCCTGCACAATGCGGGTTATGCAGGGAGGAGGCGGGGTTTGGGTACTCCCCTCCTTGGTGGTTGGATTTTGCGTTTTTGCGTTTTAATATGATGAATTTATTCCAGGGAGCACCCCCAAATTAATGGTTAATACCAAGAATTTTCTCTGAGAATTGTTTTCAAATATAAACAATGGGAAGTAACTGACTGACATGAATATATGACCTATATGATCTGTGCGGATTTTTCTCTTGTTTCAGAACCTGGTTGGATTTCATCCAAGGGACTGGAGCTGGTGTCTGGTAGCGACTTGTCCTTTGCCATCCTCCAATATAAAATCAATTCAATTACAATTATAGTTTAAAGAACAGGTCAGCGATCAATAAATATCGTCTGACCTTTAACTACAGCTAACCGTGTCCGTGTCGTTATTTTAGTGTGTCGTTATTTTAGTGATAAGCTATCTTAAAGAAGTGTTTATGTCAATCGCAATAAAATTATGGGTGCCTTATAAGGAAGTCAAGAAACAGGTTGATTTCAGTAGTGATCATCCACATCTGACAGGTCAGGAGAGGTTGCAGTCACATGTGAAGAACAGTTGTTTCTCTTGGAAGCGAAAGAAACACATAACAAAAACCCAGCAGCTAGAGTGGCATGGCCTGGCTTACAGAAACACACGTTTCCAGACAGAGAGTCCATGCCAAGTTTGAGCTAGATGCCTTAGTGATTTCAGTCTCAGAAACAAATCCTATCCTTCTGCTATCCGCTTATGCAAATTGTGTAACTGAACCTAATAAGCATGCCGGTATGAGCAGAGAAGACTAACTTCAAAGTTTAACCAAGTTCCTTGGAAGGTTTCCCTTTCTTGTTTAACCTAACTTTTTGCTAATATTAATTGCTGTATTCAAAAATATTGCAGTGTTGCATTGTGATTCAGCTATAGCTATTCATACAAAGTATAGCAAAACACAAGATTCAAATCTAACCAACACCAAAAATCTAATTTAATATTGAGATTGAAACGCTTAGTGCTATAAATTAGTAATGTATTTTCTATCTATAATACTAGGAATTAAAAGAGAAGTTGTGGTTATTTTTATAATTTAATTATTAGTAATATAGACTGGCTATGGTTAAAGATACAGCAGATAAGTAGTGTAACAATAGTTGCTCAAACCTGTGACATGGTATACTGTAGTTGTGGAAACCTGTGATATGGTGTACTGAAGTTGTGCAAACCTGTTAAATGGTGTACTGTAGTTGTGAAAATCTGTGATATGGTGTACTGTATTTGTGCAAACCTGTGACATGGTGTACTGTAGTTGTGCAAACCTATGATATTGTGTACTGAAGTTGTGCAAACATGTGACATGGTGTACTGTAGTTGTGCAAACCTATGATATTGTGTACTGAAGTTGTGCAAACATGTGACATGGTGTACTGTAGTTGTGCAAACCTATGATATTGTGTACTGAAGTTGTGCAAACATGTGACATGTGTACAGTAGTTGTGCAACCCTGTGACATGGTGTACTGTAGTTGTGCAAACCTATGACAGTCTACTGTAATTGTGCAACCCTGTGACATGGTGTACTGTAGTTGTGCAAACCTATGACAGTCTACTGTAATTGTGCAACCCTGTGACATGGTGTACTGTAGTTGTGTAAACCTGTGATATGGTACACTGTATTTGTGCAAACCTGTAACATTGTGTACTGTACTTGTGCAAATCAATGATATGGTGTACTGTATTTGTGCAAACCTGTGTTATGGTGTACTGAAGTTGTGCAAACCTGTGACATGTGTATTTTAGCTGTGCAAACCTGTGATATTGTGTACTGTAGTTTGCAAACCAGTGACATACTGTAGTGTAGTTGTGCAAACCTGTGACATGGTGTACTGTAGTTGTGCAAATCTGTGATATGATGTACTGTAGTTGTGCAAACCTATGATATGGTGTACTGTAGTTGAGCAAACCTGTGACATGGTGTACTGTAGTTGTGCAAACCTATGATATGATGTACTGTAGTTGTGCAAACCTGTGACATGGTGTACTGTAGTTGTGCAAACCTATGATATGATGTACTGTAGTTGTGCAAACCTGTGATATGGTGTACTGCAGTTGTGCAAACCTGTGATATGGTTTTACTTTTACTTCTGATGCAGTGCTCACACTCTTGCACCCTCCAACTATCCCAGTCCTGCTTCCTGCCCTTAGTTCCCCTTAAATTGGCTCACTTTTCCGTTTTCTCCCCCTTTCCCTTTAGACTGTAAGCTCCATGAGTGGGGCCTTCCTCCCTCTTGTTCTTATTACCTACTTCTCTTACACACCAGCTACACTCTGCACCTCCTCCTTGGGCTATCTGCCCTTGGCCTCCACTCCTTTTATTGTTTTTTCATTTCATCAGCCGACACAGACCTGTCATCTGGCCATGCTAATAGATACAGGTTACAGACATCTGAGTAACGTTCATGCAAACCCTGCATCCAAAGACACAGCCACTGGCTTTAGCATGCCCAGAAAACGGGGCTGACATGGTCCCAATCATCAATCATGCTGTCACTTTTGGGGCACTCTGTCCGATATTGCAGAACCAGATCTGCACATGCGCAGATCATTAAACATTGGAGATTTACATAAATATTGGATTTACGGAAATCTCTGACTCAGGCCCAGTATCCAGTACATATAAGCAAACAAGGTATACCTCCCAACTGTACAGATTTTTGTGGGACAGTCCCGTTTTTTGGGTACTGTCCCGCTGTCCCAATAGCGGGCAGCAGTATCCCGCGGTGGGTGGGGTGGGGGGCAGTAGGGAGGATCCTGTCAGTCCCACTTCCCCGTCTCCCAATGTTGGGAGGTATGAACAAGGGGTTAATGTATATTGAGGCAAGAAGCAGATATACTGTAGTTTAGGAACCTGCTTTCTGTCCTCTTACCTGGTTAAACCTTTTCTGCTGCCAATATAAGAGATTGGAAGGAAATAGATAATTAGAATGTCTGTTTGGGTTACTCCTAGTAAATATAATCCTTAAAGAAAATATAATGAACCAAAGCAATTATTTTCACAGTCTACATCTGGGAAGACCCCTGTTTAAATGTGTAACCTCTAAAGAGAGCTGATAATAGGATGTACTAAGCCTTGGAGAGTCATAAAGTGGAAAGAGATAAAGGGGTCTATTTACTAAAGAACAGTTTTGCAGGAAAATTCTTAGTGCGCACTAGTTAAGCAGCTGGACACACCCCCTTCAGTGGGAGGTTCCCAATCCCTTCACCCAAAGGTGTACATGCAAAAAAAGAAACAATTGAAGGGGACTTATCCTGCGCTCCTTGGTGAGGTCGCCGTCACACTAGGCTTCCAGAGATGTTTGTTAAGCTCATATGGATACCATACAAAAGAAAAATTTATATATAGTGACGTACAGTTTTAATCATCCACCAAACAAAGTACAATACAGTAACAATAATAAACATAGATTAAAACCATTCCATTTTTAGCATGGGAAAATAGCAGCAATAATTTAAATGGCTCAATGGCATGGACTGAATAATGAGAAGCAATGGAAAATTACCAGAGTTATTGAACTACAAATGCAGTTCAAAAACAGCTTGCGGGTTTTAGTGGAACAGGGGAACCCGGAAATCCCCTATACCTCGCTGCACTGCACTGGTCAATCCTCCGGCACTCCTCAGCTCACAGTCCTGTATCCACCGGGTCTATTTACTAAGCCTTAGATGGAGATAAAGTACCAGCCAATCAGCTCCCAACTGACATGTTACCAGCTGTGTTTATAAAATGACAGTTTG